>NC_142106.1:44284090-44600454 GCF_056152115.1 Neolamprologus brichardi | reverse complement strand
CATTAGTGTATGTGGGGGGGCAAACTCCTCATGATGGGTGGTGACCATGGTGGCCATTTAGAAGTCGGCCATCTTGGATATAACTTTTTTCAATAGGAAGAGGGCCATGTGACACATCAAACTTATTGGTAATGTCAAAAGAAAAACAATGGTATGCTTGGTTTCAACGTAACTTTATTCTTTCATGAGTTATTTACACGTTTCTGACCACTCATAACATGTGTTCAATGTGCTGCCCATTGTGTTGGATTGTCAATGCAACCCTCTTCTCCCACTCTTCACACACTGATAGCAAAAAGGGAAGCAAAACTAATCACACTGAGAATGGAAAACAAGACTGTGAAAATAAAACAGGAAACATAATGAGATGTAGAAATGAAAACACAAGCTTGAGAATAAGATGTGGAACACGCAGACATGAAATACATAACAGACTGGGAACACAAGGAGAGGAACATGGGATCAGATAACAGGGACAAGGGACGGACATAACTAAAAGTATAGCGGAAAAGAGAGAATTAGACAGGAAACGGGAAAATGACACAAGCGAGGGAGCATGGAAGATAATATTAACTAAAACCTATGACACACTAAATAATAACACGAGAACTTAATATCCTAGTACATCATAAGAACTCAAAAATACAAAATAAACTCACATTGTCCAGCGCCCTGATAAGTGCGCTTAATCAGTATGAAGTCATACTCTGCTTCTTGTTTTCCCTGTTTTTTTTTTTTTTGAGTTTTGCTTGTTGAATGTTTCTTTTGTCTGCCCCTTTTCGCTTTGCCTGTTACAAAGACTGTCTTCCCGTATGACTGTATGAAGGAAGCTGCCATATACTGGCCTTTAACAGACTGGATTAGCCACTTTTTAAAAAACTTATGGCTCCAAATTATTCATTGAGAGAGCTATAGCTCTGTTCAAATCACACAAAAACAACAAGAGTCAGAAGACATGAGGGAGGCTGAAATTCATGTTGCTTAAACTGCCAACAGATATTAGCTCTATAGTATTATTTATTAAAACAAATAAAAAAATATTTTACTAAAATCCATATATCTATCAAAATTACATTTTTATGGTTGTTTCTTCAGTTGTTTTTCCTCTGATTTTCATCTGAAAGGAACCTATTATTAACCTATTTTTATTAAATGTGTGGTAAACAGAAACAATGGAACCTGATGACTGTCATACTTAGAGTGAGAGTCAAATGGTCTGAAGGGGGAGGAAGAGAGGGTGAAATGACTTATCACTTCACAGGAAGAAACAGCACAGTGTGGTCTGAGAGCAGCTGAAATCACAAGGCCTCTGCAGCCAGTAATGCTATAGTGAAACCTGGCCTACCCATTGTTTGGTTTTATAGTAACAAGACAGATGTTGCAGGTAATGAACAAAGTCTATGCAACAGTAAGACTTCACCAATAATAAGAAATATCAGATGTTCTTATTGATTTCAACGGAAGTGCTCCTTGAAAAAGCTTTCCACTTGCTGATCTACTTATGAATGTGACTTAATATTATATCCAGTATCTAATAAGTGTATGTATGTATGTATGAATGACAAAAAGGATAGCTTTCTCCCTTGATATCTGAACATGTGTAGCGGCCCACCCCATTTCCTGCTGTGTTGACAACACTGTACAATGAAACCCACACACAGAAATAGCATTAACTGCTTTCACATAAAGTTTCACATCTTTCTTTTGGTTGTTTAAATCAACTTTTTGAATACATGTAGACAAGATCAAAACAGTCAGTTGAGGTTTAAGTATCACAAGGTATTATTACCACTGCACTCAGTGGTAATAATACACTGGTTATAAACACTACAGTACATGAAGATTTGTCCTACATAATAAACTCTACTATCAGCAAGTATTTTTAAGAGTAAGGGTACAGCCTCGGACTGGATCCATTTTTTTATTCACCAGAAGGATGCCACACTTTTCCTCCCCATTGTGATACTTAAACCTCAACTGACTGTTTTGATCTTGTCTACATGTATTCACTATTTCTGTATCTGGGTTTCATTATACAGTGTTGTCAACACAGCAGGAAATGGGGTGGGCCACTACACATGTTCAAATATCAAGGGAGAAAGCTACCCTTTTTGTCATACATACATACATACATACATACATACATACATTTATTAGATACTGGATATAATATTAAGTCACATTCATAAGTAGATCAGCAAGTGGAAAGCTTTTTCAAGGAGCACTTCCGTTGAAATCAATAAGAACATCTGATATTTCTTATTATTGGTGAAGTCTTACTGTTGCATAGACTTTGTTCATTACCTGCAACATCTGTCTTGTTCCTATAAAACCAAACAATAGGTAGGCCAGGTTTCACTATAGCATTACTGGCTGCAGAGGCCTTGTGATTTCAGCTGCTCTCAGACCACACTGTGCTGTTTCTTCCTGTGAAGTGATAAGTAATTTCACCCTCTCTTCCTCTCCCTTCAGACCATTTGACTCTCACTCTAAGTATGACAGTCATCAGGTTCCATTGTTTCTGTTTACCACACATTTAATAAAAATAGGTTAATAATAGGTTCCTTTCAGATGAAAATCAGAGGAAAAACAACTGAAGAAACAATCATAAAAATGTAATTTTGATAGGTATATGGATTTTAGTAAAATATTTTTTTATTTGTTTTAATAAATAACACTATAGAGCTAATATCTGTTGGCAGTTTAAGCAACATGAATTTCAGCCTCCCTCATGTCTTCTGACTCTTGTTGTTTTTGTGTGATTTGAACAGAGCTATAGCTCTCTCAATGAATAATTTGGAGCCATACGTTTTTTAAAAAGTGGCTAATCCAGTCTGTTAAAGGCCAGTATATGGCAGCTTCCTTCATACAGTCATACGGGAAGACAGTCTTTGTAACAGGCAAAGTGAAAAGGGGCAGACAAAAGAAACATTCAACAAGCAAAACTCACAAAAAAACCCAGTGAAAACAAGAGGCAGAGTATGACTTCATGCTGATTAAGCGCACTTATCAGGGCGCTGGACAATGTGAGTTTATTTTGTATTTTTGAGTTCTTATAATGTACTAGGATATTAAGTTCTCGTGTTATTATTTAGTGTGTCATAGGTTTTAGTTAATATTATCTTCCATGCTCCCTCGCTTGTGTCATTTTCCCGTTTCCTGTCTAATTCTCTCTTTTCCGCTATACTTTTAGTTATGTCCGTCCCTTGTCCCTGTTATCTGATCCCATGTTCCTCTCCTTGTGTTCCCAGTCTGTTATGTATTTCATGTCTGCGTGTTCCACATCCTATTCTCAAGCTTGTGTTGTCATTTCTACATCTCATTATGTTTCCTGTTTTATTTTCACAGTCTCGTTTTCCATTCTCAGTGTGATTAGTTTTGCTTCCCTCGTGGCATCATGTTTATTTGTGTCATCTGTGTTTGCTATGTGTTTCCACTTCCCTCATTACTCTTCTGTGTATTTATGTCTTCTGCCTCCAGTTGGAGTGGCTGTAGCTCAGGTGGTAGAGCAGATCAGCTATTGAGTGGAGGTTTTGAGTGGAGGTTTGGTAGTTAAATCCTTGGCTTCCCCAGTCTGCATGCCAAATATCCTTGGGCAAAATCTTAACTAAATACTGCTCTCTGATGTGGCCATCAAAGTATGAATGTTGGTTAGATTGCACTTGATTATAGAAGGAAGTGATTGGGTGAATGAGGCATGTTGTATACAGCACTCTGGCAGAGTAGAAAAAAGTGCTATATGAGAATCAGTCTATTTACCACTTTGTTCATTTTTGGGTCCCTTGTCCATCTTATCCTATTTCTTTCTAGTCAAAAACTACATTGTCGGGTTTATATTGTTGAACACACACACACTTACCTACACAACGCACAGACTGGTACTCTTTATTCACATGTATACCTATGTAAGACGTCATATGTTAATAAACCTATGCATATTCATGTAACCTCAATAAAGAGCAGTGTTATGAGGGAGCAGACGAGAGCAACTGAGGTCAAGCAAAGGAACAGCGCTCGTCCAGTTCTCTCCTTCATGCATGAGTAACACAAAGAACTTTGCCTACTTGTGTCTTGCTTTGCTGTGCAGTAGAATTTTCTTGTTCCAGCGGTGGGGTTGTGCTAGACAGACCCATCATACATATAGACTACAAAAACTACAACAGAATAAGTGAAAATTATTTTCTTTACAAATAACTCTCACTAAACTAACACAGCCAATCACTCAATATGTTTGTACTCTCGGCTCAAATTGACTTCATAGTCAGTGATTTTTTTGCTTTTTTAAGAACTTATTTTAACATTGCACTCAAAAACAAACAAATCCACCCTAACAAAAAAAAAGTAAGT
The DNA here is from genome assembly GCF_056152115.1 of Neolamprologus brichardi. NCBI lineage: Eukaryota > Metazoa > Chordata > Actinopteri > Cichliformes > Cichlidae > Neolamprologus > Neolamprologus brichardi. The sequence continues at coordinate 44,596,107 of NC_142106.1, read as the reverse complement.
TCAAGGACCAAATTGCATTAGATTTCTTCACGTCAAGGTAGGGGTGACATGGAAGTGGCCCCCGGGTCACGAGTTTGAGACCCCTGCTTTAAATGAAACATTCAGGATGCCATTGTTTCGCACTTTATCTGCCAACATAATAAACAACGTGAGTTTCCACTTTTCTCTCTATTGCAGGCCTTCTGCTTCTTGTTTTGGCAAGAAGCCACAATGCTGCAGAGTCCAGGTGAAGAGAGCCCTCATCCTGCAAATGAACAGTTTAGACTCACATACAAAAACAAAAGCAAAAAAAGAGACTGTCATTGAACCCATCTTTTTCATGACAGTCTGGTGCTCTGTAAACAGATAATTTTGGACTTTTAAAAAGCCATGACTGAGTGCACATCTGAGTGATACTGCTGAACAAGTACAAAATTGCTTTCCTTGAGTGTCATCTACTTAAATCAGAGATATCAGAGAAAAATCTGATGAAGCTCTAAAATGAGTAGAAGAAATCTAACATCAAAAGGCAGAATGAGTGAATGAACAAATAGGATAAGACAGCTTTGTATTTGTATTGAAATTACTCATTTTTTCTAATATAAAGGCTATCACAGTTATAAATTACCTGTAACACAGCTTTTGAGTAACAAAAAATGTGCTCCATCTTGTTTCTTTCAAGATGCAGCTCGTTCTTTGAAGCTAAAACACAAAGTAAAAAGTTAGAAGTTTGTACATGATTGTTACAGATATATGAGGATGTTTAATAAATCACTTATTTCTGTACCTTCATGAAGCTGCCTGACTTTAATAGCCAAAGCAGCAGAAGTCATCATGAAGAAAACAGCCATGCTGATAAACATCACAGTGCCAGCTTTTGTATTTCCATTACACTCTTCTGCAGTAAAGATTGAAAAGGTATTTAAATGGTGTTAGAAAGTTACCCTAGCACGCCAAACTGTTTAAGTGGATGTTTATCAATTGCAAATACAAGACCAATCAGACCAGGAGTGACATATTTAGCCGCATGTTCTCCTTAAATTGCTGGCTGTCTAAGTGGTGTCGAAAGTGGTGTTTCCTGAAAACCCTCTCCTGTCTGATCATTTCCTGATAACATTTACATTTACAATAATGGATTACACAGCAGTGGAGAGTGGACTTTAGCAAAGTAGATGTCTTTCTGAAAGCAAAGACATCTTAACTCAGTTTAAGAATATAATCCACCCACTGTTATCATCTTCAATGCCCTGTACCAACACAGAGCAGAGCAGCTATCTGAACGCTACTCCAAACGAGGTCGATTATCTTGTTAATAATGTTACCTCCCTACTACGTACAACTCTGGATACTGTAGCTCCTGTGAAAACTAAGGCCTCAAATCAGAAGTACTTGACTCCGTGGTATAATTCTCAAACACGTAGCCTAAAGCAGATGACTCGTAAGCTGGAGAGGAAATGGCGTGTCACAAATTTAGAGGATCAACATTTAGCCTGGAGAAATAGTTTGCTGCTTTATAAGAAAGCCCTCCGCAAAGCCAGAACATCTTACTATTCATCACTGATTGAAGAAAATAAGAACAACCCCAGGTTTCTCTTCAGCACTGTAGCCAGGCTGACAAAAAGTCAGAGCTCTTTTGAGCCAACCATCCCTTTAACGTTAACTAGTGATGACTTCATGAACTTCTTCACAAATAAAATTTTAATCATTAGAGAAAAAATTACCCATAATCATCTCACAGATACAATATTATCTACAGCTACTCTTAGTACCATTGATGTTAAGTTAGACTCTTTTTCTCCAATTGATCTTTCTGAGTTAACTTCAATAATTACTTCCTCCAAACCGTCTTTTAGACCGCATTCCTACAAAACTGCTCAAAGAAGAAGAAGAAAGAAGAACCTTCCTTTCATATCAAACATCCTTGAAAGAGTAGTTGTCAAACAGCTAACAGATCATCTGCAGAGGAATGGCTTCTTTGAAGAGTTTCAGTCAGGTTTCAGAGTTCATCACAGCACATAAACAGCTTTAGTGAAGGTTACAAATGATCTTCTTATGGCCTCTGACAGTGGACTCTGTGCTTGTCCTGCTAGACCTTAGTGCAGCGTTCGATACTGTTGACCATAATATCCTATTAGAGCGATTAGAACATGCTGTAGGTATTACAGGTACTGCACTGCAGTGGTTTGTATCATATCTATCTAATAGACTCCAATTTGTGCATGTAAATGGAGAGTCATCTTCACACACTGAGGTTAATTATGGAGTTCCACAGGGTTCAGTGCTTGGACCAATTCTGCTTACATTATAGATGCTTCCCCTAGACAGTATCATCAGAAAACATAGCAAATATTTTCACTGCTATGCAGATGACACCCAACTCTATCTATCCGTGAAGTCAGATAAAACTGAGGTTATTGTACTCGGCCCTGAAAATCTTAGAAATATGGTATCTAATCAGATTCTTACTCTGGATGGCATTACCTTGGCCTCCAGTAACACTGTGAGGAAACTTGTAGTGATTTTTGACCAGGATATGTCCTTCAATGTACATATTAAACAACTATGTAGGACTGCCTTCTCCATTTGCACAACATCTCTAAAATTAGAAATATCCTGTCTCAGAGTGACGCTGAAAAACTAGTTCATGCATTTATTACTTCCAGGCTGGACTACTGCAATTCATTATTATCAGGATGTTCTAAAAACTTGCTGAAAAGCCTTCAATTAATCCAAAATGCTGCAGCAAGAGTACTGACGGGGACTACAAAGATAGAGCATATTTCTCCTGTATTGGCTTCCCTTCATTGGGTCCATGGTAAATCCAGAATTGAATTCAAAATCCTGCTCCTCACATAATAACATACTCATAAATATCTTAATGACCTTATGTACCACATCACCCTAATAGAGCATTCTTTCCTTTTTGCTAAAGGGTATAGTTAGGGCTGGACCAGGTGACCCTGAATCCTCCCTTAGTTATGCTGCAATAGGCATAGGCTGCTGGGGGATTCCCATGATGCATTGAGTTTTTCCTTTTCAGTCAGCTTTCTCACTCACTATGTGTCAATCCGGTCTTTAAGTCCGATGACATTAGCCGTGCCTGGGCTCAAACTCTGCTGCAGGTCCCTAACTGTGGCATCACTGAGAGTTAAAAACTGTCTAAATCCTTTCATCTGTAATAAAATGATCACCGTTGCTGCTCTAATTTTAACATCCAGGCATCCACAAAAACAGAGTTTAAGAAATTTAGCAGAGTTAGAAGTTAGCAGGAAGTAAGCTCGCTAGTTTGCATCTACGTGATTGCTAGCGACACAGCTATGTTAGCATAATCTAAACAGTGAAGCTGGAGGATGAATGCTAACTTTTTTCCACTCGATAAAAGTTAAGGTGAGGATTCCCGAACGTTCGGGACAAATGCAATTGCATGTCAGGATGCTGAAAACGGACTGAACTTCAAGTGGAAGAACAACTGAGATAATCCATGAACGATACGAGCTTAGTTATCAATACACTGCTACATGGGCTGAGCTGTAATTATATCGTAAGGTTTTAAAAAATGAGCTTTAAAATGATTAGCGATAATAAAAACCGAGAGTGGCTGCCAGTGATCACTGACTGCTTTTAGGGGCTTGTTGAGATTAAATAGAACAACAAATAAAGCATCAAAACATGCAAAGAACACAAAAGCCTTATTAAACGTGGAGTTGTTTGGGTCCGGAAGCAGGATTCATCACGTCATCACTTAAAGACCGGATAGACCTCTCTGCATTGAATCATGCTTGTTATCAATCTCTATCTGTCTTCCACAGCATGTCCTCTGTACTGTCCTCCTTCTCTCATCCCCAACCGGTCGCAGCAGATGGCCCCGCCCCTCCCTGAGCCTGGTTCTGCAGGAGGTTTCTTCCTGTTAAAAGGGAGTTTTTCCTTCCCACTGTTGCCAAAGTGCTTGCTCATAGGGGGTCATTTGATTGTTGGGATTTTCTCTGTATGTATTATTATAGAGTCTACCTTACAATATAAAGCGCCTTGAGGTGACTGTTGTTGTGATTTGGCTATATAAATAAAATTGATTTGAAAAATTGAATTGAATTGAATAGTTAGGATTATGTATTTCAGTTGCACATAAACGTTTCATACATTTGGATTTGATAGTTAAAAAAAAGATGTAATACACTTGGTCAATCAAAAATTAATAATGAATTAACCTAAATTGATGTTAAATATTTTTACACAGTAAATGTATTTAAAACTAAATATGTGGGTTTATTTGCTTGATTATTGCTGTGTTTTAAAACATAGAAAACAGATGCTTAGTTTATCTTTAAATGGCAAATATACACATTGAGTTACACTGTTACACTGTTTATGTTAAAATCATATAATCCAAATTTGATAGTCTAATATAAGATTTTAGATACTCTGAACTGTACAATAACTGTTGATAAAAAAAAAAAAACTTAATAAGTTACAAAACTTAAATAGTGCTGAACTAAATCTAGTGAACTACTGTTTAATGTATCGGTCTCCTTGAAATAATATTGACATGGGATTGATCAATTAAAGCAAATCCCTACACAGGCAATAACAGATATAAGATCATGACTAACCGAGCCTGATTATAAGAGTAACTTAATTAGCTTTAAGCTACACCGAGACAGACCATCAGATCCATAATAATATTTACTTATAGGGAAAGAAGATTATAAATAAATACACTGAAAGACAAGGAATTACATCACCCAAGTTCTGTATGCTTAAAACTTAAACTCACTCTTAAACAGATCTTTTGCCCAGGACTCTGGAATGACCTGTCTGACATGCAGCTCACAGAGTCATCAGTGCATTTTCTAAATACTTGTCATTACATGACATATCTCTTATACTATTTTATTCTCTGTTATAGAGGCTAAGACCACAGTTGAAGCCACTGTGGTGTTCATTGGTGGGGTTGACGCAATGCCACTGTTATGAATGAAACTTGTAACCAAGTCCAATAACTCCAGCCGTACTTATCTTGTCCATTTAACATCTTTATGGTATTCCTTCAGTTGCATTTGTTTTTGAACACAGTTCTCTTTATCCAAAAACATTTATCACAACAGCACGACAGTCACAAACTGGTTCTTCTTGCGACCAATAACACCTGGCACCAATTACGTATGTCTACCTTAAATATGGTCCCATAAACACACCATACTGTAAAACACATTAACACCTAGCAGTGCATATAAGGTAACAACACAAAAGTGGCTTCTACATCAGTTTTCTCGTTTCAGTTGTCTTGTTCAATATTCATTAAATATTTTATGTTTTATTTTCAAAGGTGATATATAAATACATTTTTACGAGATCCTTTTTTACTCATCCATGTATGTGTTACTGTGAATGTGTTTCTTTTTACTTCTTTGAAATTTGAGGAAATAAAGTGCAAAGGCATATTAATCCACTTGTATTACTTTAGGAATGAAAATTATGCTACAAACAGGTCACAGTTTACTAGAGTAAAGTGACAAAAGAAAAACATTTTAGAGAGATAAAATTAACCATACCTTGACTACTGAGTTTCACTTCATCATTGGGTTCACCATTTCCTGTAGGCATGGTATAACTTTATACATAACAATTTGATGATAAATCATGTGCAAGAAATAAGCCTTTACCCCACAAGCTTACCTTGAATTCTTAACTCTACTGCATCAGAAATAACTGTGTGTTTATTTGTGTAAAATCCACAGAAATACAGCCCAACATCAGATAAATTCACTTCCTTGATTTGAAGAAAGACAAAAGTGATGTTGGAACTCATAATAAATTTTCCATTTTGAAATCCATCGCAGAACGATGCTGAGCCACGAGATCCAAACATAGAAGAGACACAAGTGGGCTTAGTTTGGTTGACCACTTTAAACCAGTCTGCCTGTGTTTGATGGTTGGAGGTGTTGGTGCACTGCAGTGTCACTTCTTCACCGGGCTGGACCTCCACAGTCTGAAACCCTGAACCTGAGACAGAGATCCAGCCTGAAACAAACACCACAGACAAATTAGTATTAAATTAACTGTAATCATTTTCACATGGTTCCAAAAATATTTAAATTCTGGTAGGATCCATATCTTGGACTGAGAATCATTAGATGCCAGTACTTACAGTGAATACAGAAAAACAACGCTGTTATAACGGTGAAGCGCCCCATTGCATGCTTAATCCAGCTGCTACTCGGACATTTAGTAAACCACACAGCTATTACAAAGGCTTTTAGAGGGCGAGGTGTTTCTAGTTTTTCATCCTGTCAGTGACCTGTTAACACATTGCAGTACCTTGGCTTAAAAATCATCAAGCCACTTCCTCTTGGTGGTGACGTGCCATTGGATCACAGTCTTGTCATATGACTTCCTTTGCTACACACAGTGGTGTTTTTTCTAATCAGCGCATTTAGTTACAAACCTTAACATAACAATTTAGTAACAATGTTTATTTACTCCTTGGCCTCCTTTATTAATAATGATACCTGTAATAAATTTAGCCTGGTTGTACCTTTGGAGATCACACTCAGTTAACTAAAGACCCAGCTCTGCACCGTTGACAACCCTGTAACCAGCCAGGCCCCTGTGATTGGTGCAGGTGAAGGAAGCTAAGCCACTGTTAGGTATTCTCCACCAGATTATGTGTGGGCCTGGACCTTCTCTCTGTATGTTGCTGAATTGTTGTTGATTATCATCTCCGCCATGGATATGTTATCTGCAAAGTTATATATGAAATTTGTGCTATGAATGGGATTGTAGTCATGTGTGAACACTGAATATAAGAGTCGACTGAGACCACAGAGTCGACTGAGACCACAGCCCTGAAGGGTGCCAGTGTTAAGGATGGTATGACTGAAGAAGAGAGACTGAAGGAAAATAGCATTATTTCATTCATTTTTTGCTAAAAAAGAAGAAGAGGGTTTTGTTGCTCTGTACAAATTATTATAAAGCATCCCTAAAGCTAAGAAGCCCATAAAGCCAGGACAGCTTACTGATGAATAAAATAAGATTTACTGAAGAAAGTAAGAACTCCAGGTTTCATTTCAGCACTGTGTGTAGACTCAGAGTCAGAGATCTGTTGAACCAAGTATTACTTTACCATGAAGCTTAAAAGCCAAATACTACTAGCCCTCAAGGTAGCTGTAAATAAATCTTTACCTAACGCATCACTTGATCTGTTTTTTATATACTGTGGCCCACACTGGGATGAAGAGAGGCCTGCTGCTGTGTGTGTCCACTGATTTTACTGGTGCATTTTGTCTTTTGTAAAATAAAGCCATATTTTGCAACCAGTCCCTGTTTTTCATCACAAGGCAGTCTACCATTTGAAATCTGCTACACAAGCAGAAAGATAACATCCTGGAACAGGATGAACAGCTTAAAAGGAAAGCAGATCTGGATGTGACTCTACACATACTCAAATCACAGAAAGCAGCTGCAGCTGCATTAGCTGAGGCTCAAGCTTGGGAAAATTCTGATCAAGAAAGTGAACATCCAAAACAGCCCCAGCTGGGCAACATGCAGCAAACCAACCCAACAGAACAAGTGCAAGAGTGTATGTGGCAACAATCAGTACTCAATAATGATCTGCAGACTTCACAATTGGGCAACCACTGCCACCGAGGCAACAGCAAAAGCTTGCAAAGAACCAAGTATCTGTCAGCCCAGTATGACCAACAACCAAGAGTTCACTCCTTTGCCAGTCAGCTGTGTTTTGAACCCTAAGAGAGAGTCTTGCAACTGGAGTTATGGTGAACAACCAGCAAATAATGATCAATTTCACCATCATCAGTCCAAGATTTGGGCACCCATACATGTAAGGGGTAGACATGCTGACTCTTCAGATCTAACAGGATATCTGATATGAAAGGGAAATGAGCTCCACTCCAGCATCTGCCCCACGGTGTGTGGTTCTCCAGCTGCACCACAGCACAGAGAAAGGCACTCCAGAGGGTCATCAATATGGCCCAAAAAAATCATTGGACATCCTCTTCCCTCCCTGAAGGACCTGTACAGCACTCGCTGTCTCAAGAGGGCACGCAGCATCCTACGGGACGGTACACACCCAGGACACCGGGTGTTTAAGCTGCTGCCGTCTGGCAGGAGGTTCAGGCTCCTGAGGTCCTGAACAAATAGACTCAAGGACAGCTTTTACAACAGGGCAATAGCCCTGATTGCAAATAGCTGACCTGACTGGCTACCTACCTGGACTTTTTTTGGGGGGGTTAACAACGGTAAAAACAGTAATAACAATAATATTTATATTTATAACAAGGTGCAATAATAATTCATGTGCAATAATAACAGTGTGCAATAAAAATACACTTATTCTTCTTTTTTATTGCTAAGTTATTATACTGTGTTGTGTTGTTTGTGTTGCGTTGTGATGTGTCATATCGTGTCGTGTTGTGTTACATGTAGTGCCGATGTAGGACAGTTTTCCAATTTCATTGTACTACTGTACTATGTATGACTGTGCAATGACAATAAAGAGTTATCTTATCTTATCTTACTTCCTTCTTCCACTTTATGGTACGATGCTAGTATGTCTTTGCATGTGATTATCCAGATGGGCCCTTAGAGCTGATCATTCACAAATGACACATTTGCTATATAGTAGGGGAGTTAGTTTTACAACATGCATTCAGACAACACGAGTGGTAATATGAGTTGCCTTTCTGCCACTTTGGTACTTTGTAGTTTTTGACAAAGGAACCTACCAGTTAAAAAAAACAGGCTGTTAAAAAATGTAGAAAAAAAAAATTGTGTGCAAATAGTACAGGATGTGTTGTTTGTGGTTTTAAAGGCTAGTCTTTCTGTGGCTTTTTATTTGGCTTATACACAGAGCCACTGCAGTGGAAAAAGACAGGGGGAGGTGCATAAAACTTGCCAAGCTTTGCACATAGACCATGGTCAGGGAAGAAAGCTGCCCATATAAACACTGCCTGTATCTTTATTTGCCCCTTTTGCCAGTATGCAACAGAGGTAAATAAAAAAACAAATGACAATTTCAACATATCTAGTTAAAGAACACATCTAAAAACATATGAAGGGATATACCCACACAAAATAATTCTAGCAAAAACACTGATGTTGCCACAGAATTTATTGTTTTATCATTTACATCAAGAATGAAACAACAGCGTTCTTTTTAATGTAGCATTATTCTCGGTGTTGAAGTCAACAGTTATTTGATATTTGTGATGAGTGAAAAGTCTTTTTCCTTAAATGTCTACAAGTACAAAGGCTGATGCGAACTAGTAAAAAGCAGAAAGTCAAATTTCACCAGCTGTAGAGGCCTTGTGAGTTCAGCACTCAGACCACACTGTGAAGTCTCTTCCTGTGAAGTGATCAGTATCTCACTCATGCCTCCACCCGAAGACTGCCTGACTCCCCCTATGAGTAACTTTGTGTACTCTCATTTTATTGAGATGAAGACAAATTAAAGCAGAAAAAAAGACACATAAATGTTTAGTACAGGGTTAAAAAAAAAAACTTAATCACTAAACGTGCTTTCTCATCATGAACACAGAGAATCAGCTCTATGCACTGGCAGCATAAACAACATGAGTTTCCACTTGTGTCTCTTTTGCAGGCCTTCTGCTTCTTGGTGTTTGTGGGTGGAGTCGCAATGCTGCAGAGTTCAGGTCAACAGAGTCCACATTCTGTAGGTGAAAAATTTACAGTCACATAGCAAAACAACCACAGACTCAGTACTTTCACTATCCTTGACTGTGACAGTCTGATAGCATATGCTAGATTATTCTAGGCTAGACTCCAAAAAAGACAGAAAGAGAGCCAAATGAGTTTTATTTTAAATGTACTTCTGAGTGATACACTAACAAATAAGTGTGGCATTCATTCATTACATTCATTTGAAACCTTCAGATAGAGATAATAGGGATTGGGACTATCAACTTTGCTTTACAATAACTCCAGGTTTCTACTTCAGACTTTGTGTCCACTCACACTAAATGTGGTGTTTGAGGTACAATATTTTCTTCACAAAATGGACCCAGGGCTACCTGCTTCTTAGTGGTTGTTAGATATCTTCAGAACAGAAGAAATGTAACATAAAAATACGATAAGAGATCTTTTCTTCAATTCTTTTCCAGCCCTTATCCTATTCAGGGTTGTAGAGCACCTGGAATCTATCCCAGTTATCACTGGACACGATCTGGCTAGGCTTTCCTTTCATACATAGAAGGAGCCCAGCCACTGGATTCAAACACTTCATTAAGTGAATTTATGACTATATGATATATACAATTCATGCTGTAACTTTACAACAGAGCGTCTTTTCGTGGTCAACAAGGAGCAATGCAATAAGCTGCACGTGTGAAATAAATGCATCTCCAAAGTGCAACTTTTTCATTTAGTGAAAAAGTTGCACCTAATTTGTAACTTAATTTGAGGTGACCATTGTTTTGATTTGCTGCTATATAACTAAAACTGAACAAAATAATAGATGTAAGAGGTTTCAAGCAAAAAGTTCCCAAGCACCATAGGGTTCCAGCAGGGTACAAAGAGCCATGATAATGATAATTCCAGCCCATTCACACTCAATATGTTATTTGGATCACCTTCTCTAACATCGTCAATGCTGCTCTGGACTGAACTTAGTAGCTTCCCTGGGATATTTGAAGACTTTGAAGTGATTATGATTATTTCTTACACGGCATCATAATCACAAATGATCTATTCTTAGCTTTTTTAGTAAATGTAATTTGCATTTTTTTTAAAGCGTCACCTTGTTCCTAGGAGTATGCTGTTCTTTGTCCACTGCTGAAAGATAATATAAAAAGTTACATTTTGAGTGTTAAAAGTCATTTTATCACATGTAATAACTCTTAATAAATCACGTGTTGTATGTACCTGAAAAAAGTGGCACAATCTTAACAACCAAACCAACGACAGCCATCACAAAGAAAACAGCCAGTGTTGCAAAGACCACAGGCACAAGGCTGGACTCTGCAACATAAAACAGCATTGACTGATAAAAAATGTTGTTAAAATCCTATAATATATATAAAAATGTGTATTTGCAAAAGACTTTTTAATGTGCTTTCATGCAAAAAGTCACATTTACTAACTTAAATACAAATCCATACACTGAAAAATAACAAAACAAGAAATGCCTTTAAAAAAATAGATTAGATAGTTTTAATATAATTAAAAATATCAAAACTGATGTGGTTATTTATTAGTCCAAACTGAAACTGGTAAAACAAACGTTATTACATATTTAAAACACTTGGGTTTAGTTCATGATTTATTATTATTAGTAATGGTTATGGTTATGAATATTCATACTGAGTACACTGAATACTATATGTAAAAACTTCCATTAATATGTTGTCACGATCCTGGGTCTTATGACCCAGCGTTTTGAGTTTTAGTTCATTTTGATGTTTATAGTGTATGTTTAAGCTCATTAGATTTCTATGTTCATTTGCTTATTATATTCCCCTTGTGTTTTCAACCCTTGTGTTAAGTCTCCCTTATCCTTCATGTGTTTCATGTCTGTTTCATATGTTGTCCAGTTCATGTAGTCATGTCAGTGTTTCATTGTTTCCTATTTTATTTTGAAAGAGGTCCTGTGTTTCGGTGCTCTGTTTTGCTCTTTCCCTGTGGGCGTCGTTATGTTCATGTTGTGTCTACTTTGCCTTTCTGTCCCATGTTTCAGCTCCCTATGTTCTGTCTCAGTTGCTGTTAAGTTTACATGTTTTGAGTTCAGTCAGTGTGTTTCCTTTTTTACTTTGAAGGTCCACGTCTCATGTGAGTGTTTCTAGTTTTGCTTCCCTTGTCTCGTCCAGCCTGATTACTCCCAGCTGTGCTCTCCTTCTGTGTCTCATTCCCTCGTTATCCCTCTGTGTATTTAAGCCCTGTGTTTCGCTTTGTCAGTGTTGTAGTCTCCCTCATGGCTGTGTTTCCCTGTGTGTTAGATATCCATGTCCCAGTTTAATTTAGTTATATTTTTCGTGCCGTTCTGCAATAAAGCAGCTTTTTGAGTTTAATTCCTGTGTGGTGAGTTTTGCGTTTGGGTCCTTCTCCTGCCTGGACACAGCCGAAACATAACATATGTATTATTTTTGTTCATGGCTTTAATTAAAAAAAAAAACTGTAAATAATGACCAAAATCAAAGTCACTCTCACTGTAAAGCAACCACAAATGTAATTTTACTTTGTATTATGACTATTATAAATATAGCAAATTACAAATTAATGTAAACTGAAATTTAAGACCACTCTCTTGGACCTCTTCTGCTTTCAGCAGACAGCTACTTCTGCTGGCTCCCTTTCGAATTGTTACAAATAATTTTAAAGCACATTAATTTCTCTGTCAAAACACTTGAACCTATAAACTGAAGTTTATTATAGCTGTGTTACTGTGTATCATCTTATAATGTTGATTAATAATATTATTAGCAATGATTAGATGCTTATTTATGTAAAGTTTAAAGAAACACAGGCAGAAACGCAGGCAATCCATGTACATGAAATGAAGGAAAGAAAACTGGAACTCATTTCAAATGTTAATATAATTAAAAACCTAAACCTAACTTTGAAGAGAAAGGAAAAGATGCTTACTTTCCACTCCATTCACTTGATCATTAAATTCCACTCCATCATTTGTTTCATCCGTATCTGTGAAGAACCATGGCCATTGATTTATTTTTATGCATAAAAATATTCTGTTACTCTTTCAGCTCATTTCATGCTACTGGAAAAATAAAATTGATGAGAAAAACTAAACATTACACAAACGCATAGGAACATATAAATAGATCATTAACTCCAATCTTACCTTGAATTCTTAACTCAACTGCATTAGAAATGACTGTGTGCCCACTGATGTAAAATCCACAGAAATACAGCCCGGCATCAGATAAATCCACTCGTTTGATTTGAAGGAAGAGAAAAGAGACGTTGGAACTCATATTAAAATTTCTGTTTCCAAATCCATGACAGAAAGAAGCTTCGCTGTCAGATCCATACATAGAAGAAACACAGCTGGGCTTAGTTTTATTGACCACTCTGAACCAGTCTGTCTGTGTTGGATAGGCGGAAATGTTGGAACATTGCAGTGTGACCTCGTCCCCGTGCTGGACCTCCACAGTCTGAAACTCAGAACCTGAGATAGAGATCCAGCCTGAAATGAAAGAGCACATAATTTATTTCTGTCTCTACAGTGTTAAAGTTATTGTGACTGGAAAATTGTCAATTAGTTCTGTTTAATGACGTTTAACAATTTACAAGGTAACAAGAAGACATACCAAGGCAGAGAAACAAAGTTGTTATCAAGACAAAGCTCTTCATCATGCGTTTAATCCTGTCACTGCTTTGATAGTTTCTAACACACAGCTCTTATAAAAGGGTTCAGAGGGGCGGAGTGTTTCTTTTCTTCTTCATCCCACCAATGACCTGCAAACATTTTCACTTTTGTCCCTCGTTCAACAGGTTCTTTTTAGGGTCTTCCAGCTGTGTGGTGCATGTGAAACCTGATATCTCGTTGTAGTTACCTGTGACAGTAAACAGGAAAGCAGACAGATGACTTTTATTACTCAATTTTACAATACTGGAGAACTTCTAACATAGGTTGGTAGCTGGATTATGTCACAGCACTTGATTGTAAATAACTGCTGCAAATTGATGTTTACAAGTTCATTATGTTGTGCAGAGAAACACAGTTGTGAGCTACTCCTGTGTCTGTATTGTCCTTATACAATTATTGGTTTGCCATACACCTTTACATTTTTCTAACCTGCCACTCATCTTGCATTTGTAACAGTAAGGTGGTCTTTACTGATATTTTAATGGGCTCGGAGAATCTCAGATTATGCAGAACAAAACTGCAATCTTGGAAAGATTAAAGTTTTTTGAGAAAACTTAAAAAAAAAACCTCAGAAATGTATTTGTTTCTTTAAACTTCTTCTTTTTTGAACATCTGCATCATTTTGTGATTAAACAAGAGTTTCAGACAGCTGACAGGGTTCTTGCCTTATTGGTATTATCTGGTAAACCTACAACTCTGCTAGACTTGCCTATACAAAGTCCTCAGACAGCAGGCCGAAACTAACCATGTTATCAGCAATCCTCACAAGAAACACACAAAACATGCTGAAATTATATTGCTCGCGCAGAGCCAATACTGAGTCAACTTCAATAACTAGACTCAGCTGTAATTCAGAGTGAAACAGATAAGCATAACCAGCTTTCCACAAATTTAATTATTTGCTGAATTCCAAATTGAACCAGCATCCATACCAGCATGATTTTGAGAGGTTAAAGGTCCTCCTCGTTTTGCTCCCAATGCTCGGTTCCATTGACAGTTGATGTCAGTGTTGTAGGGACATGCACGGTGCTCTTGAACATGCTCAAAAAGTAGACCGCCCAGTTCCTTATTTTTCTCACAAATAAATAACCAACGTGTTAAATAACCTACTACTGACAACGAGACAAGACTCAGGTTCATGATGTCAGAAAAAAACTCAGTAAATTATTCTTAAAAGTAGGAACGTGTTCATGCTTTAGCAAAATCTGTTCTTGCTGTTTATTTTTTAACAAAAAAGACATCATGTTTGTGTGAATTTTAAAAAGCTTGTGCAATGTAATGGTCTGTGAAGTGATTGACAATGCCAGATGCGACTGATGGCGGGAAATAGTATTCTTTGCTCATACCTCAAGGCACTGACCTATTGTATTGTTACACAATTAAGATGTGGAAACACAGCAGCTGGTTTAAATAGATCATAATTCTGTTGCTTTTATGCTGTTTAAGAAACTCCAACTTTAGATTTTCAACGCAGTTCTGCTCAGATCACACTGTGCTGTCTCTTCCTTACTACCTGACTCCTTCCACAGCAGACATTTAGACTCTCCCTATGAGACGTTTTCACAGTCATCAGTGTCATTTCTGACTTCTCCTCTATATTTACACTTTAATACATGTTTTTTCTCACACAAAAGGTAGACAAAGAGAAATAAAGCAATGGATGAAAAGTTGGAAAAAATGTTTTTATTTTCCAAGGACTCGTGTCAAAAAATATATCAACATGTCTATTCCTCTCCTCCCAGAACAGACAATGAGACTTTCCTCATAAGAAAAGTTCATATTCAGCGTCAGATCAATAACTTTTCAATCATCAACACACTTAAAAGAAAAGATGCACAATAAAAAAGACAGAGGCACAAAAGTAAAGATACAAAGACAACTTCAATGCAAATTTTGTTATTTTTATTTTTGTTAGTACGTTTTGCCACATCCTCCACAACACATACACAAAACTACATCAGTGAGTTATTATGATAAAGCATGAGCTCCACTTCCTTGTCTACCGTGTGGCAGCATACACAACATGAGACTCCAGCTCTCTGTGTGTCGCAGGCCTACGACTTCTTTTGAGTTTTGTCTGGAAACTCATAGCTGCGTAGTTCAGGTCATCTGAGCTCTTATTCTGAAAATCAAAATATTTAGTTACAGTAGAGTTTAATAAAATCTGAAGTAGTGGATTTGTGGGTTACATGATGAAAGATTTGATTTAAAGTAACATTTTAAGAGTTTTAAAGTAAAATATGAAAACAAGATGAATAATGACACTTGGATTCCAAATAATGGGTTTAAATACTGTTTTAATTTGTCAGTGCGCCCCAGGGTGGCTGTGGCTACAATGTAGCTTGCCATCACCAGTGTGTGAATGTTTGTGTGAATGGGTGGATGACTAGATGTGTAAAGCGCTTTGGGGTTCTTAGGGGCTAGTAAAGCGCTATACAAATACAGGCCATTTACCATTTAATTTGAAGGCTTTATGTACAGCACTTTTCTACTCTACTGAGAATTTTAAACATTTTTTTTCTGCCTTTCTATGTAACACTTCATTGAACACACTAGAGTGCAACTTGCGATACTTAGCATGCAGACTGGGAAAGCCGGGCATCAAACTACCAACATTCTTGCTAGTAGATGGCCTTCTCCTGAGCTACGGCCACCCTAAATTATACTTTTTCAAATTCAGCTATTATTTTTATGTTATCACTGAGTCTTTTCCGTGCATGCATGTTTTGATTATCCAGGCACTTTTCAGCTGAGCTAAATGAATGAAATGATAGGACAACATGGCTTGCTTGCCTGAAAAAAATGTTCAGGCTGATATAATTCACAGAATAATTACAAGGTTAATTGGTCTAAGGAGCTTGGAAAGAAAAGCGTCTGGACTTGTTTAAGTTGCTTGAAGACGTTTCACCTCTCATCCGAGAAGCTTCTTCAGTTCTAAGGTCAAATGGTGGAGAGTCCCAGATTTAAACTCAGTGGGAGTTTCCCCCCCAAAGAGGGACAAAGGACCCCCTGATGATCCTCTAATTACTTGAGCCAATTACTTGCTTGAAGACGATCCTCTATTTGTCCCTTTTTGGGGAGACAAATAGAGGATCGTCTTCAAGCAACTTAAACAAGTCCAGACGCTTTGCTTTGCAAGCTCCTTAGACTACGATGACCTGGATGACTGAGAACCTTCACAGACAGTCATGACATGCAATTTACCCAGTGTGAGTAAAAACACATTTACCTTGATGTTTCCTGGTTGGGAATCTGGAGTTAAATTGAAAATATAAAAGTATGTTTAGTTTATTTTTAGCAACCATAGAAATTGTCTTTTAAAAGCAACTTTACCTGTTTGAGGTGTTTTGATTTTTAAAACCAGAATGATGACCACTATAATGAGTAAACCAGTCAGACTACCTGGGATGATGTTCATTGGGTGTATCATTCTATCAGACTCTGCAAAAAAATTACACCGACACATTTCAGGCTGTGTACATCAGGTATAATACTGACAATAGTGAAATAACTATGATCCCAATAAAAATCACATTTTTTAGAGACAGGAAAATAATCTTACTTTCAGTCTTAAAGTCTTCATCATTCGTTTCACCACCTGTAAAGAAACATGGGTATTATAATAATTTGTGACTTCCCATTCTTATTTAAAGTCTCATCATGTTGTTCTGCTACTAAGGAAAGCTTACCTTCAAATCTTAACTCTACTGCATTGGAAATAATAATATGCACATTCACGTAAAATCCACAGAAATACAGCCCAACATCAGATAAACCCACTTCTGTGATTTTAAGAAAGACAGAAGTGACATTCGAACTCATATTGAATTTTCCATTTTGAAATCCATCACAGAAAGAAGCTTGGCCATGAGACCCAAACATGGAGGAGATGCAGCTCGTTTTAGTCGTGTTGATCACTCTGAACCACTCTGTATGGGTTTGACTTGTGGAAATGTTGGAGCACTGCAGTGTGACGTCTTCACCAGGCTGGACCGTCACAGTGTGAACCTCAGAGCCCGAGACAAAGATCCATCCTGAATCAAACAACAAAGACAAAATGAGATTCAACTCAAAGTGTACGGTACAACAGACGCTGTAACAGGGCAACAACTTTTCATTTGATTTAATTACATCACTGCTTTCTAAACTCAAATTTAAATTCTGTTGGGCTCCTCGTTCCATTACTTATTTTAAGCTGGGAGTAGTAATGTGCCAGTACTTACTGAGGCGGCAGAAAAACAAAGCTGTTATCAAGACGAAGCTCCTCATCGTGTGTTTAATCCTTCACTGCTCGGACAGTTAGTGAACCACACAGCTTTTATAAAGGGGTTTAGAGGGGCGGGGTGATTTAGTTTGTCATCTTGCCAATGACCTGCCAAAGCAATGCAATGCATTTGTAGATATTTTAGCTTTATTCACTATGAGATAACTGAAAGATTTTCACTTATGATTTCTGAGCTTTGAGACTCACGGACTTATAATACCATGTTACATCCATTTCAGAACATATTAAACAGAGTCAAACAATGAGTCACTGATCAATGAGCTTCCTCAAAAAATCTTGGACTTTCGAGCAAATATTCTATTTTAGTCCCTAAAAGTCTGGTGTGAAACATAAAAGAAAGGAAAGGGGGGGTTTACAGAGGTCTGCCCCTTTTTTGGCAGTTATCCAAGGATGCCATTTAGATTTGATCATAGAGATGAGATAAGGAAGTAACTTTGTATCCTAAAGTTGTAAAATTGTTTAAAGTCTTACTGTTTTCTTGTTGATTCTTGTGCTCATTCTTGACATGACACCATCTAACAGTGTTAGATTTCTGTATGAAATTCAGCTTCTTTTTTTAGACTTTTTAAACTGCTTTTCTGATTGCATGTAAAGCTGGTGTGGAAACTTGAGTTATAGTTACATTTACTTGTTTATGTAACAACAAACAGCAAAAGATAAGTTTTTGATCTTTCTATTTAATGGTTATAAATGTTATATATAGGAAGGTCTTTATTCTGAATTACTGGTTGAAAGTGGCACAATGCTCTTTATAAACGTAATTATTTTATGCACGCTTTCGTGGTCTATAAATGTTTAACTTAGATGAAAATCAAAGCGTGAGTTTAAAGATGTGTGTGGTCAGACCCATGATTACTAAAAATTGGCTGCATGTACATGTCACCATTGTGTTGTCACCAATGGTGACCACTAGTTCCTGGACTCAGTAAAAGATTTTGGTCACAGTCATGTTTTTTAAATTCTAGCTGGATGTTACTGTATTTAAAAGAGAGGCTGGAGTTCTAAGTTCATCAGCTAATATTCTGAAGCTCGGTAAGCATGCTGCACGAAGACATGTTGGAATGTAGACGTGTAAATATGCTGACTGACAATTAAAAGAACACCAACTTCGAGTTAAAGCCCTAAAACAATTCAAATAATTGAGTTACTAACAAAAAAAAACCACTCACAGCTCTTACAAAGGGCAATAACCAGCCCACTCCTACTCATACTGGCATTTCCAAGCCCAGACTCGTGGGATTGAGTCAGAATGCTTTACTAAATCATATTTGCAGCTCATCAAGAATGAAATTTTAGTATTAGATATTTGGGTCTAAGTTAACAACAATAACCACCTCTAGTGCTGTTGGCCAACAGGCTTCAAGTGGAAACTGTGCTACAGTTGGCCAAAGACAAAAGAAGAAGAAAGGGGGGTGTCCTGCTAGGAGGCAGTGGGAGAGAAGAAAAGGCAGGAGTGTGGAGGTGAGAGTAAGAGTTTAACACCTGATCCCTGTTTCAATCCAGGGGGTCAATGTTGACATTGTAGATGACTATAAATACTTCGGAGTATACACTGACAATAAACTGGACTGGGCTAAAAACGCCTCAGCACTTTACAGGAAAGGCCAGGGCCGACTCTATTTTCTGAGGCGGCTGAGGTCCTTCAACATCTGCCAGACAATGCTCAGGATTACGAGCTGGACTCTCTTAGGGTGTTGATGGAGAGGCGAATGTTATCCAGGATAAAGACAATGTTGGATAATTCCTTCCACCCACTCCATGACGTGCTGGCTAGCCACAGGAGCACGTTCAGTGAGAGCTAAGATTACCAAAAAGCACCACTGAATGACACAGGAAATCATTCCTGCCTGTGGCCATCTCCCTGTACTACAACTCCATCTAACACACTGTACACTGCAATCTGGTCGTTAAGTCTGACGTCACTAGCCGTGTCTGGGCCTAATCTCCGCTGCAGGTCCATATATCAAACGATCACTATGGCATTACTGAGAGTTGAAAAACTGTCTAAAGTCTTTCATCTGTAATAAAATGATCAGCGTTCTGCTCTACCAGGTGTAACAATTGAGGTTAACATCCAGGCATCCATGAAAACGGAATTTATGACATTTAACGGAGTTAGAAGTTAGCAGGAAGTTAGCTCGCTAGCTTCTATCTAAATACAATATAGCATGTCCTGACTGCGGGGTTTTGGAAACAAATTAAAACGTATAGCTCTGTTATCACTTCCAACATAAATGAAGACAGAAAACTAAACAGCAGTGACGTTTGTAGGGTTACTGAAGTTTGGCTAGCTGGTATATAATGATGTGCTACGTGACCGCTAGCGACACAGCTATGTTAGCATAATATAAACAAGCTAACTTTTTTTCCACTCGATAAAAGTTAACGTGAGTGTTCTCGGTGGTCAGGAACAAATGTAATCGCATGGCAGGATGCTGTAAAAGGACCAAACTTCAGCCAGGAGAACAACTGAGATAATCCATCCACAATACGAGGTTAGTCATTCATATACTGCTGCATGGGCTGGGCTGTAGCTACATCCTAAGGTTTTAAAAACTGAGGTTAAATAAATGATTAGCGGTAATAAAAGCCAAGGGAGGTCAACAGTGATCACTCACTGTTTTAGGAGTTTTTTGAGATTAAATAGAAGAAAATACAAAACATTAAACATGTTAACAACACAAACGCCATATTAAACGCAGACTACTTTAGGCCCAGAAGTAGGATTCGTCACGTCAATACTTAACAACCGGATAGCTACACCTTTTTTGCACATGCTCTTCTTTCTTATTCAGATATTTATTATTAAGTGACTTATATATATATTGTATATATTGTGCTATTTCTTACTTCTTGTATTGCTTTTTTTTTTATTACTGTTTGTAATGGAGCATCGTAACCAGCATAATTTCCCCTAGGGATCAATAAAGTATTCTGATTTAAATGTAGGGCCTATGACTGGTAAAAGGAGAGATCCAGCTGATGTAATGGTGAGAAGGAAGAGAAATGGGCTGAGAAGAACTTGTCTACTCCCCTAGAGTACTCAAAGCACTTAATACACCACACCACTTCCCTCTATGATTTTTAAGTGCTTATTAACTAACATTCACAGCATAGAGCAACTTATGGTTACGCCAGGGATTGAACAACCAACCTACCAATCAGTAGATAATCTGCTATTCCTCCTGAGCTACAGCCACCCATCAGTAAGCCTGTGTGCATGGGACCAGGTGTGAAGTAAGGCCAGGAACACTGGAGGTGGGTTCAATCTGTTCTACAGCGTAGATATAAAGAGAAATGGAGTAATGGTAATCTTTAAGGAAGAATATGTGACTAGTGTTGTGGAGAGTATCAGACAGGATCATGAGTTTGAAAAGGGTTGATGCTGAATATTGTCAGTGTGTCCCACAGGTTAGATGCCAATTCTCGTGATTATCTAAATGAAATTGAATTGAATTGAATAACATTGAAAAAAAGGTATCTATGCTTTAATCACATGCAAACTGGAAACTGCTGCTTTTGTATATATGTTGGCTTGGGCAAGGCATCAGGATTGGAGCTGATGTTGCTGCACCATCTCCTGACTGGTAGACAAAAATATTGTTGGCAATGTTACACTGGCTGCCTTATGAAGTTATTTTTAAAAAATTCTACTTGTGAATAATAATTCAAAAGGTCATCAGCTTTTCAAGTTTGCCTCATAGCTGTGTCTTACTGTGAACAGCAGAAGTTGTATATGTTAATTTATTGTCTTTATTGATTTTATAGCTTGTTGTGTATTTATCGCTGTGTCTTTTTCTATGGATTGTACAATACAATAATAATGTCCATCTATAGCTTAACTAACAGAACTCACTGCTAAATGGAGTCATAGTTTCCACACAATAAAGGGCGGTACCTAAGATGGGGCTGCCACACCCCCTCACAGGCACCTCCCACAGGAGACCAGATAGTGCAGTTAGGGTCACAACATGTGTTCGGAGAACCTGAGTTGTTATTTCAGTTGTGTGTCTGTCACCTCAAGCTAGTCTGGCACTAATAATGTACTGTGACAAAGAGTACTGCTTCTCACTCGCGTTTTATGTTATGAAGTTGTTTTTAATCTCTAAAACTCTATCAGTGAATCCATTTGAAAACGGTGAAACCAGCTCGTGGTTAAAGTCACACCTTTGTTCATTCCTCTGTTGCAGGCAAAAAAAGGAGAACGAAAGCAACACATTTCTGTGAAAACAGCAAAGCATTTGTTGCGTGTGGTTTTAAAGGCTAGTGTCTGTGTGGTTTTCAGTTCATCTGATACACAGTGCTGTCACCGCAGTGGAAAATAACAGGGGGGGATGCATGAGATTTGTTTCACCCCAGAATGTGCACAAGAACGTGGTCAAGTAAGAAAGCTGCCCATATACACACTGACTGTGTCAGGGTGTGATAGAGGTGTAATTAACATTTACAAAGTTAAAATAAATTTAGATGGCGTCCATTTAGTACCACTTATGTGGTAGTAATGTTGTATTAAATCTGTGGTTTTTCCATCAGCAAAGAGAAAACTGTTGCAAGATTTTCTGTGTTTCTTAATCATCTGTAGTCTTAAAATCAGCAAATTCTTACTGTTCCACAGATTTTATTCGTGACTCTTACACTGCTTTTCATCAAAGTTTGCAGGATCAAAAAGTATATTTTCAATTACATTTCATTATAAAACATATTACTGTCTTGGAATATTTTTCTAAAGTCTGTGAAAGTACAAAGCCTGACGTTATCTAGCTCAAGCTTCAATGCCTCTTCTTAAACTTTGCTGTGAACCATTACTGACTGTACAGGCCTTGTGAGTTCAGCTGTGCTCAGACCACACTGTGAAGTCTCTTCCTGTGAAGTGATCAGTATCTCGCTCATGCCTCCTTCCCCCTGAAGACGACATGACTCTCCCTATGAGTAACTTTATATGCCCATATTTTATTTGATATGAAGACAAATTAAGGCTGAAAAACAAACATAAAAATGTTTAGTCAAGGGTTATAAAGACTAAACCACTAAACACGTTTTCCCATCATGAACACAGAGAATCAGCTCTATGCACTGGCAGCATAAACAACATGAGTTTCACTTCTGTCTCTATTGCAGGCCTTCTGCTTTTTGGTGTTTGTGGGTGGAGTCTCAACACTGCAGAGTTCAGGTAAACGGAGTCCACATTCTGCAGGTGAAAACATTTACAGCCACAGACAAAAAAACCCCACACAGAGTCAATACTTTCACTATTCTCGACTGTGTCAGTTTGATAGCATATGAAAGATAATTGGACTTGGCTTCAAAAAAGTAGGGTGAGAACCAGTTGATGTTAGATTTCAGATGCTTGTGATTTAGGAAGCATCTGAAATCTACCACAGGTGTCAGTGGTCAAGAGGCTAGGTAGAACCTGACCAGGCTTTCATTATGTAGAAGTCGCCCAGCCGGGCAGGGGAATCAAACCTCACATTTGAGCTGCAAAAGTTTAACCATGATACATGAGGTTACTCAGTGTTACTGTATTACAGTCTAATGAAGAAAGTGCAGAAACATATATTAGTCTGTGTCCAGATCAAAGTCAAATTAATTTCATTAATTCAATATTCTCTCTGATAAATATATTAATCAGTCTGATTGGTGTCACTGCGATACCAGCAGTGTAAAACGGACTATATGCATTACATCAACATGTAATCACTCGATTGATGCATAAATTCAGTGAATATCATTTGGACCTACTTTGTTCCTGTGATGTTAGCAAGAAACTGGGCAACAGGCTGCGTAACATAAAAATATGTTGCAATGAATGATGTCTGAAAAAGATTTAGTGACAATGTGGTGCTTGTAACCTTTGACAGAAACTCTGCTTTTACATTTTTCCTCAATAAGGGGAGAGATTTTCTTCCTTGCTTGAAGGCCGAGGTTTTTCTTATATTAATTACACATTTAATCCTCCTGTTAAATCGTAAACCTTTTAAAATTACAATAAAGAATGATTTACCTCGCTGCTTTGCTCTGGCTGCTGTTGTGGAGCTAAATGCCAAATATAAAAGTGTGATTAGTTTATTACCAACACAGTACTTTTTTTTAGGACTTGTTGACCAGCTTATAAGAGTAGGTGAAACAAATTATAGCCACATTTACCTGTTTGAGGTTTCCTGACTTTTAAAACCAGAACAATGACCACCATAGTGAGTAAACCAGTCAGACCAGCCAGGATGATGGAGGTGTGGAGGTGACAAAAGGTATATGAGTTTGAAGCTGGAAGTTAAATGGGTGACTGGCCCAAAAGGAAGAGAGAGAGGAATTATGGAGTTACATGGACAGGTGAACAGAACGGTGGGGGTGGGGGAGGTGGGTGTGTGTGTGTGTGTGGGGAGGGGGTGGGGGAGGTGTTGGGTAATGATAAGGAAAGAAATGCAGACTGCCAGATAGCAGTGGATTTTTCAAAGGGATAAAAAAATAAAAGCTGTGGTGATGACATACACAAAGAGGGAGGAACGTAAGATGATGCAAAAAGGCAAATGATGATTTGTATGTGAGGCTGTACACTAAGGACACTGTAAAGGACTTCTGTTGGTTGCCAAGGCAAAGATCTTGAGGTGGAAAGGACCCAGCCAACATGCACATATGGGCCTCACCTGGGATTTGCTCGGGGTGGATGAGTACCATGTGGGCACTGGCTCAAAATGGGCTTTTTGTATGGGTTCCACTTGGGTTCCTCACATTAAACCAGTATGGACAATCCAAAGTGGGCACATATAGTAGGTCCTTGCTGGGTCAAAGATGGGAAATACTTAACTTGGTTCGAAATGGGAAAGACACGTTCACGGACTCACTTGGGTCAGTTGGGGCCCATTTAGTTTCAGATTTTCCCAACATAACACCAATATCAGTTTATAAAATTGGGGCCATTATGGAACCCGTGTACAATCCCACTTAAAACCCACTTTTTAGTTGTTGTGTTACCCAAATGGTACCCACACAAATTTGAAAGATGGGGCCCGGATGGGTTTTTGTGTACTTTGCCAAGTTGGGGCTCATTTAGTGACCAAATTTTCTCAACATAACACTTATATGGACATTTAACATGGGGCCATTACAGATCCGTGGTCATTCCTGTATGGGTCCATTTTTCAGCCCATTTCTAAACCATATGGGCCCCACATGTAAATGTTGGCTAGAGACGTGCAGCAGGTTAGGGTGATTTAGACGTAAATGTCATGTACGGTTTTAAATACTTATTATACACAATAAATATCAAAGACTTTGAGGCAAGTTAGTTGCATCAAGAAGCCCTTTTTGTTGAAGACTCATTTCTTCTGTTTATTAGCTAGGTTACAAAATTGTCTTTTGTTTGCCTTTGGTTCACATTTTGTGATATTGCAAAATGTGAGCTTGCTCCTGAGGAAATACATTGAGACATTTTCATTATGTGTCAATTATTGAGCAGAAATGAGACTAGCCTGAAATACTCAAATTACATCATCTGCTTAAAAAAAATAGATGATGCATATTTTTGCATTTTGTTTTCACCAAGTGAAAAAAAAGTAGAGCACGAGAAATGACTGGGACTCTTTGCTAAGAATCCAGGATAAGGAGACAGGTAAGAGTTACAGGACACAGCCAGAGCTCAGGCACCACAATCTCTCAATCTCTCAATCTCACAATCTCTAATCAAATCACCTGGTAGCAACTATCACAGCCACATCAGGCTGCTTTTATGGCATTACATTCGGTGCAATTTGCAGAAAATTATTTAAATAATATTTTATTATGATTGAAAAAATAAAATGTAAAAATACAGCAGCCTGTTTAAATGGCCTGTATTTGTATAGCGCTTTACACATTCAGTCATCCACACATTCACACACTGGTGATGGCAGCTACATTGTAGCCACAACCACCCTGGGGCGCACTGACAGAGGCGAGGCTGCCGGACACTGGTGCCACCGGGCCCCCTGACCACCACCAGTAGGCAACGGGTGACGTGTCTTGCCCAAGGACACAATGACCGAGACTGTCCGAGCCGGGGCTCGAACCGGCAACCTTCCATTTACAAGGCGAACTCCCAACCTAAAGCACAACCTTGCCGTCTTTATGCTTTCTAAAGCACTCTGACTTCAAAAATCTCATGAATTTCATCTCAGTTGTTGTCAGATAACACTGTGTATTGCTTGCAAGGAAATGTGTATTGCTCTTCTCCCAGAGCAGACCATGAAACATTCCTTGAAAGAAAATTTCACAATCACCGTTAGACCATTGTCTGACTTCTGCTTTATCTACACATTTGAAGCTTAGTGTTTTTCCCTTCAAACAAATGTGCACAATAAAAAAGACAGAAACACAAAAGTAAAGATACAAAGACTTTAGTGCAAATTTGATTATTTTTATTTTTTGCCAGCCAGTTTTTGCCATGTCATCCACAAAACATCCACAAAACTACATCAGCAGGTTACTATCATAAAGCATGAGCTCCACTTATTGAGTCAATCTGGCGGCAGCATACACAACATGTGTCTCCAGCTCTGTCTGTGCCACAGACCTGCAGCTGCTTTTGACCTTCATCTGTATATTCATCCCCGTGTACTTCAGATTTTCTGAGCTCACTTTCTGAAAATCAAATAGTTACACAGCTGAGTTTACAACACATATGTAAAATGTTTATTGACTTGTGGTTTGTACCAAAAAAATATTGTGCATCAAATGGGATTTTTTCATTTTAATTCCCTAATAATACCTTATCTATACCAGCTGGGCAGCACAGTATTAAACAAAATTAAATTAAGAATCCAAGTTAAGTTAAAATATTATCATATCCAGTGAACTAAAAGAAATGAGGAGAATTTTAATGACATAAGTCCTACTGATGTTACAGTACTAAAATGTTTCCCTGCTGTGAGTAATAACATAAAGCCTGATTCAGATAATATTTGGGATATTTGTTTTCAACTCATAACATTAAGCTTATAAATTCTAATTTAAGACAATTTAAGACAATTTTTTACCTTGTTTCTCTCTGGTTTAGGTTCTGCAGATAAGGAGCAAATATAAACATGTGATTAGCTCTTTAATACCACCATACTTTGCTTTGAATTTCAAATCAACTTATAAGAGGAGGCACAACAATACAGCAATTTTTACCAGTTTGAAGGTTCAGGATTTTTAGAACCAGAACAATGACCACCACAGCGAATAAACCAGTCACACCACTCAGGACGATGCTCATCACATGTGTATTACCAGGCTCTTCTGTAAAAGAGATTATAATAGAACATCACTCTAATTCAATCTGTTTGATTTACACGTAATATTAATAATAATAATGATCACAGTTAAAAACAAAATGTTAAGAGTCAGAAAAGTAATTTTACTTTCAGTCTTAAAATCCTCCCCTTCATTGGTTTCACCGCCTGTAAAGAAACATGGTTATTATAATATTTTGTGATTTCCTTTATGTCTGTGAGCTGATTTTGGATTACATATCAACTAAACTGAAAGAGAAAATTTCTCCCTACAAGCTTACCTTGAATTCTTAACTCGACTGCATTGGAAATGACCGTATGCTTATTCACGTAAAATCCACAGAAATACAGCCCGACATCAGATAAATCCACTTGTGTGATTTTAAGAAACACAGAGGTGTTGTTGGAACTCATATTGAATTTTCCATTTCGAAATCCATCACAGAAAGAAGCTTTGCCCTGAGATCCATACATAGCAGCAATACAGCTGGGCTTAGTTCTGTTGATAACCTTGAACCAGTCTGTCTGTGATGGATGACTCGAAATGTTGGAGCACTTCAACGTGACTTCTTCATCAAGTTGGACCTCCACAGTCTGAAACTCAAAACCTGAAACAGAGATCCAGCCTGTAATGACAGAACATAATGTTTATGTCTGAGCCTACAGTGTTACAGGACAACAACATCAACTACATCTGTTTAATGACTTTACTTATTCCATTATTTGAAAGTACTGTGGTGCCAGTACTTACTGAGGCTGGAGAGAAATAAAGCTGTGCTCAAGACGAAGCTCCTCATCATGCGTTTAATCCTGTAACTGCATGGATATGTTGTACAACACAACTCATATAAAGGGGTTCAGAGGGGCGGAGTGTATTTTTCTTTTTTTTATCTTTCCAGTGATCTGCCTATACAATGTAATGCTTTTGCATACATTTCTGTTTATAAATCCAGTTACAAAGTTTCCAAATGTTACCAAAGTGTGGTAGAAATTCATAAAAAGTAACTCAGAAACTCCCACAGTCCTCTTCTCGGCCCTAAAATGGTTTACATTTAAAACGAAACAAGAATGTGGTACTTTGGCATCATAGTGTTCCCATTTTGCTGTTGAATTTCAGCTTCACTGAAAATGCGTTGGAACAGACATTTATGAGAGATGTCCTGAAACATGTCAGAAGTTCTTATTTGCAGTGTGAGCTAAGTATTTATTCACTCAGTCAGAGGCAAAACCACGTGCTTTGTTTGTGGAGAACAGATTGCTGTATTTAAAGTGGACATGAAACACCACATTTATTAAGGCTATTTTACACCATAGAGCCCTACTCTCAAAAAATGTCATAGATGTAACACTGTCTGTGCAGCTGGATTTAAGAAATAAGTGCTTAAAGTTAAAGTTTTCAAAACATGTTTAGTTGGTTGGTTGCAGTCAATAGACTTACTTTATTTATGTTAGCTAACTAATAATAGAACCAATAACTCGACGCCCCTAAAACTAAGGATATACATTAAGGATATACTGTCCACTTTCACTCTCTGTCTTATTTGGAGGTTCTTCATTGTTTGGCTAGCTGCACTGAGACAGAAAAACCTAACTGTTAGCTGTACTGTTCGGGTTTGTAAAACACTTTATAACACAATGTCTTTTCAGCTACTCCAAGCCGCTCTGCTCTTTGCTTTTGCTCTGGCTCGAGCTCTTTTCTAATCATCCACTCTCTCTGTCCTCCCTGAACTAGGGCTGGGTAGCGTCACTGATTTCTACAACTGATTAAATTCTGTTTCAAAAGATCCCTATTCAATTCAATTCGATTCCATCTTGACTCAGGAAGTCAGAAATATTATAATTCTGATCATTTATATTGGATATGTACTGTCAAAAGAACCCTCTAAACCTTGTAAATTAAAAAAAATACTCCTGTCACGGACCCGGCTCTGGGGACTCGGGGTCCGTGGGCAGTGGGGACTAGGACTGTTGTTATTGTTGTTATTATTATTATTATTGTTATTATCGTTATTATTATTATTTGGTGTGTTGTCTGCACTGCCCCTGTGCACATCTGTATGTAGGCAGGTGGCTGTGTTGCCTTTCTTCTGTGGCCAAGTTACAGGCACCTTCAGCCCTGGGGGCGTGGCCTGACTTGAGGGCTGGCCACACCCGAAGTCCTTGCTGCACACCTGCTCCTCATCTGGGCTCGTCGGGGGAGCTATTTAGATGAGCGATGGAGCTTCCACCGATGCTGGATTATTGCGTTTGACTACACGTCAGTCTTCGAGCATAGTCAAGTGTTAGTGTATGCCCGCTGGGATACAGTGTGTAACAGCTGCCTCTATTGTTTTCCCCTCAGGAGGAGTGTGGGACGAGAAGGAGCAGTGAGCACGGGGAGTGCAGGGACACTGGGGCAGAGAGCACTACACGGGGACTTTTGGGAAGAAGACACTACACGGGAGTCTGGGAAACTGGGGATTTATTGTTGTTTACTTCACCACCTTGTAAATAAACACTGTTGCACTGAAGAGTCCGGCGTTTGGGTCCTATTTCCCCATCTCCCCATGGTCTGCCAGCCAGACCGTGACAACTCCAAATTATTTGACTATTTCTCTGCAATCACAAAGTCAATGTAAACTATTTAGGTATAAAAAAACTGACACTTGTGAGACTTCATCAGATGTTTTTGTGTCATGGTAATTCAAATATGAAGGAATTTTTCCTGGCCTGGCTTTTTATAGCAGATCAAAAAACAGAAGAAAACCATGAATCAACATATGAACATTACCTGATGCTGATGTGAAGTAAAGTTACAGAGGTTTTATTAGAGACACAGCCAAGTGTTTTGCAATTTGGTATAAGTTTAAATTTCTTCAGTGTTGAACAGCAGAAATAAGGATTTCTTGTTGGAGATCATTTTTTGAAAAAAATAAAAATAAAAACCGCGGCCGACAGCACTGAACACAGCAGTAGACTGGTGCTTAGTAAGTGAGTGAATAATGCACAAAATAGACATTTTTAATGGGAAACTGGTCTTGAAGTACACTGAGAAGGAAGTGTGATTTTATCATGGTGGAAGCAAACAGCAAAAGTAAGAGCGAATTCAAGCATAGTTTTGA
This sequence comes from Neolamprologus brichardi, assembly GCF_056152115.1. NCBI lineage: Eukaryota > Metazoa > Chordata > Actinopteri > Cichliformes > Cichlidae > Neolamprologus > Neolamprologus brichardi. The sequence continues at coordinate 44,566,140 of NC_142106.1, read as the reverse complement.
TCTTCTTTAGCCGCTGGTTGAGTGAATTTTGGTCGGAGAGTGACGAAACCTGCAGTTTCAGAACCTGTAAGATTTCAGTTTTCAGCACCCGATAGTTTATATATATATATATATATATATATATATATATATATATATATATATATACCTTTCCACATATAAGCATACATGATCAGAAGATGTTAGTTTTCTTTGAACCTCCCTTCATATTTGAATAAGCAATGATGAAACAGTTCTAAGTGATGAAGTCTAATAAATCCAGATATAGATCTTCTTTCAGTAACAATCACTGTCCACTATGCTTCGCATTTACAGCTCAGACGTTGTCCAAAACACACTCAATTTCACCCACCGTAAATGAAAAACGAAAAAAAGATAGCAATGGTAGCTAAAGTTAAGCGCTTTAAAATTTTGTCAAAACCTGCAGATTTTTGTGTTGTCCTCGGGTCAAAAATGACCCCAGGGGTATGGCAAACAAGTGTATGGGAATCCCGAGGACATTACAAGGGTTAACTAGTGATAAAATATTGGCTAATTCATATTTTCATTGTCTAATTGTAACATCTACCCATACCTGTATGGGATTTTTGAGCCTGATGTTTATATAACTCTAAATATTTATATAATCAATAAATTATCAAAAATAGAAGAAGATTTTAAGACCGCTCCTTGCTGAATATCTTTTGCACACACACACATGTACTGAATGTGTTCTGTGACCATGGCAGATACGTAACTTGCCTCTCTAAAGATTCAAGGCTTGTGGTCCCTCTTGGTTAAAACACATTCAGACTGCTGTCATTCAGTCTGTATTGCTGTTTGTTGTCTTTGTAAAGATGAATAAAACTCATAAAGAGATCTTGGTTTGTGAAGTGCATTGAAGATGTCCACAACAAACTCTCAAGCACCTGTGTGATGATACAGCTTGAGGGAAGATCAGTTTACTTCCACAACCATCTTCACTAACCACACACTTTTTTTCTGGGGACATCAAGGCTTTTATGGCAATGGTTCTCATGCAGAAGGCCAAACTTTCTGCACCTTCCTGATAGAGACTCTTGTTCAGGTTCAGTAGCACACTAGGCTTTTATACTCTCCTTTAGCAATCAAAGTGCTTTATACTGCATGTATCTATTTACACAAGCACTTTTTTCTACACTTAAGTGCTTTCCATCCAATATTCACGCTCCAGTAAAACATTGGGAATCAATGCGGGGTTCAGTATCTTGCCCAAGGATACTTTGGCATGCAGACTGGAACAACAAGGGATTGAATTACAAACCTTCTCAAGAGTTGATGACCTGCCTCCTGATCTACAATTACCTTGTTTTTACATGCTATGATTAGTGTATTATAGGTGGTTTTTAAGGGTACATCTATAGCCTTAACTTGAAGACTGACTATCTATCTATCTATCTATCTATGTATCTATCTATGTATCTATCTATCTATCTATCTTCATAACTACACTGGAGAAAGGAAGAGTGTCAACGTGTTTCACTTCCTGCCTACCTGAATGTGGAACTGTGCATTCTATGTACAATGCATGAAGTTGAGTGGAGTGAGCATGTCAGTGGCAGCAGAATAAAGGGCGGGGCCTAAGATAAGAATGCCATACCTTCACACAGGCACCTCCCACAGTAGAACATTTAGGAAAGTTAAAGTCATAGCATACAGTCAGAGAACATGAGTGCTTAACTGAGTTGAATTTTTGTCACCTCAAGGGAAGCGCTGCTCACTGAAGTTTTCTCTCAGAGCCCTTTTTTTCCCCTAACCCTATCAGTAACACTATCAGTAACACTATCAGTAAATGCATGTGAAAACAGTGAATCCAACCTCTGCTCATGGTTAAAGTCACTTAGATCAACTATATTCATTGTTCTGATGCATGCAAAGAAAGAATGAAGTGAAATAAGTGTGAAAACAACACAGTATTTGTTGCGTGTGGTTTTAAAGGCTAGCGTTTCTGTGGCTTTCAATTCGGCTGATAAACAGTGCTGTCACCACAGTGGAAAATAACAGGGGGAGGTGCACGAGACCTGTTGCGCGCCAGAATGTGCTCAAGAATATGGTCAGGCAAGAAAACTGTTGATATACACACTGACTGTGTCAGGATGTAATAGAGGAAAATGGAAAAAAAAAAAAAAGTTAAAATAAATTTAGATGATGTAACTTTAGTATAACTAATGTACTTTTAAATCTGTGATTTCATCGTTTCCATCAGTAAAGAGGTAACTGTTGCAGGATTCTCATACACTGTTTTTCATGAAAGCTTGCAGGATTGAAAAAAATGTTTTAATTACATTTCATTATAAAACATATCATTATATTTTTCTAAAGTCTGTGAAAATACAAAGGTTGGTGTTATCTAGTCAAAAGACTACTTTAACATTCGCTGCCTCTTCTTAAACTTTGCTGTGAACCATTACTGACTGTACAGGCCGTGTGAGTTCAGCACTCAGACCACACTGTGAAGTCTCTTCCTGTCAAGTGATCAGTGTCTCACTCATGCCTCCTTCCCACTGAAGACTACTTGACTCTCCCTATTAGTAAACTTTATATGCCCTTCTTTTATTTGATATGAAGACAAATTAAGGCAGAAAAAAACAAACATAAAAACGTTTAGTCCAGGGTAAAAAAAAAAACTTAACCACTAAACGTGCTATCTCATCATGAACACAGAGAATCAGCTCTATGCACTGGCAGCATAAACAACATGAGTTTCCACTTGTGTCTCTATTGCAGGCCTTCTGCTTCTGGGTGTTTGTGGGTGGAGTCTCAACACTGCAGAGTAAACAGAGCCCACATTCTGTAGGTGAAAACATTTACAGTCACATACAAAAACAACCACAGTCATTACTTTCCTTATTCTCGACTGTGACAGTCTGATAGCATATGAGAGATCATTCTGGGCTTGGCTTCAAAAAACGTAGGGTGGTCAAGAGGCTAGGTAAAGTCTGACCACACTTTCATATGTAGAAGTAGCCCAGTCAAGGCAGGCGAATGAAACCGCACTGCTATGAGGCAACAGTAGCAACACTGCACCACTAGATATACTGTAGCACTCTGGCATGATAATTACTTTAACATACTAGCTGCACATTTGAGCTGGAAATGTTTAACCATGATACATGAGGTTACTCAGTGTGTTGAGATTTGACACAGTGCCACAGCCTAATGAAGAAAATGCTAAAAACACATTAGTCTGGTTCATTTTTAACTGTGACATTTGTTCTTTACATTAATTTGAAGCCACAGTCAGTGATAACAGGTGTCATGATGGTGTTTACCAGCTACAATGTCTACATCTCTGTGTACGCTTACACTAAATGTGATGTTTGATACATATTTTTTTTTCTGCACACAATTGATAGATACGGTATCGAAGTGTCGTGAACTGGCTATGTGAAGCAGGCAAGATAGGACCCAAAACAGACTCACGGAGGCTCAGAATGCAGCTTTATTGCTAAAAACCAGAAATACAAAAACTAACTAAACAGATAAGCATGCAGGTAGAACACACGGCGGGGAATAAGGGAGATTGCAAAGCAGCATAGAGTGTGTCGTAAAACAGTGTGTCGGATTTTATTTTTTAATAATTTTGTTGTTTCAGCAACATTAAATTTAAAAACTGTACTTTTGAGTTAAAATATATATTTATAATTTTAATAAATGACAAATTAAAAAGGCATGAACATTTTTTTGTATCGAAAAAATATCGAACCGTGACACCAAAGTATCGAACCGAACCATGAATTTTGTGTATCGTTGCACCCCTAAAATATATACTTCATTAAACTAACCGCACTTAGCTTCTGAGAGCAGATGAGATCAAACATCCATGAGTGTGTATGTGATTGTACATTTAGTTGATTCTCTATGTGCATGAGGGTAAAACATGTATGTTAGTGAAGTCATTATAACATTTTTGTGTCCGTTTTTCTGCTGGTTTGTTTGTTTCTATCTTAATGAAACAAGAGCATACAAAGTTACTCATAGGGGGAGTCAAAAGGTCTTTGGGGGAGGGAGGTGTGAGCAAAATACTCGTCGCTTTACAGGAAGAGAGTGCATAGTGTGGTCTGAGTACAGTCAGAAGAGGTTCACATGAAGTTTAAGAAGGAGAAATGAAACTTGAACTACTTGCTTTTGACCAGCTAAATCCAGCCTTTGTACATTTACAGATTTTTGTTTTACCTATTTTAGAAAAAACATTGAGAATGAGAAATTACACACACACACACACACACACACACACACACACACTCCTCGTGCCTATGGTACAACAACTTTTCTCCGTGCCCCTGGTACACTGCGCAGGAACACCTTGCCGCACACACACAGACACGCACACATATATCTATATATATATATATATATATATATATATATAGATATATATAGATATACTTTTTAAAAGAACAATCTGGCATGCTTTGATGAAAAATTATGTGTTGGTCATGACACTTATTATAAAGCACAACGGCTAATGAAAATTATGCAGCCAGGGATTGCACTAGAGCTGTTTCTTAGTACTGAATTAAATAATATCTTATGTGTATTCATTTTAATTTATTTTAACTTCATCACGTGTTTTCATTTTTCATTTTCCTCTATTACATCCTGACACAGTCGGTGTGTGTATGGGCAGCTTTCTTGCCTGACGATGTTCTTGTGTAGTCTCACGCTCCTCCCCTGTAATTTTCCACTGTGGTGACAGCATGTTCTATCAGCTAAAACGAAAGCCTTTTTCTTGCCTGCATCGGAAGGATAAATAAACAAAGGTGATCTGAGTAACTTTGACCATGAGTAGAGGCTAGTTTCACTGTTTTCAAATTTGAGGGTGTTTTTGTTTGACTGATACTTGATCATTTTGCTTCATCTGTTTTTATTTATCATCTGTTTTTTATTTATGATCCTTTCTCTCCATCATTCCCTGGATGTGCATTATGCCACTTTACAATATGTGTGGTTACATCTGGTTATAAACATTCCAATATTATGTCGTCTGCAGAGAGAACGAGAGGGGCAGGTATGTGGTGCATCATGTGTCTTTGAGGAGTGGATGAAAACTGTTGCAAGAGCATTCAGTTTATGTCTCTAGGTGAGGGTGGCAGACTCATGCCTGATGGATGGAGAGGTTTATCAGTTTCATTCATACATCCTCTTCTTCTTATCCTTGTGAGGGTCGCTGGAGGGGTGGGGGTGGGGGGGACTCCGAACCAAAAGCACTGTATCGAACGGTTCAATACTGATACGAGTATTGTTGCACCCCTAATATATTTATCAGATTACCCTGAATTTCCAATTTAGCTATGTTGCAATAGGCCTAGACTTCTGGGGAGGCTTCCCATGATGCATGTTTGTGTTTTTGTTCACTTTCTATAGGCTTATAGATCACTGTGGATTTAGTCATTAGTAGGGATGGGTATCGTTTAGGTTTTATCCGATACCGGTGCCAAACCGGTACTTTTGAAACGGTGCCAGTGCTTAAACGGTGCTCGAACCGGTGCTTAAAGAATGGAGAACACAAAATTGGTCCAAAAACCTCTCATGTTCAGCAGGTTTTTTGTAAAACGATAACAATGTTAGCCTTTTCTGCAGCTATGGGGCATATATGGTATCATTCTTGGCTGGAAGCAGTGCTTAAACAATGGAAAAAACACAAACTTTGTCCAAAAACCTCTCATGTTTAGCTGTTTTCCACTTTTTCTTTGGTCATTTTAGCCTTTTTGGCCAGGGTGAAGGGAGTATCTGCCATCAAACAAGAAGACAGCCGCATGTAACTATGACAATGTTTGCTAGTTCACCTTACATGCATTAATGTAATAACGTGGTTAACCTACTCAACGTAAATTACACACGAACAACATTAAGCTACTCACGCAGAGAAGAACGGCTGCTGCTGCCATCATCATACGTCATCATTTCTGCTACACTGGCAGGGCTAGGGGCCAGGACTCTACTCTTCGGGTTTTTGGGGGATGTTGCTAACTCCGGCTCCGATAACAGGCACCACACCTGCAGTAGATGTGCACGGTGTGAGGTCTCGCAGCAAGCTATCAAATACGGTGCATTTCTTGGCTTTTAAAAAAAATGCTATGCGTCGCCAGGTGTTTCATCGGATTTGAGGTGTTACTTCCTTTGACAGTATCACAGTATCAGCTTAAAGCACTTGTTGCAGGCTGCTGAGTTTGCATATTTTGCTGTGAAGTACAGCCAGACTTTTGACCGCTTCGCCTTGGGCATTTTTAATCTGTAGCTCGCTCTAAAAGAACGTACGTACCTGGACCCGCCTACTATCCTTGGAAACGTAAAATGATTGGCTAGAATCTAAAGTGTATCACAGCTCAGGAAAACAAAAGCACCGAAATAAAGCACCGAAATGTGCGCTGCTTTTCGGTCTGGTTACTACCGTTTATGTCAGAACCGGTGCCATGATGGCACCGGTTCTGACACCGGTACCCATCCCTAGTCATTAGTCATTTTTACTCCACAGCATGTCTTTGTCCTGTTTTCTAACCATGGCAGATGGCTGATCCCTGAGCCTGGTCGGCACAGGCTTATTAGTGTTAAAAGAGAGTTTCTCCTTCCCACTGCTGTTTACTCATTCCCCTATGCGTAAGCAGCAGTATCTTGAGCTGAATATTGGAAAAAGTTTGCCAGTCTAATGAATCTTGGTTCCTGTTATGACATTTTGATAGTAATGTCCGAATTTGTTAGAAACAACATGAAAGAATTAATGCGTCCTGCCTTATTTAAGGATTCTGGGTCTGGGTCTGGGTCTGGGTCTGGGTGGGGGTGGCTGTAGCTCAGGTGGCAGAGCAGGTCAGCCACTAATCAGAAGGTCAGTGGTTCAATCCCAGGCTGCCTCCTGGCTGCTAGTATCTTGTTAGTATCTTGCCCAAGGATATTTGGGCAAGATACTAACCCGTCTTTGCCTACTGGTGGTGGTCAGAGGGCCCGGTGGCGCCAGTGTCTGGCAGCCTCGCCTCTGTCAGTGCGCCCCAGGGCAGCTGTGGCTACAATGTAGCTTGCCATCGCCAGCATGTGAATGTGTGTGTGAATGGGTGAATGACTGAATGTAGTGTGAAGCGCTTTGGGGTCCTTAGGGACTGAGTAAAGCGCTATACAAATGCAGGCCATTTACCATTTTACCCTGGTATAAAATGGGTATCATTTGAACACCACAGCTTATCTCAGTTTGTCCAGTCCACCTATCTTTTCATGGCTGCTTCCATCAGGATAATGTGCTACAACAAAAAGCTCAGATCATCTCAAACTAGTCCATCTCCAAATCTCAATCCAGTTGTGCACTGCTGGATATGGTGGAACAGGAGATTTGCATATAGATGTGCCGTCAGCACATCTGTAACAATTTTGTGATGCTTTTTATGTTAATATGGACCAAAATCTCTGAGGAAAGTTTCCAGCACCTTGTAGGATGCCACAGAAAATTGAGGAACATCCAAAGGCCGACATGGCTCAGAGCTAGCTGTAGCTAATAATGTCTCCACTGAGTTTTACACACCCACGGGAGCTTTTCAGCTCAGTTGTACTGTCAGGCGCTGTGATGTTGCTTCCTTTCCGTGGTCTATTAGACCACTATGGTCTACATTTTTCGACTCAGAGAAAAGTCTGACAAATAAGAAAGACACAGAAACACAATAAGGAGTACCCAAACATGGCCCAAATGCAAGTTTTATTTATTTGAATTTGAATTTATTTATTTAAAAGGGACAGTTCAGCTTAACATAGTTCAAGTGCAAGACATGAGACCGATGTACCGCACATAGGTTTATAGCTACTGCTAATTTTCAACAATTAATACTTTATTTATTCTTAATTCTCTGCAGGCAAGCAGACAAAGGCTATCCTGTGAGTCTATCTTGTGGCAGCACAGATAACATGTGGCTCCAGGTCTCGTGTGGTAGGTCCACAGCTTCTTTTGGCTTTTTTTTGGAAACTTGGAGCTGCATAGTTCAGATTGCCTGAACTCATATTCTGAAATATCAAAGAATTTAGGTGAACGCTGTGTTTGTTAAAAATATGAAAAGTTGGTGGAGTTATAATATGTCAATAATAATACCAGATATACACAACGTCATTACATATGACTGTCTGAAGAGGGAATATACATACACATTTTATATATAGAGAAAAGATGGATTTACCTCACTGCTTTGCTCTGGTTGCTGTTGTGGACCTAAAGGCCAAATATGAAATTGTAATTAGTTTATTAGCAACACAGTACTTTGCTTTGGGTTTGTTGATCAGCAGCAAGAGAAGGTGAAACTAATTATAGCCACATTTACCTGTTTGAAGTTTACTGATTTTTAAAACCAGAATAATGACGACCATAGAGAGTAAACCAGTCAGACCAGCCAGGATGATGCTCAATGGTTGGGTCGTTCTGTTGCACTCTTCTAAAAAGTGTGGTTAAGATATATTTTTATAAGATACTGAACGTACTGCACAGTGAAGATTAAAATCTTTCCACTCATCACAGAATCTCACCTTCAGTCTTAAAATCCTCTCCTTCACTGGTTTCACCACCTGTGACCATGATTGTTGTATTATTTTACAATTTGCTAGTTACTGTGTTTCCAAATGGCATGATGAGAAACACAAAAGTTGCAAAGAAAGGTTTTTAACCAAAACTCACCTTGAATTCTCAACTATACCCTAGTGGAAATAATTATATGATAGTCCAAGAAAAATCCACAGAAATACAGGCCAGCATCAGACAGATCCACTGGCTTTATTTGAAGAAAGACGGCGACATTGTTGGAAGTCATATTGAATTTTCCATTTTGAAATCCATCACAAAATAAAGCTTGTCCATTGGAGCCATACATAGAGGCAATGCAGCTCAACGTAGCTCTGCTGACCACTCTGAACCACTCTGTATGTGTTGCACTTCTGGAAATGTTGGAGCAGGTGACTTCTTCACCAGACTGGACCTCCACAGTCTGAACCAGAGACAGAGAGCCAGCCTGAAACAAACACAAGATTCATCCTAGAGAGCGCAGTACCAGAATATTGTAACAGTGAAACTGTTTTAATGAATTTGCAGTGTCCTAATAATCAAATTGAAATACTGGAAGGTTAGCTGTTGCATAATTTGGAGTAGAGAGTAGTAAGGTACCACTACTTACTTATGCCGCATTGAAACAAAGCTGTTATAAAGATGAGGCTCCTCATTGTGGGATTAAATCTGCCACTGATCGGAAAAACTAGTTCATGCATTTATTACTTCCAGGCTGGACTACTGCAATTCCTTATTATCAGGATGTCCAAAAAACTCACTGAAAAGCCTTCAGCTAATCCAAAATGCTGCAGCAAGAGTACTGACAGGGACTAGAAAGAGAGAGCATATTTCTCCTGTTTTGGCTTCCCTTCATTGGCTTCCTGTTAAATCCAGAATTGAATTCAAAATCCTGCTCCTCACATACAAGGTCTTAAATAATCAGGCCCCATCTTATCTTAATGACCTTGTAGTACCATATCACCCTATTAGAGCACTTCGCTCTCGCTCTGCAGGCCTACTTGTTGTTCCTAGAGTATTTAAAAGTAGAATGGGAGGGAGAGCCTTCAGTTTTCAGGCCCCTCTTCTGTGGAACCAGCTTCCAGTTTGGATTCGGGAGACAGACACTATCTCTACTTTTAAGATTAGGCTTAAAACTTTCCTTTTTGCTAAAGCATATAGTTAGGGCTGGACCAGGTGACCCTGAATCCTCCCTTAGTTATGCTGCAATAGACGTAGGCTGCCAGGGATTCCCATGATGCATTGAGTTTTTCCTTTCCAGTCACCTTTCTCACTCACTATGTGTTAATAGACCTCTCTGTGTTGAATCATATCTGTTATTAACCTCTGTCTCTCTTCCACAGCATGTCTTTTATCCTGTCTTCCGCCTTGAGGCGACTTTTGTTGTGATTTGGCGCTATATAAATAAAATTGAATTGAAAATTGAATTAAATTGAATAGTTTGTAACACGCAGCTCTTATAAGGGGTTTAGAGGGGCGGGGTGTTTTTCTTTAACTTGCCAATGACCGGTGTGCAATGCCTCTGCATGTAGTTTCATCTGTTATCAATAGAATACATAAAGGTTTTGTACATGGAGATTCCATGCTTTTCAGATGCAAAAAGAATATCTCCTATGAAATTATTATTATTTTAAACTATTATCATTTTCTAGTCCCTAAACATCTGGTATAACATGGAAAAGAATACCTGCAGTATTATTATGTTATATTGGGTACAGTTTTCTATGGTTTCTATTTGGAGTTTTCTTGTTGAGGCTGATATGTGTCCTGGTGAAGCTCACCAACATTTTCACATTTCTGGTGCACACTCAGGTCTTTCTTAAATTTTACATGTAAAACAAGTGTGTTCTGGTTACATACCTGTTTCAACTTAGTACATAGTTTAGCCAAGGTACATTATATAACTGTGTGTGTGTGTCTACATCTAAGGTAAAATGTGATTTTGTCTGACGGACGCAAAAGTAGGTTTACATAGTTTTCTGGGCGATACAGTCATGAAACTTTACAGGCGTGTAGCTCAGTTCAGAGAACTTCTGTACATTAACATTAGCATTTTAATTTTGCTGGTATTTTTGCCCCAGAAGTGACAACATTTAGACAGGAGTGGATAGTGCTATGTTATGAATGCTAACATTAGCAGGCTTGATTATTCAGCAGCATTTAAAAGTTACAGACAAGAATTACAAAAAGTACAATTTACATTGATACCTGCCAACTACTAAACCTGTTTAGTTCATAGTGACTCCATGACCACAGAATCACATACCTTTTTTAGTGTTTTTCACATGGTTCTTCATACAGCATTGTAGTTACACAAAGACCAAATCCTTAAAACTGTAATTTTAAGCATGTTTTCATATAAGGGTCTAACACTGAGGCAGAGACAGAGTTTGCAGTTTATATTTTCTGATAGAAAAGACTGTCTGAAGAGAGAATATTCAGACGTTAAGTGGGAATAACTGAGCTTAATAACTTTTGTGTTTCTCTCAGGGCAGCAATGACTACAGTTGTGGTTTCAACTTGTGTTATATTAGATACCAAAGGTTTAGTCCAGACTTATTGAAAGGACCGATTTTATCTGGTTATTTTGTCCCATTTATAAACGCCTGTTTAAAGTTATTTTTAGAGCAATGCATCACTTCCCTTTTTATCTATTTTTTAACTCAAGCCCAAGCTTGGAGAAGCCAAAAGGTGTGGGTTTAATCCAATTTAATACAACTGAATCCTACAAAAGTGAGAACTCACCAGATGCTTTTGAAACCTCTCAGCTTTGATGGCTTTCATTGTACTCTGTACTTACTGTAACTTCTGGTTTGTGGAATGATGATACTGTGTTTTTTCCACCTTTGTCAGGAATGGGAATGCATCTTCCACACAACAGATAGAGGTGTTAAAGCATCCACAAACCTGATACACTGGGTTACATGTCATGGTCTCTTAGACATGCTGTTAGAGGAGTGCTACTCACTACAGTTCATTTTCTTTTCTTTTGCTGAATAAAAATATTTAAGGATAGCTTTTAAACAGCATCAGGTTAAGAGTAGTGGTAATTTATTTGCTGATCACCTGAGTGATTACTAGTTGATGGACTGGGACAAAAAATCGGCCCTGGCATTTTTGGTCCTGGCAGCCCACCATGGTCACTCAAAAAAAGTTAAAAGTTTGGACACACCTTCTCATTTAATGATTTTGCTTTCATACATCGAATATATGATGCAAAATATATGTAGCAAAGATTGATAAACAACTCTAAATATGTCTTACATTTTAGATTGATGAAAGTAGCCATCCTTTGCTTTGTTGACAGCATTGCAAACCCTCGGCCTGCCCTCAGTGAGCTTCATGATGTGGTCACCTGAAAGGGTTTTCCTTTCAAAATTTTGATCAATGTCGCCTGCTCTGGCACCTGGAAGAAAATTGACTATGGTTGCTGGTGTCTCTAGCTTCACATGTCTCAGAACAGAATTGTCAAAAACCAAAGTTTGATCTCAGTCAAGTGTGTCGCCGAGTGGGGAAAAGCGTTTAGAGGCTGAGGAGTAACTAAACATCTGACACATGAAAGTGCAGGAGGTACCGGTAAAGAGGCCATGCTGCTAGCGAGTCGGCTATGAGCTAAGCTAAGCTAGCAAAACCCTAAAGACACAGTGGGTGAATACTGTAGCTATACATTTACGAGTGAAGCGAGTGTGATACAGGTGAAGCACGTGAAGATTACACTGCTACGCAGATAAGCTACCCAGCACATCACCGTTTGATGGAAAAGGCAGGAAGTGATGCTCTACCACAGAAAGAGTGAACACCAAGTGACAGCGCCTCAACCTAGATATTTATAAACACAGAAAGGTTTCTGAAAGTCAAAATTATTGGATTTATGAAGCTGAATTTAATAAATTGTCCATAAATTAGTATTTATTTTCCGATTTGGATGTACGCATTTGTAAAATAGTTTTACGTGTAACCAAATTGCTGTGTATTTGTGGGTGGACTCAAGCATGTGCTTGGGAGTCTTCAGAAGTTGCACACAAATAATTGTACACATTCTTAAAGCTTAGTTTACACTTATGGATCATATGTTGCACATTTGCAACCCTTTTGAGACATATTTCTCTCAATACAGCAGCAGCATACTGTCACTGTGAGGCCAGGTTACTAGCTATAGCTGGTACTACTGGCAGCACTGACAGCTAACATGCAGGTTAATTTTGTACATTTTGCTGAATCTATTTTTAGTTTAGTTTCTTTTTATTGTTTTCAGTCAGCTTTTGACCTCGACCTTTTCATCACTTCTTCTAGAAGCTGCGTAAGAGGTTTGATTAGGCATTGTCCAGTGTAAGTAATGAAAAAGAAGGAATGGATTGCTGTCAGTGCTTGTACGGCCAGTACATCGGCCCAAAAGTGTGTAGGCCCACCAAGAAAATGCCCAGTAAGCCACATTACCAGTCCAGATCTGGTGATGCCCTGACTTTAAATCTATTTTCACAGTGCTTTTCATTTATGTTGATCTGATGTCTCAGCAACTCCTCCATGAATTTCAATGATATTTTATGACCCTGACACTTGGATTATGTGATGACACTAATCATTGATAAAGAACATTACTGAGAACACTGAGATATTTTTTAAATTAAAAACGTGTTCATAAATTGGCCAAAATATGTTCTGTATTTAATCTCTAACCATAGGCATTATGATTGTATAAAATTGAAGCAACTCGTGTAATAAAATGTTGAGTGACGTTGTTATTATTGCCCAGTAAGTTTGTTTGACAGCCTAAGGAATTTAAAAGACATTGAAGATAAAGTTAAGACATGTAAACACAGAAAGCTAGTTTGAATCGATCGATCATTATTCTGTTGCTTTTATATCGTCCACAAGCTCTGATTTTAGAGCCTTTGTGGTTTTCACCTCAGCTCTGCTCACACCACACTGTGCTTTTCTTATTATCTGTCTCCTCCAGACCATTAGACTCTGAGAAAATTGCATTAATCAGTTATTTCTGAATCTTCTTTATCATGTCTACGTTTTTCTTCTCAGATAACATGTGAATAAATAAGAAAAACAAATTGGCACGAAGCAGAGATTTAGAAGAAAAAACAACCTTGAATGCAAATTTTATTCATAATTTTTTTTTTTTCCAAGATTCATGTCACCCACAACACACACACACAGAAATATATCAGCAGGTTATATTAATAAGAACTAATTCTTCTTCCTAAGTGTATCGTGTGGCAGCATACACAACGTTAGGCTCCGGCTCTCTCTGTGTCGCTGGCCTGCGGCTTCTTTTAGCTTTTGTCTGGAAACTCAGAGCTGCGTAGTTCAGGTCATCTGAGTTCATGTTCTGAAAATTAAAATACTTTTTTACACAGACAAACACAATCAACACAATCTGAAAGGTTTGTGGATTTGTGAGTCACATGACATAAGATTTCAGTAAGATTTTATTAGTTGAATTAAACAAGAATCAATAATGATTCTAACGTCTTAGAGTGGTTGCATTAATTTTCTTTAAAACACTGTTTTGCAACTCATTTACTGGTTTCATCTGCATTTCACAAACTACACACAACTAGCTTTAATGTAAAGAACAGCAGAGCAGAAACAGACATTTTTATCCTCCTCAACAAAATAACTTCCAACCAACCAGGAACATTTATTTTGAGACATACATTAGAAGAATAATTTCTAATAATAATAATATAATATATTTATGATATATTTATAATTTTTTACACTAACTTTTAAAGTTACAATTGGTGTTAGAAATCTAATTTCGCAGACAATGTATCATAATGGTGTATGTACTCCTTGTATTTTTGTGTATGATTTTCAAATGACTAAACTATTACTTATTTAGATGTATCATTAAGCTTTTTTTCTGCTGGGATTTTTTTTCTGTCAATACAGATTACTGCAGTTAATGAGGAGAAAAGACTGCTTTCTCGCTTGAACAACATGCGGATGCTATAGGGTGATATTAGTCATAGAATAATTACATGTTTAAATGCATCTTTTTAAATCATGACATACAGTTCACACAATATGAGTAAAAACACATTTACCTTTAGTTCCTCACCCTTAGGTTCTGTAGCTAAACAGCAAATAGAAAATTGAGATGAGTTAATTTTCACAAACATATTTTTTTATCTTCTTGTTTCAGTTTACTATAGCAGGTGAAACATTTACAGCCAAATCTACCTGTTTGTAGGTTCCTGACTTTTAGAACCAGAACAATGACCACCATAGTAAGTAAACCAGTCAGACTACCCAGCACGATGCTCATCAGGTTTATGCATCTTTCAGGCTCTTCTACAAACATAATTGGAGTGGAATATTTCAGTCTGGGTGAAGTCCCAGCTCAACAACAATCAAAATGCTTACAGACGCTGAGAGAAATAATCTTACTTTCAGCCTTAAATTCTTCATCATTCGTTTCACCACCTGTAAAGAAACATGGGTATTATAATACTTTGTGACTTCCAGTTCTCATTGAA
The DNA here is from genome assembly GCF_056152115.1 of Neolamprologus brichardi. Classification (NCBI taxonomy): domain Eukaryota; kingdom Metazoa; phylum Chordata; class Actinopteri; order Cichliformes; family Cichlidae; genus Neolamprologus; species Neolamprologus brichardi. The sequence continues at coordinate 44,551,101 of NC_142106.1, read as the reverse complement.
AGTCTCATCATGTTGTTCTGCTACTAAGGAAAGCTTACCTTCAAATCTTAACTCTACTGCATTGGAAATAATAATATGCACATTCACGTAAAATCCACAGAAATACAGCCCAACATCAGATAAACCCACTTCTGTGATTTTAAGAAAGACAGAAGTGACATTCGAACTCATATTGAATTTTCCATTTTGAAATCCATCACAGAAAGAAGCTTGGCCATGAGACCCAAACATGGAGGAGATGCAGCTCGTTTTAGTCGTGTTGATCACTCTGAACCACTCTGTATGGGTTTGACTTGTGGAAATGTTGGAGCACTGCAGTGTGACGTCTTCACCAGGCTGGACCGTCACAGTGTGAACCTCAGAGCCAGAGATAAAGATCCATCCTGAATCAAACAACAAAGACAAAATGAGATTCAACTCAAAGTGTACGGTACAACAGACGCTGTAACAGGGCAACAACTTTTCATTTGATTTAATTACATCACTGCTTTCTAAACTCAAATTTAAAATCTGTTGGGCTCCTCATTCCATTACTTATTTTAAGCTGGGAGTAGTGAGGTGCCAGTACTTACTGAGGCTGCAGGAAAACAAAGCTGTTATCAAGACGAAGCTCCTCATCGTGTGTTTAATCCTTCACTGCTCGGACAGTTAGTGAACCACACAGCTTTTATAAAGGGGTTTAGAGGGGCGGGGTGATTTAGTTTGTCATCTTGCCAATGAACTACAAAGGCAATGCAATGCATTTACATATCTTTTAGCACTGGCTAATATCAAGCAACATTAATGTAGTTTGTTTATTTGTTTGTTTATTTCTTATTTTGTGCTAGGATATTCACACTCCTAGGATCCAGTGTTATATCTGTTTTTGATCAAGTATCCTATTTTAGTCCCTTAAGACCTGGTGCAGCATATAAAGGAAAACAAAAATGGGGATAAATAGTGTTTTTAAAATTTAACATACTTTTCACATATGATGTTTGCATTCAGTAGACGTAAGTTAAAGCTAATTTTATATATCTTAAAGTTGTTAAATTATTTAAAGCTGTTTAACCCTGTAGTTGTTTTCCCATACTTTCTGTCAGCTTTTGCAATCAGAATTATGCAAATAACCCTGCAAAGTTGACAAACGATGCATGCAAGTCACATGACCAATTTAAGATGATATAGCAGCAAGATCCACCCTTGATAAGTCTTTGTTTTAACTTGTGTTGAAAGTGCAGAGTCAAACTACCAAGTAATAAATGCTAAGTAAAAACAAAGTTATGATAATTTACACCATACTTTTTCTCAATACTATCATAATTTGGTACAAGAAAAAACTAAAACTAAAACCAAAAGTATTTTCTAAGAAACATAACTTAGTTAATGACTTTAAAGACGTAGGGACGTTAAACCAGTAACCAGTAAATTGAGAGCTTCACTCTTGCGCTAAGCTCTCTTATCACCACAACTGACCAGTACAGCATCCGTGTCACTGCAGCCGTAGCACCTATCTATCCGTTGATTTCCCCTCTCCCCTCACTTGTGGACAAGATCCAGAGACCTCCTCCACTTGAGGCAACAGCTCATCTCTTATCCGGTGTGGGCACTCAACCCTTTTCCGGTTGAGGACCATGGCATCAGACTTGGAGATGCTGATTCTCATTCCCACCATTTCACACTCTGTGTTAGGATGCCTGGGTCGTTGACCCAGGGTTTTGAGTTTATTGTATTATTTATCATTTCTATTCTTTGGTTTCTTCGTTAGAGTTATGTCTTATGGTTTGTCTCTGTGTAATCCTTAGTTGCTATATCCCGAGTCCAGTCAGTGTCTGTCTGCCCTGGTCCCATGTCTCTGTTCCCTCTGTTGCAGTGCCTGCATGTGAGTCTGTGTCTTTAATTCAGTCTGTGTTATGTTTCCTGTTTTATTTTGAAGGTCCATGTCTGATGTTGATGTATCTGGTTTTGCTTCCCTTTGTCTCGTTAGGCCTGATTTTCCCCAGCTGTGTTACCCATTCCCTGATTGCTCCCTCTTTGTATTTAAGCCCTGTGTTTCTCTGTGTCCGTGTTGCGATCTACTCTCATCTTGCTGTGTGTTCTGGCTGTTTGCCAGTTCAGACTGTCTGCACTTTGGGTCCTCCTACTACCACTCCTGTCTGCACACAGCCCTCACACGACAAATGATTGTGACCATACTATGGACCCAGCAGACATTGAACTTCAGGAGCGACGCCGAGCAGCCTTTGCCCAGCTGGAGGAGGAACTCCGCTGGAAGCCGTGGCTCACCCCTGACGTCAGGCGCATTTTCCATGGCACTCGGCTGGCACTCGGCTGGCTCTCGGCGGTCCCCGGAGCTGCCAGAAGTCTCCACCTGTTGCTCCGCTGGCACTCAAGATGCGGCCGCTTCAGTTGGGAGTCCTCCATGTGGTTTCAGGCGCTCACGCTCCAGCCTCAGCGTCACCTTTCTGTGCACCAGAGGCTCAGTTGCTCACGCCGCCAGCTACCTCTGCCCAAAGGAAACGGCGCTCACGTCGCCGTCATATGGACACTTCTGAGCAACCTCCGGTGGTGAGTCAAAAGGACTGCACTTTCCACACTCCACCTGAGCCGTTAAACAGTAAAGACAATGAACTCACCTCAGACACTTTCGGGATTTCTTTTCTCGACGAGGATTTGGATTCGGAGGCCAGTTTTGGTTTGAATCCTCCCGCGCTAGTTCATCACAATAAGCATTCATCTGAGATTTTTAGTTCGAGGTCTGCTCGTTGGGGTGGGACCAAATTAAAACCCAAGTTTGCCGAGTCTGTTTTTTCTGAGACTGTGAACGCTGCTAAACCTAAGACTGTACAGACTGTTAAACGTGGTGGGAAAGGGTTGTCACCTATTTTTGATGGGCCGGTTTTCATTGAGCCTGCTCCTTTGCCTTCCTGTGCTCCTCCGCCCAGGGCGGCTGTAGTCCAGCCGTCTCCTGCACCTGTATCTTTTCCTCGGGTGAGGGGGGCCAGGGCCCAGTTTGTCCCTGCTCCAGTTTCCAGGCCAGCTGAGGCTCCGCTAGTTTCTGCGCCCGTACCTACCCCGCGAGCGGGAGCGGCTACTGCCCAGCAGGCCCCCGCACTTGTTTTTGTCCTCGCTGGAGGCTCAGGTGAGCACGTCCAGCAGTTTTCCTCAGGCTCGGAAAACCTAGCTCAGCTGTCTGCTCATCAACCACCTCATCCACCATTACTTCTGTCGTTACAACAGTCGATACATATTAAACTTCTCTCCATAGCTCAAACATTAGCTCACCTATCGGCTCAGTCACCTGCTCAGTTACCACCTCAGTCGTTTACTCAGCCACCTGTTCCTGCTGGAGGGTCCGAGGGGCCCGTCCAGCCCTCTGTTCCCGCTGGGGGTTCTGGAGAACCGCACCAGCCATTGTCTACCTCTGCTGGAGGGTCCGAGGGGCCCGTCCAGCCACAGCCACCTGCCCCCGCTGGAGGGTCCGAGGGGCCCGTCCAGCCACAGCCACCTGCCCCCGCTGGAGGGTCCGAGGGTCCCATCCAGCCTTCGTTGCCTGCAGCGCCACCACCTGCGGCTCCCACGCCGTCGCCTGCAGCGGCTTCCTCCTCGTCTGGTCCAGCTTCAGCTACGGCTTCAGCTTCACCTGGTTCTGCCTCACCTCGTCCTCCACGTCCTGTCCGGCCTGCTCGTCCTCCACGTCCTGTCCGGCCTGCTCGTCCTCCACGTCCTGTCTGGCCACTTTCCAGGCCAATGGCTGGACGTCATCGCCATCATCGACGCTCTCCTGAACGGTGTCGTTCTGTGCCGGCCTCCGGGCCTGCTCCACCATGGTCGCTGGCTTTGGGTCGGCCTCCGGACCTGTTTTTGGACTTTTGTGTTGTTGACCTCCGGGCCGGCCCCCTGAACTGCCTGGTTCTGGACACTTGGGCGGTCGTCCTCCAGGCCGGCCTCCTGAACCTTTTCAAGACTGTTACCTGGGCCTCTGCACCTTTCATGGGCTTTTTTTGTCTGTTTTCTTTTGGACTGTTGCTGGGCCTCAGTGCTGTTGTTTTGGGCTTTTGTTCCCTGTATTTTGGTTTCTGGCTCCGTGTGTTTGTTTTGTTTCGGCTGCAGTGGGAGATGGAGGCCACCACCTGCTGAAACCAACAGAACCACATCATCTGTGAAAAGTAGAAACAAGATTCTGAAACTACCCAAGCAAACTCTTTCTGCCCCTTGGCTACACCTAGAAATTCTGTCCATAAAAAATATTTTAATAAGTCAGAAAGTCCTAGCAGTCCAGGAACAAGTCTACATCGCCACTGACACTGACCTCCCCCTAATCCACCTGTGGCTCTGTTGTCAACATTCTCCTTTCAAGCCACCCGAGGCTTCCTGTTTCTGATGATGGCAACTTGCCAAACCCGAAGATCAGGCCTCAGAGTCCTCAGCCTTTGAATGCTACTCTGTGGCCTGCAGACCACCTGAACTGACTTTGGGTTCTTTGGGGTTTTTTGGACTCTTGTGCTTCAGATTGTCTTTGTTCCATTTTTAATCTAACAAATGTACTTCTGGAAGAATGGTCAAAACTACCCATAAATACACACCTAAACCTTGTAAAAGCCTTCCCAGAAGGTGCAAAGAGTGGGCTGGCATCACATTAGAGTGACAGCCAGTTAAGGCTTTGTCAGGAGAGGAAGGAGGAGTAATGCTGACTCTGGCATGCTGGATTTTAATAACAAAGAAAGAATGTGAAAAAACAAAAGAAACAGTTCTTTCAGAAATAAAAAGTTTGGACCAGTTGGGTGGCATACTATACACAGTATATAGATTACCAGTCAAAAGTTGAAAAGCTGAAAGAGCAGTTCAACACACTGTTCTCCCGTAGAAGCTTGGATGTGCAGTAGAGGCTGACAATCATACACCTGGTAAGCAGAAATGCTATTACACCACCAGCAGGAAAACCAACAACAGAACAAAAACAACAACTGAGTCAAACCCGGGTCTTTTACCCCAACAGAGCAAAAAGGGCAGAGAGGTTTTCATTACTCTGTCAATTATTGCGTAAAAATGTAACTAAAAGTCTAAAAGACTGCAAATTCCTCTACTGTAAAAATTAATTTGACTGCCTGTAAAAAAGGAACTGTACAGAGTTCTTCCTCTTTTTAATAAAAATATAAGTAGAGCACAGGAAATATGTGGCACTCTGCCCTAAACATTTAGCATAAAGTATGGCAGTGAGAGAGAGACAGAGAAGAGTTATAGAATCTCTGCTTTGAGCCACTAAAACTCCTAATATTAGCTATTCCCGCCACATCAGGCAGCTTTTTGGGGATTAAATTTACTGCAACTGGAAGTTCACTGTAATATCCAGTAAATTACAAGCGACTAATGTTACTGAATGAAACTCTGATGTTATCAAAATGTCTAAACATAACAACTGGTTTAAATTAGAACTATGTCACCGTTATACTTCCTGAAGGGCTTGGAAACCTTGTGATTTTAACCTCAGTTGGGCTCAGACCACACAGTGCTGTCTCTTCCTGTTAAAATGTATTTCTACTCTCCCACAACAGAGCATTAGACTCTCCCCAAAAGAAAGCTTCACAATCGGTGTAAGACCATTGACTTCTCCTTCATCAACATACTTTAAATGTAGTGTTTTTCCTCTCCAACAAAAGTTGGGCAAATAAAAAAGACAATGACACAAAAGTAAAGATACAAACACAACTTGAATGCAAATTTTATTTGTTTTATTTTTTGCCATATCCTCCACAAAACCACACAGCACGAGTCTATCTGGTGGCAGCGTACACAACATGTGGCTCCAGCTCTCTCTGTGTTACAGGCCTCCGGTTTCTTTGGACGTTTTTCTGGAAGTTCAGAGCTGCGTAGTTCAGATCGTCTGAGCTCACATTCTGAAAACCAGAGTATTTACACAGCTGAGTTTGCTACATATATATCACGCATTTGCTGATATGTTGGTTAAACAAAAAATGATTTTACATAAAATGTGATTTTTAGAGTTTAATACTAAAACATCATACTGGAAGAACACCTGTGCTGTTCAGTGTTAAACACAATTCAACTAGATTATACAGTAAAAAAAGAGTTTAGCTTCAGTAACATAGGCCAGAAATTGAAACTAATGCGGCTATCTATCTAGGTAAAGATGTCTTTAAAAAAACATTTTCAGAGAAGAAAACAAAAATCTTCAGAAGAAGGAAACTACTGAGCAGGGATAGCTCAGTAGGTAGAGTGGTTGCCCTACAATTGGGAGGTCGGGGATTCAAATCCACTGAACGGCTACCCTGAGATACCCTTGAGCAAGGTACCATCCCTACACACTGCTCCCCAGGCGCCTGCTTAGTGGCTGCCCACTGCTTCACTGAGTGAATGGGTCAAATGCAGAGAAAAACAAGCAATTTCCCCATGGGGATCAATAAAGTATACATTATTAATTCTACAGTTACCATGACCTTAACAAACTCTTAGACACTTCTCTTTCCAACATTAATATATCCTGACATATTGGTTGTGCATTCTAAGGAAAAAGAAAACAACAGTAACAACAAAAAACAAATAAACATTTACCTTGTTGCTTTTTGGTTCTTGTTCTGCCACTAAATACCAAATACAAAAGTGTCATTAGTTCATTATTACCAGCGTACAAGAGGAGGAACAAGATTTACCTGCCAAAAAGAGGTGAAACAAATTAAAGCCATGTGTACCTTTTTGAAGTTTCCAGATTTTAAAAGCCAGAATAATGACCACTATAGTGAGTAAACCAGCCAGACTACCCAGGATGGTGCTTATCAGGTGTGTCATTCTGTCAGACTCTTCTGCAAAAAACAAATCAAAACAAAAACCCACCAGTCCACTTTAGTTGGGTTGATTGAAACATAATATTGATATTAACTATGAGCACATTGAAAAGCAAAATTTTAGAAGCCATAAAATAATTTTACTTTCAGTCTTAAAATCCTCTCCGTCATTGGTTTTACCGCCTGTAAAGAAACATGGCTATTATAATATTTTGTGATTTCCTTTTTGTCTGTGAGCTGATTTTGGATTACGTATGAACATAAAACTAACCTGGAAGACTAAAGTCCTCCTTACAAGCTTACCTTGAATTCTTAACTCGACCGCATTGGAAATGACCGTATGCTTATTCACGTAAAATCCACAGAAATACAGCCCGACATCAGATAGATCCACTTGTGTAATTTTAAGAAACACAGACGTGTTGTTGGAACTCATATTGAATTTTCCATTTCGAAATCCATCACAGAAAGAAGCTTTGCCTTGAGATCCATACATAGCAGCAATACAGCTGGGCTTAGTTCTGTTGATAACCTTGAACCAGTCTGTCTGTGTTGGATGACTCGAAATGTTGGAGCACTTCAACGTGACTTCTTCATCAAGTTGGACCTCCACAGTCTGAAACTCAAAACTTAAAACAGAGATCCAGCCTGTAATGACAGAACATAATGTTTATGTCTGAGCCTACAGTGTTACAGGACAACAACATCCATTATATCTGTTTAATGACTTTACTTATTCCATTATTTGAGAGTACTGAGGTGCCAGTACTTACTGAGGCTGGAGAGAAATAAAGCTGTGCTCAAGACGAAGCTCCTCATCATGCGTTTAATCCTGTAACTGCATGGATAGTTTGTATCACACAGCTCTTATATGGGGGTTAAGAGGGGCGGGGAGTCTTTTGTTTGTGTGTGTGTGTGTGTTGGTTTTATATTTTGTGTTTCATCTTGCCAGTGCCGCCCTATACAATGCAATAGCTTTGCATGTTTTAGCTTAAGCGAATATCCATTAACATAAAATTTCCACTTTATCATTTTACATTATGTCTGCTTGAGATAAGATTTTCAGAAAATTTTACAAATACTTAAAAATCCAGTCTGCAGCTTCTGCAATTAGAAGTATTTATGCGTTTCTAGTCCTTATAGGTCTAAAAGGAAGCAAGAAGGGGGTGCATTGGTTTCATGCTTGGTGCATTTATTAAGGATCCCATTTATCATGCATTATAATGTATTATAATCCAAACTTCAACTCTAAATTGTCTTAGAGTTTTATTGTTAGTAGTGGTCTTTGATCTAGTGACACAGGACATTTTCACATTTCTCTTTTACATGCCGCTCCTTTCATCTGACTAAATGACAAATGAGCTTATGTAATAGTGAGGAGCCATTGCCTATCAGTCCAAAATTTATACTGGACACTACAAAATGTACATAAGTATTCAAAACAGAAAATGTGAAATGTACACAAGTATTCACGACCTTTCCTCAATATTTGAAGCGCTTTTGGCAAGCTCAAGCTGCATCAGATTGGACAGGGAGGATTGTGCACAGTGTTTAAATACATATGTCTGAATACAGACAGTGGAAAAATGTCAGTCTTAGTTTTACTGGATCTCAGTGCAGCATTTGATACAGTTGACCACAACAGGTTACTCAAACGACTGGAGAACAGGGCAGGTCTTTCAGGAACTGTACTAAACTGGTTCAAAACATACTTAGAAAACAGGAAATACTTTGTATCAATAGGTAACTTCACATCTGAGCAGACAAGTATCACATGTGGAGTTCCCCAAGGTTCCATCTTGGGACCCCTTCTGTTTAACATTTACATGCTCCCACTGGCACAGAATATAAAGAACAACAAAATAAACTATCATAGCTATGCAGATGACACACAAATATATATCACAATGTCACCAGGAGACCGAGGCCCTGTACAGGCTCTTGGTAAATGCATTGAGGAAATTAATGACTGGTTGTGCCACAATTTTCTCCAGCTAAACAAAAACAAAACTGAAGTAATAGTCTTTGGTGCCAAAGACAAACGATTACAGGTCACCAGAGAACTTCAATCTATACACCTAAAAACCACAAACCAGGCGAGAAATTTGGGTGTAGTGATGGATGCAGACCTAAACTTAGAAAAACACATTAAGACAATAATAAAATCAGCTTACTATCACCTCAAGAATATATCAAGGATAAAAGATCTGATGTCTCAACAGGACCTGGAAAAACTAGTCCATGCATTCATCTTTAGTAGGCTTGATTACTGTAACAGCATCTTTACAGGTCTACCTAAAAAATCAGTCAGACATCTACAGCTCATTCAGAACTCTGCTGCTCGAGTCCTCACTAAGACCAAAAAAGTGGACCACATCAGTCCAGCTCTGAGGTCTTTACACTGGCTGCCTGTCCGTCAGAGGATAGACTTTAAAGTTGTGATGCTGGTCTATAAAGCTCTGAATGGTTTAGGACCAAAATACATCAGTGACCTCCTGACCCAGTATGAACCTTCCAGATCCCTCAGGTCATCTGGATCCGGTTTGTTATCAGTTCCCAGAGTCAGAACCAGACACGGAGAAGCTGCATTCAGCTTTTATGCTACATATATCTGGAACAAACTCCCATAAAGCCTCAGATCAGCTGAAACACTCAGTTTATTTAAATCCAGGTTGGAGACTCACCAGTTCTCAGCTGCATTTGAATAACACACCAAGTCCACACTTTTAAGCTTAAATTCAGTAGTTTAAACTTACATTTTAACTACTGATTTTATCTACTGTTCTGATTTTATCTACTGTTTGTTGGTTTTTTTTTTTTAAGTGGTCCAGAAGCCACTGCTTTCTTGTCTTGGATTTCTGCTTAGGTTTTTTGGTCTGTTGGAAGATGAGCCTTTGCTCCAGTCCGAGGACCACAGTGCTCTGGAGCAAGTTAATATCAATGATGACTTTGTACACTGCTGCATTTATCTTTCCCTCGACCTTGACAAGTCTCCCATTTCCAACAATATAATGTTGCCACCACCATGCTTCATTGTAGGGATAGTATTGCTCAGCTGTGCCTGGTTTCCTCCAGATATAACCCTTAGCATTCAGGCCAAAGAATTCAATTCTTGTTTTATCAGACCAGAGAATTTTGTTTCTCAGGTTATGGGAGTCCTTCAGGTGTCTGTTGGCAAACTGTCCGTTGGCAGGCTGTCATGTGCTTTTTCCTGAGGAGTGGCTTCCATCTGGTCACTACCAAACATGCCTAATTGCTGGAGTGCTGCAGAAATAGTTGTTCTTCACCATCAGGTTCTTGGTCACCTCCCTGAGTAATAGCCTTCTAAAGCGATTCATCATGTTGGCAATATCTGATAGAATCGGTGGAAACAGGATGTAGCTAAGCATCCTTATAGCATTATTCTCAAAAAGACTTGTGGCTGTAATTGCTGTCAAAGGTCCTTCAACAAAGTATGGAGCAAAGGCTATAAATTCTTATGTATATGTTATCCTTGACCTAGCCTTGACCCAATATTGGTCATGTGAAGCATCACATAAGCCAACATGAGAAAAAAGGCAGTTACCATCACTCATGGTCAGGGGTGAAACGTCTGTGAGACCTTGCCCTACCTCATCATGTGACTTTATTAAAGTTACTGGAGGCAAGATATGAAGAAGAGGTTGAATTTGAAGGGAAGGGATCATAAGACTGCATTGTAAGTGGCTGACAGCTGGTGTTATAAGCCACCACCTCTGTTCAATGATGGGCATTCTTGAAAATATTGCTTTGCATTTTGTACAGATATGACCTTTTTACTCTAGTACTACCATGAATATGACTTTTGTGGTTCCAGTATGTCCTTAACCTGCTGTTTGAGCTCTTAGGTATAAGAATACCAGTCCTTTATTCTATGTTGTTTTGTTGTTCACACTGTGGTGGCGCGAAGGAGGATAACCAGTGAAGGTGACTAAGGCATGTTGACAACACCACCTGGGGAGGGAGCTACACCCCACGAGAGATTTCTATAGCCAATGTGGATGTTATACTAACTACCAAAGCCCACAGGCTTGTTATTAGCGAGCAGAGGTGAGGCAGATCAATTTTACAAATCAAAATTCATTAGGAAAAACTACTAAAAGCATAGAACTGTAAAATCAGAGAAATTCTTAAGGTAGCAAGGCTGAGAATGCAAGACTGTTAATTAAAGCACTTTATTAACAAACAATGATTAAAACGACAAGGCTCGCTGCCACAGTGCTACCCTAGTAAAATAGAAGCTCGATAGAATAAATAAACAAAATGGTGGAGACTGGCCACTTGAGGAGGCAACCTACAGAGAGGAGTGCCCAAGGGTGCCACCAATCTGGTTGTTAAGTCTGATGTCACTAGCCGTGTCTGGGCCTAAACTCCGCTGCAGGTCCATATATCAAAGGATCACTATGGCACTACTGAGAGTTGTAAAACTGTCTAAAGTCTCTCATCTTTAATAAAATGATCAGCGTTCTGCTCTACCAGGTGTAACAATTGAGTTTAACATCCAGGCATCCATGAAAACGGAATTTATGACATTTAACGGAGTTAGAAGTTAGCGGGAAGTTAGCTTGCTAGCTTCTATCTAAATACAATATAGCATGTCCTGACTGCGGGGTTTTGGAAACAAATTAAATCGTACAGCTCTGTTATCACTTCCAACATAAATGAAGACAGAAAACTAAACAGCAGTGACGTTTGTAGGGTTACTGAAGTTTGGCTAGCTGGTATATAATGATGTGCTACGTGACCGCTAGCGACACAGCTATGTTAGCATAATATAAACAAGCTAACTTTTTTTCCACTCGATAAAAGTTAACGTGAGTGTTCTCGGTGGTCAGTAACAAATGTAATCGCATGGCAGGATGCTGTAAAAGGACCAAACTTCAGCCAGGTGAACAACTGAGATAATCCATCCACAATACGAGGTTAGTCATTCATATACTGCTGCATGGGCTGGGCTGTAGTTACATCCTAAGGTTTTAAAAACTGAGCTTAAATAAATGATTAGCGGTAATAAAAGCCGAGGGAGGTCAACAGTGATCGCTGACTGTTTTAGGAGCTTTTTGAGATTAAATAGAAGAAAATACAAAACGTTAAACATGTTAACAACACAAAAGCCATATTAAACGCAGACTACTTTAGGCCCGGAAGTAGGATTCGTCACGTCATCACTTAACGACCGGATTACTCACCCGTGTAGTTCCACTGCAAACCTCACTGTCACTCACACTGCAATCTAAATGGTACAATCTACCTATTCCTGGTGTTTACACTCTCATGCATCGGGGCGGGGGGGAGGGGGGGTATTGCAGCTAATGTGGCTAGCCCCACAGCAAGCGGCAGTACCTCCACTAAAGCAACAAAACATAAAACATTAAACAATTCAGTAAAGAGACGAAACAAAATACACCCTAAGATACACTTCTTTATAAAAGCATGATTAAAATATATCAAACAATTCAGAGTAAAAAACAATGAAACCAGGAGTCAGTCAAGGCCAGTCCATAAACGTTTATAAAATGACAACAAGACTACACAAGACAGCAGCAGTGGCACAATCCACCTTCTAAAGGGCAATACTAAAATGAGCAGCTTTCCTGAAGAAATCAAACCGCTCTGCAGTGCTTAGCCATCTAACGCTCTCAGCCACCTTGGATGTGAAAAGTATGCCAAATTCTCCGTGTGGTAGTGAAACGCAGCTGTTTCTTATAAGGCCTCTAATTATCAGCTGGGATTGTGTGGATGTTAGCGCTGCATTCGTGGACATCATGTAAAAGCCTACCCAAAATCTACTTCACTACAACAAGCTAAACAATTTCAGTGAATACCTGATAATATTCGGCTCTTGACCAGACTATGGACAAAGGTCTTCGCTTTGTATAAGTTCGAAGCATAAATACTTTTCATGTTTACCTTCACACAAGTAATGTGACAATGAGTGAAGTGATTTACCATTGTCAGATGAGACTGGTATATCCTTTAAAGGGAACTGTGTGTTTGTGGTTTCTGGTGAATATGTTATTTTTGGGTCACATAGTATTCGCACATAGTCACTTCTGGGCACTGGGATATTCTGTGATTATTTTATAGTATTTCAGATGTATAAATATAGCCGATGGTTTTAATAGATCACATTAATGTTGATTTTATACTTTTTTAAGCATTTTTACTATCGAAGCCTCATGATTGTCACCTTAGTTGCGCCCAGACCACATTGCTGTTTCTTCCTGTCAGACGTCAGACTGACATATGTATGTCACTCCACCCACAGCGGACCATTAGATTCTCCCACGAGGAAGTCAACAGACATCACTCTCATTTCTGACTCACTCACTACAATCTCTTAAAGCTTTTTTCTAATTTTATTTTTTTTATCTCAAAAAATCATCTGAAGATAACAAAAAAGCAGAGGATGCAAACATGGACTGAATGCACATTTATTTAGTTATTTTGTAAGACATTTATGTGAACAACAACACATACAAACAAAAAGAAAAAAATCATCAGAAAATTAACAGGAATAAGGTATATTCTGTTCAGAGCTGGAGCTGCAGGCGCTTCCTCAGTCTATCTTGTAGCAGCATACACAACATGAGGCTCCAGCTCTCTCTGCGTCACAGGCCTGCAGCTTCTTTTGGCTTTTTTCTGGAAATTCAGAGCTGCGTAGTTCAGATTGTCTGAAGTCATGTTCTGAAAATCAGGATATTTAGTTAAACACTACATGAGACAACCAAGGTGGATTTGTGGGTTATGTGAGTTTCAGAGTGAGATTTTTAGAGGTAAATATAAATATAAATGAGAAACCACATATACAGTACAAATTATTTTCTTTCTTTTTTCCGTTTTGATTGAAAAAGTAAAAATAAAGTCCTTTTGGAAAAATAAATGTGTTTAAAAAGCTTCCCAGAAAGCAAATATGTCATAAGGACCAACTCTTCACAGTGAACGCTTCAGCTAGCATTTTACCCACATTACATTTTAGAGTTATAATTTGAGTTTTGCAAACTATAGATTTTGTCTGTTTAAAAAAAACAAACAAAAAAATTAACTTTTTATTCAGTCTAGATGAACTGTTACTAAATAATTTAAAGTTATTAAGTTTTTCTACCTTTCTGATATTACTTAAAGTTAAAGAAAATAAAAGATTACAATTGCTTGCTTGAGTTTACTCACAGAGTAATTATGCATTTCAATGAAGCTTTTGAATCACAGAAAACTGTTGTCAGTTGAAAAAAAAGAAGAAAAACTCAAAAAGTGAGTTTACCTTGTTATTTTCTTCTTGCTCTCCAGCAGCTAAATGGAAATACCAAAAATGCTTGTTATTAACAACCAAATACATTGTTTTGGACAGGTTAATCAGTTTAGAAGATGAGTGAAGTAATTTGTAAGTAACCTCACCTTTTTGAGATTTCCAGATTTTTAGAACCAGAATAACAACCACTAAAGTGAGCAGACCTGTCAGACCTCCGAGGGCGATGATTATGAGGTTTGTCGTTCCACTGGGCTCTTCTACAAAAATAATTAGATAAAAACATAATTTTTAAACCATCCTGACTGCTTTAGGTGTACTATTAATGATAGTGAAGTAACTACATCTTTTGAAACAAAAAAATCAATCTTACGATCAGTCTTATTAAAATCCTCCTCTTCTCTGGGTTCACTGTCTGTAAAGAGTCATCGTTATCATAACATTTTGTGATTGCATGACATGTTTTCATGCTAAGCATGATGAAGAAATGAAACAAAAATATCTAAATCATGAACAAAAGCTTACCTTGAATTCTTAACTCAATTGCATTGGAAATGACTGTGTGCCCATCGATGTAAAATCCACAGAAATACAGCCCGGCATCAGAAAAATCCACTCGTTTGATTTGAAGGAAGACAAAAGAGACGTTGGAACTCATATTAAAATTTCTGTTTCTAAATCCATGACAGAATGACGCTTCGCTGTCAGATCCATACATAGAAGAAACACAGCTGGGCTTAGTTTTATTGACCACTCTGAACCAGTCTGTCTGCGTTGGATAGGCTGAAATGTTGGAACACTGCAGTGTGACCTCGTCTCTGTGCTGGACCTCCACAGTCTGAAACTCAGAAGCTGAGATCCAGCCTGAAACAAAAAAACAGATACAACATAACACTTATTTATGTAACGGACAGAGAGAATTACATTAGTTTAACATTAAATTAGATTTTTCTTTCAAATGTAGAGAATAATACTTACTGCGGCTGCAGAAAACCACTGCTGTTATTAAAGTGAACCTCCTCATTCTGCGTGTAACCGTCTTACAGTCAGGAACCTTTATGTTCTGTAGGGGGGTTTCATTTCATTAGAAAGGGGTGTGGTATTGAATACATCATGCCAGAAGATTTGAATCTACACAGCCTATTTTCATCTGTACCGTTTAAAATGTCAGGCAGCAATTCATTCACACTCGTGCAGGTTTATAGAAGAGTTATCGACGCCTTGTGTGCAAGTAACAGCACACCAGAAAGTGAGACAATAAACATGAATCTGGCGCTGTGCTTTATTGGCAAGAGAAGTTGTTTTGAAGATATTTAAGACTCTTATTTAGGTACTCCCCCCATCCGCTAAGAAACCAGCTGATTCCACTTATGTCCAACTGCGAATAGTCGCTTCTGCTTCTTATTGCAGCTCATGAGCGTCTCATTTGTCCTCATAAAGATTCAGGTTATCCATTCTTTGCTACACAAGTAGATGATAATACTTCCTCTTTCTGTTTACTGCTGATCATTATCAAACTTACCAAAGCTGCATAGTGTCAATAGTACTCAGTCAGCTATGTAGCCTTTTGGGATACCAGTGCCCAGTATGGAGGGGGTCAAAGGTGTACAGCCACAAACGCTCTGAGGCACTAATGTTTATTCAATATTTGTTAGTAAGAACGCTTTTTAATAGTTCATTCTGTTCTATCTCGTGTTTCATGAACACAAAGTCTTCCAACATGTTCTTTTGTTCAGCTCTTTTTTAATGTAGTTATCACAACCTCTGTTTCCTTGTGTCAGTTTGGCTCTTAAACAGGTGATTGAGCCGCTTTCGCTGTTTTGCTCCACATCCTGCAAGAAGCAACCAGGACAGGTGAGTACCTTTATAAGTTCTCATTTCACATATATTTAGGTTATTGACAAATGATTAACTGCAAGCAGCTCTAACTTTGGCTCTTCTCTGACACAGGTAGGATGGCCAGTCCCCCTGTCTCTTCACCTTCACAAGCTGTAAATTTAATCGTATGTCAAATAAACCCAATAAAAGACTCCATAAGAACTAATGTGTTTTTCTTTATTGCCCTATTTTAAATTCCTAATCCAACAATTAATCACTAACAATACCAACCAGGTAATGGAACCCCTGGTCTCCATTACACCTTGTCATGTCTAAGTTATATCACTTAACTAAACAGTGGATGTATAAAAAACACTGACCCCTCTAGTTGATGTGTGTTTGAATGGGAGACTGACCAGGAATTGCATGTTAATGAGGCCAGGAAGTTACGTTACGTGCTTTCATGAATAAATGACAAATTTATTATCAGTTATATTAAAAATAAATTGTTATGCTCACTTCTAGCTCTGGTATTTTATTCTTTAATACCAAATAATCTGTATTTATCTTTTACTGGGTCTGATAGGCCCTTGGTTCATCCGCCGTCTGAAATGAGTCTGCAGATTTTCTAAAGTCTGCCTTTTCTGAGTCTGCCTTTTCTAAACAGAAAACTGACCTGAATGTGGGGCTTCTGTTCTTATAGGGAGATCAGTTCTTGCTCACAGGTAGAAAACACTGGAGTGGAAGGAGCATTTTTTACATTCAATAATCTCATTTTATAAAACTTTGGATTTGTTTGATATGAGCATTCATATCAAACATATAATGCTATATACATGGAAGAAAATGGGAAAAGGGTTTATAGGCCTAGTTGAATATATGCAAATTTAGGTCTGTTAGAAAATCAGACAGTTTATATCATAAATACTCTGTTCGTGGATGCAGCTTCTAATACTCTATAAGACCTCCAAGAGTCTTCTTTGTCAGCTGATCCTCTGAGATCATAGTCTGCCTCTATGAGTCAATCTCAGCAACACGACCACCTGACTCACCACACATTTCAGCTTGTTAGCTCTAGGAGGCACTCCAGATCTCTGTATACTTAAGAAGAGCTGAATTCCACTGCACCAAATATTTAGCCTGAGTAAGTTTTACTGATGTTTTGAACCGTTTGAACAACTTTTCACTAGGACATCATTCTTGTTGGTCTGAAAAGAACTTTGAATTTGCTCTCTGTGTCAAGTTCAATTAAACTGCATATAACTACATATAACTGACAAACAATATTAAATGTTTAGTAAATAAATGACTTCATGAGGACTTAAATATAAATTTGTTTCTCAAATATAAGTGTTTTGTCTCATATACATAGTTACAGTCAGGTATTACAAAAAAAGACTTCCACATATTTATTTTATTATTTTTTTTTATTTTAAAAACAGATAATATAACTGCATGACTATTTAAAAAGTGGAGAAATGTAGAATATTCTGTATTTGACATGTGTGGCTTTGCTGTAAAACGGATTTATTTTTCTATGACACTGAGACGGAAGTTTAAAACAACACACAGGGTGACCCTTTTAAGAACCAATCAAGAGTAACCCAGTTCTTATGCTGTTGGCCGCTCTTTTCCTCCAAATCTTCAGTTGACAAGATCTCTGAAAAGATGCACCTCTGTATCATCCTCTGTGGGATATGTAAGTGTCTCAGTAGAAGATTCATGTATATTCAGGTAGGGTTATATTTTCACACCTGATTATGCTTCTTTAACAATGTGTATTTTTCTGACACAGTTCATCTGTCAGCTGTGATCCAGTCAGCTACAGTCAAGCAGGAGACTGGGGTGAGATTTGCTGCTGTTGGGGACGACGTGACTTTGCGTTGCTTTTATGAAAGCCAAGTGTCGATGCACTTCTCCTGGTACCGACAATTCTTAGGAAGCCAACCTAAGCGCCTCTCTACAATTTACAAATATGATAAGCCATCTGAAGTCCTCCACACATTGGAGAACCCTCGTTTCTCTGTGGAAAGAAAGGAAGGGACCAATCATCTACAAATCTCTGGTGTCCGCCTCTCAGATTCAGCTACATACTACTGCGGGAGCTCACACTCCAACATGGTGGAATTTGGAGAAGGGATCTTTCTGAGTGTTCGAGGTATTTTGCTTCTATTTTTCCTGAACACCTTTTATTCCATGTTCCTTTAGCGTTCCCATGCTTAGAGTCTAGGGCCGATGTGCCAGGTCCCCCCAGTCACTCCCTCCAGCTCTTCCAAGGGGACACTGGGGCCTTCACAAACCAGACAAAAGATTTACTCTTTGTCCTTGTCTGAAAGACCTCAACTGGCTGCCTTTTTTATTTTATTTTTTTAAAATCCTTGCCATCCAAAAAGTCGTGTTTTATTGTCTAAATATTATAACTGGTAAATGGACTGGTTCTTATATGGAGCTTTTCTACTGTAACTGAGCACTCAAATCGCTTTAAACCAGCGGTCCCCAACATTTTTTGCGCACGGACCGGTTTATGTCCGACAATGTTTTCACAGACTGGCATTTAAGGTGGTGCAGATAAATACAACAAAATAAAACCAGTACCAGTACCAACCCCCCCCCCCCCCCCCAATATTTATTCATAACACATGGGAAAAGACCTATGGAAACCGAGTAAACAATAAAAACCAATAAAAACCCTGAAAACCATATATTTCACACATGATGTGGATTTTTATATTTCTACTTACCTCCTTTGTTTTTTGTCCTCTCCACTTATTATTATTATTATTATTTTATTTGGGTTCCTTATCCGCCTTTGTCTATTCAGTCTAGCCTAATGTGCATTTAGCTTATATTTTTTTTCATCTTGCCAGTTAGCTAGTATATTTTTTTACCTGCTGTTATTGTGCATTTTTTTGTTTTTTGTTTATTTTGCAGTGTCCTTTTCTTTGAAACCCTGCTAGTGTTTTGTTGGTGTAGATTGGGAAGATCATCAACAGTATGCTCATTAATACATGCATATACATTCCAGATCTACAAAAAATGACACATAAAGCTACCTTCTCAAATTTCTACTTTTTTTCAGGAGCTAATCACCAGACAATTGACCAAGAACCAGCATCCATGACCATCCAAGTTGGCGACTCAGTGATGTTCAACTGTACAGTACACACTGGAACCTGTGACGAAGAACATAGCGTCTACTGGTTTAGACGCGGATCTCACCCAGGAATTGTTCACACACATATAAATAAAGGTAAACCAGTCTCTGTGAAGTCTCCTTCACAGAGCTGTGTGTACCATTTGCAGAAAATGAACCTTAGCTCCATTGATACTGGGACCTATTACTGTGCGGTGTCCTCCTGTGGGGAGATGCTGTTTGGTAATGGAAGCAAGCTTATCATCAGCGATGATGTTAAAGACCGAGATGCTGAGGTAAAAATTTTGGTGTGGCTCTCTATCATTAGAGCCGGGATTCTCTTGATCTTTCTACCCTCGTGTATTTGTGTATTTGTCAGAAAGAGCTGTTAATTCAGCAAACTTGTGTTACGCAAAACTTAAACACAAGTTTATTTGTTCAAGAAGAAAATAGATGAAGAGATGAACGGGTGTCAACGTGTTCATGTACTCAGTTGCAATATTTGCCGTTGTACATTTTTATTTTTAGAATATAAGTTTATTACTGTAAAGACTTTAAAAAAATTGGACGCAATTAGTAACACCCACCCAGACATAGGGCATTTCAAAATCTGTATTATAGATTTCATACATTCTTTGTCATAACGATTGATTACATTTTCGAGTTTGTTTCATTTATATTCATTTTTTACATGACTGTATAAGTACTCTAAAGCAGCGGTCCCCAACCTTTTTTGTGCCCGACAATATTTTCACGGACTGGCCTTTAATGTGTCGCGGATAAATACAACAAAATAAAACTAGTACCGGTACCGAAAAAAAGAGGATTTATTCATAACACACGTGAAAAGACCAAGGAAAACCAAGTTAACGATCAAAACGATAACAAAATAACGCTGAAAACCGATAAAAACCCTGAAAACCATACATTACACACCCGAGCCTCAACTCTCGCGGCCCGGTACAAAACGACTCACGGACCGGTACCGGTCCGAGGCCTGGGGGTTGGGGACCGCTGCTCTAAAGTGTGTAGTTAGTTTGTTGACCATCCCCGTGTATACACAGATAGTTGTAACTGGAGTGATAATATGTTTGTTGTTTAATAATTGTTAAAAATAAAGACGTATCAAGAAACTTGAAATTTCTTGTTTGTCTTGTTTCTTTTAGTAAATGAATTTAACCCCTTCGTTCCTAATTCACAAACCATAAGCTCACACACACACACACACACACACACACACACACACACACATAGCAAAATAATGCAAAGAAGCAATTTTTTAAGATTGATAATCCTTTGCAAACAGTAATAGTTAATTAGTAATCAGTAAGTGTCTAAGCAAAAACGTAGCGTACTTTTCTTTACTCGTTGTCTAAGAGGGGGAGATGTCATTGTATTGCATATCATGCTTAAAACCACCGATGTGTAAGAATAAAGTGAATGTGGAGTTTCAAACAAGCACATGACGTTTTGTTTAGGACTATGATAAGATCACTACTACCATTATTTTTTGATATGTAGAGCACAAAAAACTGATGACGACATAACATATAGAAATGACTGTTTTTCACTGGAGATCTGCAGGCAGAAATTCTGGGAGCAGAAGACACTAAAGCATAGATGACTCCAGATCTACTCTGAAAAAACATGAAATTTATATAGATACGTCACACATGTTCTGACTGCGTGGACAAAGAGAGACAACAGCTCATACTTTATTTTATGAGCTAGGTAAACCACCATTGGTCCTCATGTAGTTGTAGTTCAAATAAAATGTCAACACTTTTATGCTTGAAATCCCCTGTCTGTAATAGCATAGCAGTAAGTCTATTTATTCCCAAATAGCTAACATATTGCACTATAAAGCCAGTATTTACATTGTTTTTGATTATGTACAAGGGCTGAAAACTATGACCACAAATCTGGCACAATGCTCACAACATTTTTCAAATTCTTAACTCTGAGGTTGCATTTCCCAAAATAGCTGATGCATGCAAACAGGAGCAAACAGGAATTTCTTTACAGCAATAACACTAAATTAAGTCAGCTGTGTAATGCATATGCATGTATAGATAGGTGGCAGTATATGTAGAAAGCAAAATCAAGAAAGCCAAAGAGCTTGTTATATTATGATATATTATATATAAGATATATTATGAGTGGACTTTTGTAACTTACACAGAGACCAGAGTTGGAATACATTAAGAATGTAAACCATCATTTCCGCTGCTTCAAGCTTCCACACAGCAGATCTGACTTACTGAAGTGTCAGTGACAGCACTCATAACAGATTCAGCCTTGCAGGGCTAGCCAGTGCGAAACCAAGCTGCTAACTACAGACACCGATATCTACACTTTAGCAAATTTTAAAAAGTAAGATTGAATGAAACAAAAACAGAACTCCACTCACCAAAACTGAAAGACTAACTTTCTGGAAGAGCTATACCACGAACAAGCCAGTTACTAAAGGACCATTAGGTACACATAGGAGGTCCACTCCAAACTTACCCACCGTACACCTCCTACCAAGGGGAAGCAGCTGAAAAAAACAAACTGTAGGAAGTACTACCTCAAAGCCACACTTAAAGGTTGGAAAGTCAGATTATGCTGGTAAATAACCGATTACATCATTTTACAATGGAGACAAATACTTTTACTGAATTTTTCCATTTTTGTGTTTTGCACATTATATAGAAGCTAGTTTGTCACATCTATGAAATGCTGGCTTGCCATGCGCCATAATGTTGTCATAATGTTGTCATAATGTTGCTATCTAAGGTCATTTAGGATACCGCAGAACAGGCCAGGAGAAAACAGAATGACATTATGGGTAAATGGTTTAAATGCATGGTTCTCATAAACCAGAATTGTGAAGGCTTTTTTTACTCTAATGACTATATACTGCATTCACCTGACTTTTAGCACATACAACAAATCAACCTCAGCAAACTGAGAGCCACAGATGCTTAGACATCCTGCTTAAACCACAAGGCATTTTTACTGTTAACAGCAAAGAGTCTATAAAAGTATCCTGCTTCTATAGTTAGAGTCAACAAGTAGAAAAAACATGTCAAGATATATTTAGAAGACTTGACCTAATGTATGTTCACACCTTACACGTAATATCTGTGTGACAGAACCTGTTGGCTAACCTCACCAGTGCACAGAGGTTTAAGTGATTTCTTTTTCTAAGAAAAGGTCCACCCATTTGTGGTAAGTGCTTAAATTTGAGCTCCACTGCACCTAACATTTGTTAGAAACTCTTTCAATAAGCAATGAATCAAATGTCATGAGTTACATTACTCTGATGAACCCTTGTCTTTTAAAAGTTATTAATAGGATAAATAGTAATCTGTAACATATTGCATATCAAAAGTAACCGTACACATGTAGAAACATATGTTTCTGCACATGTAGAAATCATGGAGATTGTGCAAACAGCTGTCACCATCCTTGTATCTTCTTCTGTGGTTCCCTATTACACACCCTCCTTTTTTCTTTTTTGAGGGTTTGTTTCTTGTGTTTTTACTTCCTGACTTTGTTCTTTGGGTTCCCTTTTAAGGTCTATTTTACAAAGAAAGTTTAACATGCACTGCATCTTTTGCTGATCTGCTTTCATAATTGTAACAAGTTACTTAAAATTCCAAGGAAACTTTCACCAATGAAACTGTACCATAATATAATCCTTTATGATTAGCTGATAACGTCTGTGGCCCATTAGCCACTACTACCCAAGACTCTGTGAAACCAGCCATTTCAAAATGCTTGTCTAAGTGTGGTTGCCTATAGACCACTAATTTGCACCTCCTCTTGTCTGCATGTTGAAGTGTCCTTAGAGAAGATACTTATCCTCAGTACCTCCAGGTTGTTTGTACACTTTACTTAAAAGGTCATTTTTAAATCATGTCTTATGTTTGCTGCCTGCCTTGTGGAGTTCATTTGCCATTACAATACAATGTTAGGCCAGTATAACATTATGATGAAGTGCTTCTCTTGCATGGCTCTCATAAACCACGCATCAGAGCGCTTTTTTTGTTTGTTTTTACATGAGACAACAAGTCAACCTCGGGGTTCTGTGAACTACTGATGCTACAACATCCTGGTGAAACCACAGAGTATATTTTACTGTTAACTCCAAAGAGACGATAGAAAAGCATCTCTTCTTTTTGATGGTACACATCAGCAAGAGGAAAGATGCTTCTCTGTGTAGCAAACAGAAAAATAGCCCACCAAGAGTTGCTCATAATGACTTTGACCTGGTATTTAGTAGATGTTATGCCAGTTAAGCAGCACTAAAGCATGGTTGGCTAATTTTGCATGCAGTGTGTTGAGGGGGCAGAATGCACAGCTGTGAATGTGAATCTTCTCTTTCAAATGTTGAGCTTGGTTGTTGACATGCACCATCATCATTCTGTGTTGAAACAGCATTGGTCACTTCATGCAACCCCCCCCCCCCAATACATTTTTAAAGAGCTTTTATTAATAAAGGGCAAACCTTTAATTTATACAATTTCAAACAAATTTAAAGTACATTCTTCTGAAACCTCCAGAGCAACTTAAATAAAGGCAGTTTTGGTCCACTTCTTCACCTCTGTTCCTTCACACTGGAGTATACACAATCACTCTGGGTTTGATCTGTTTTTTTTCTTGATCTGTTACTCTTGTGGTTGCGCAAAGCAGCGTAATGAAGGTTTTCTTTGTTTTCACTGTCTTGATGTAACTGGTGATAAAAAAATAAAAAATGGTCCACCATTATTGTATAAGACGTTATAAGAAATTATTGTATAAAGAGCTAGGCTGCAGCAGCTTACAGGAGAGAAAGAATAAAGATGCTATGCTATTATTAATTTTTATAGTAGAAAACGATTCTTACCTCTGTGCTAGTTGTAGAAGTTTCTGAAGGTGTTACAAAAGAAATTAAAACATTATTTTGATTTCAATGGAACAGGATGATCAAAACTCAATGTTGCCTTAGAAGAGTAACACTTACCTGCGCACCGCCTGTGCTGTTTGCTCAGTTTGTACAACGTGAATGCCAGAAAACCAGTCAGGATGGCAGTTAATGCCAAGGCTCCACTGAAGAAATGCACCAAGAGAAGAGATTCTGCTTTTTCTGCAGAGAGCAACAAATATGACAGTGCTTTTGGTCTTTTTTTTTCTGGTCTAGGAAAAAAAAAGACTTAAACAATACCTACGTTCAAACAGTACTAACATGCCTGTTTCTACTGGTTGATAGTGGTTGTTGCAAATTGTTGGTCTTAATCATGATTATCACAAAAAGACACCAAATTAAAGAAATTTACTTTGGGCTGATATAGGACAGAATTCCAAAGTATCCATGAAAATGCATTTTACAATTATCTCCAGCTAATATGGATACAGCAAGTCGGTGAAGTGGTCAGCAGTTATGCCTCACAGCAAGAAATGTAAACCTGCTGATAAACAGGAACCTTTCTGTCTGCAACAGAAAGGTTTATATGTTCTCCCTGAACCTGCATGTTTTCCTTTGGTTTCTCCAGCATCCTCACGCAATTCATTTTTAATGGTCAGATAAGAAAGGCTAACAGCAGCCTGAGTTGGAAAATATGTTTATGAAAAATCATTATTCTTGATGGGTTGTACGTATTATATCTAGCTCTACTTTTATGCTTTAAGGAATTAATCCTACAAAGTTACTTACCCTTCACTGCAGTCCCACTTCCATACAGTATGTGTCCACATGAGGCCACAGCGCAATGGTGCTGAGAAAGATTCAGGCTCTTCATCGGCAAGTTGTACACACAGGTGTTACCTTGTGTGTTGGGTTTCCTCTCACAGGGATCGTTCCTGCTTCCATTGGTGTAAATGATTCCTGGAAGAGTTGCTTCAGACTTTCTGAACCAGTAAACACTGTGTTCTTCATCACAGGTCCCAGGTTGTACTATACAGTTCAGAACCATAGAGTGCACTGGCTGTAGGGTTTCAGATGACAGCTGGTAGACTAAAGCTCGGATGTTCTGATCTGAACCCTTTACACTGACAATTGTGCCTTCACAAAATTTAAAGTCATATAAATTGCTCATTACGCAGTAATAAGTAGCTGAGTCTGAAGTTCTCAAATCTGATATCTTCAGTACGTTTCCAGTACCCAGTGAAAAACGGGGAATGTTGAACGGATCCTGAAAAGTACCATTATGACTGTGCTTGTAGTATGTAGACATCAGCCTTGGTCTATTTCCTAAAGTTTGCTTATACCAGTAAAGCATCACTGCTGATTTGTCTTCACATTGGCATTCCAAAGTCAGAGTTTCCCCAACATGGGCTGGTTTAAAATGTAACGCTGTATTTTTCAAGAGCGTTGTATGAGCTGAGGAGAAAAAATGAGGACACAAATCACATAAATGTGAAAATAAATGTAATATATATCCAAAATATGCATCTTCCACCATAAGAATTGAACAAGCAAAGATGTTGGTTTTAGGTTAAAATGAACAAGAAGAAGGTACAAAGCATAACTTACCCATATTTGCCACGAACAGACAGATGAAATACAAAGCACAGGTTGGAGGTGTCATCGTGCTTCAAATGCTGTGAGGAATGAACACAATCTGTATACGTTTTCCACTCTTCACAGAGAAGACTGTGTCTGATTGGCCAGTCAGTCTGAAGGTCCTATTTTGGAAACAGTCAACATCAACAACATCTCTCCTTAGCAATAGATTGCATGGTTTATATATTTATACAATTCAATATCTATTTGCAATTCCAAAAATATTTCTATTGAGTCAATTAACTATGATTACATGTATAAAATATAAAACTTTATAAAGTTATATCCAACTTCATAAAAGCTTCAAAAGGTAAGTTTTTGTAATTAAACAAAACCATAGCGTTTAACTTTGTTATAACCCACAAATAAAGGAGAAATGAGGAAATTAAAAAAATTTACTTCCCTGCTTGGTAATGTTGGTACGGTCCAGCAGCGGTACAAGCAGTGTTTTCATTGAATTGCCATTGTTAGCAGTGTAACTTTAATTTTTACACTTGGTAAAGTTATTTGGTGGATTAGATTAAACCTTCAGGTCAGGCAATATGTTTGACAGCTCTGCACTAGAATAAGAATCACATAGAAATAATATACCATACATGGAAAATATCACAGTGGCCCATAGCGAGGGTGGGAGTAGGAGTCGATGCAACTACTGTTGGTTTAAAAAGCTTAGCAGCATCAGAAATGTTCATGATTCAAGTGCAAATTTCTGAACTAGTTTAGGACAAAATAAATTAGTCACCTTCATTTTTCAATGGACACATTTGAGTTGGTTATGGGTACACATGATTTAAATGAGACAACTGACATCTGACCCATTTGGATAATCTCAAGAAGCCAGTGCACAATTCAAGCAACATAGCAACCACTTATAACTGCTATAAGTGATTGCATCTGTAAGGGAATGCCTAAGACTGTTCACTGGTCGATAGACATCAACAGTATGATGTCTGTGATGCCCAACTCTTGGTTTTATTTCATCACTTCATAAACCACTTCACTATAAATAATGTTAAACAGTATCAAGTACATTTAGTGATTAAAACACTGTTAAGTGTTTGCCAAAGTAAATAAAGGAACGCTTCAGTTCATGGAAAGCTGAATGTAACATGGTATTCACTTCAATACTGCATCTCCCACTGCATTAAACATGAACGTGCTACTCCGTTCAGACATTTTCTAAACAGGGTTGTTGCCACTAATGAGGTAACACGCAATACACAAAATGGCTTCTCTTGACTCGTCTGTCTGAACTTGAGCACACTGTGGCCTAGAAGCCACAGGCCAGTCTTCCTGTACACAAGCTAGGTCTCAAGTTTCCACCAGTGGAAACCTGTTCTCACCTTATTCACCACAGCACTCAAAACAAAAGTCAACTGCTGTGAGCTGGCTACTTTAAAGGTTGCACCCTCCACTCAAGTCACATGAGAGTATTAATAGATCAGATGGGTTTTTTGTGTTTGTCTGTGTCAGCATCTATTTCTCGCCATTACATTAGGTTGTTTCTACTCAGTGGTTTTGTTTGGTCTTGCTTTTTTTAACCGTAGTAAACAAACTGTACACTAATTTCTTTGTGCTGTGTCATAGCTTTTGCAAAGTGTAAAGCCTCCCGTGGTCGTGGGCGACTGTTTTCACACATTTATTCCTGTTCACACTTCACTAACTACATTTAAGGTGTAGTTGAAAAATACTTTCACCACTGCATTTCATGCTGTTTTGGTTTTACTTCCTGGAGTTTTAAGATATGCATCTATAAGAGACATCATATTTTAAGATGGTCAAAACTTTGTAAAATTAGATCTTCCAAACAGCTACAGTGGGACATAAAAGTACTTAGTCAGCCATCAATTGTGCGAGTTCTCCCACTTAAAAAGATGAGCGAGGCCTGTAATTTTCATCATAGATATACCTCAACTATGAGAGACAGAATTGGAAAAAAAACCCTCAGAAAATCACATTGTCTGATTTTTAAAGAATTTATTTGCAAATCAGGGTGGAAAATAAGTATTTTCTCAATAACAAAACTTAATGTCAGCACTTTATTACATACCCTTCAAATGGTTAAATGTTTTCTTTAAGTCTTCAGAAGGTTTTCACACATTGTTGCTGGTATTTTGGCCCATTCCTCCATGCAGATCTCCTCTAGAACAGTAATGTTTGGGGGCTGTCGCTGGGCTAGACGGACTTTCAACTCCCTCCAAGATTTTCTATGGGGTTGAGATCTGGAGACTGACTAGGCAACTCCAGGACCTTAAAATGCTTCTTATGAAGCGACTCCTTTGTTACCCGGGTGGTGTGTTTGGGATCACTGTCATTCTGAAAGACCCAGCCATGTTTTATCTTCAATGCTCTTGCTGATGGAAGGAGGTTTTCAATCAAAATCTGACGATACATGGCCCCATTCATTCTTTCCTTTACATGGATCAGTCATCCTGGTCCCTTTACAGAAAAACAGCCGAAAGCATGATGTTTCCACCCCCATGCTTCACAGTAGGTATGGTGTTCTTTGGATGCAACTCAGCATTCTTTCTCCTCCAAACATGAGGAGTTTTTACCAAAAAGTTCTATTTTGGTTTCATCTGACCATGTGACATTTTCCCCATCCTCTTCTCGATCATCCAAATGCTCTACAGCAAACTTCAGACAGGCTTGGACATGTACTGGCTTAAGCTGGGGGACACAACTGGCACTGCAGGATTTGAGTCCCTGGCGGCGTAGCGTGTTATTGATAGAAGCTTTTGTTACTTTGGCCTCAGCTCTCAGCGCGTCATTCACAAAGTCCCCCCATGTGGTTCTGAGATGTTTGCTCACTGTTCTTGTGATTATTTTGACCCCATGGGGTGAGATCTTGTGTGAAGGAAATAATGGAAATAATTTGGTTGCTATAATAACATGTTACCATATGTTGCAAGGCCAGCTAGCTGTTAACCAGACTGTTGACAGCTGACTGCAGGTTTCCCCAACTTTATAAATAGATAATAATAATGGATTGATATAGCACTTTTCAAGGCACCCAAAGCGCTTTACAATGCCACTATTCATTCACGCTCACATTCACACACTGGTGGAGGCAAGCTACGGTTTTAGCCACAGCTGCCCTGGGGCAGACTGACTGCCATATCGCACCATCAGCCCCTCTGGCCCGGCGACCTTCCGGTTACAGATACGCTTCCCAACCCCCTGAGCCACGGTCGCTCCACAGATCACAGATCATGAAACTGACGTCATTGTTAGTCAGTGGTGCCAGTTTCAGTCATTGCAAATGTATTATGCAAATGTACTGTTTTTACGGTTGTGAAAATCTGCAGTCAGCTGAGACTGAAGAGGTCAAGTGGATGAGTGATGAAACATTTCTCTCATGGCTACGTCCAGATGAACAGAAATAACTTTTTGGGACTTTTTGTTTGAGCCCTCAGACAGACTGCAAATCAACTTTGTGTCAATGATTCCCACAAAGACGACGGTTTACTGTGTTAACATCCCATCTGAGTGGGGTTTGAAAGTTTTTGTCCTTCTGTGGGAGATGTGACCAAAGAATCTGTCGTATTACTAATGATAGCCTGTGCTGTCTTACCTGTACGTTCTTAAAACTATGATGGCAATTTTTCAAACATTTTTTTTTACACTAAGGTGTGAACCCTCCTCTTTTGGAGTGCCCATTTTAAAGCACACTTTTGGAGGAGAGATGTAAAATGAATAATAGAAAATAGTTTGTTTTTGTGGACAATGTATCAATCACGTGAGAATAAGTGTGATAGCTGCCTATGAGTGGTTTTTTATTTGAACAGTCAGTAATGAGTGTGCAGTTTATACAGATGTGTTTTCAGGAGCTGAGCTCCACAACCTATTTCTGCCTCTCAGTAATATTGGTATTTGAATGTAACAGTGCAAAGAAGAGTATTTGCCCAACACAATCAATAATTGCCATGTATGTATTAAAGTTATTTTTATAGCGAGCAAAGTGGTTTGTAGAGTCACAGCAAACAATTCCACACGTTCACATCTCAGTCACCCACAAAAAGAAAGGTAGCACAGCATTCTTCAGGACAATTTGTGAAATGGAAAGACTTTCATCCAAAAGTAGCATTATTTTAAAACAGTAAATTTTGTCTCTACAGTGCAACGTACAGTAAATAACTGAAGAGAAATACATTCTGTTAGTGATAAGCAGGGTTTTAAATATGACATACCATGGAAATCATGCTGGTTTTTGAATCTTAAGTATATAAAAATACAGTTTACAGTTACAGTTAAAGCTTCAGTGACTGAGAAAGATCTCCAATCAGGAAGAACCTGCAGAAACTCTTAAAGGCACAAGACACACACAGAACAAAATCCAGCAACCATCATGAGAGTTGCAAGACATCCTTTAGCCATGATTTGTCATAGCTTGGTCGTATTCCCCTGATGAAACTTTGATGTTCTGTTGTCAGGGTTTGAGTGTAGAGTAAATTACAGCGTCTCCATTGGCTTTTACTGTAGGTTGTCTGGGCCTGATACTACTGTGAGCCAAACCCACAGATGTATAGATGACTGCATCACCAGTCTGTGAACAAAGGAAAAAAAATAAAATAATCTATTGCTGTTTGATGACTGGGATAGGCCATCATGGGGTGGATGGATGGACTAAGACAAACTCTCACCTGATCGCCTTCATTGGCTGCTTCTGTGGAAAAACACAAGCATTAAAAGATACCTATAGTTAGTAGTTACTGCAGAATAACAGAATGTGGATCTCATCCTGCATAAAGTTTTACACACCTGCAGATTTTTTCATTCTTGTCTTGCAAAATGTCACTACAAGGAGGAGCATCACAGATCCAAGAACCATGTTTGACAGCATCAGTGCAATAACGGTCGGACTCAGTGGTATGCTTTCTGTGTCTGCTGTAAATATGATACATGATTTAA
The DNA here is from genome assembly GCF_056152115.1 of Neolamprologus brichardi. NCBI lineage: Eukaryota > Metazoa > Chordata > Actinopteri > Cichliformes > Cichlidae > Neolamprologus > Neolamprologus brichardi. Next base: position 44,520,664 of record NC_142106.1, on the reverse strand, counting down.
CATTTGATATTCAATTTAGAGAAAACTAATTGTGACAAATTGGATTTTTGTAAGTTTAGCTACTTACTCTGACCACAGGCATTTCTTTTTCTACACAAATGAGCAAAATTCAAACAGCAGAGAAACAGATAAAAATAAATAAATAAATAAAGTAAACACCATATTTAGAATTCCTTTTATAACGTTCTCTGTAATAACCTGTTGGCAAGTGAAACCTTATCTTATCTCTGATCTCTTCAAAGCTACAATATTTCTTTGACAAACACTTATCTCGGAGAGGAGGATCTGCCACTTGACTGAGCGGTTTGTGGGGTTTGGGGGTTGTTATTTTTAAAGGGTTTAATTTGATCTGACACTCTGATGAAAAGGACAAATCTGGCAAAGTTTCACAAAAAGACAAAGTTGTCTTTGGATCTAATCTAATGGAAACTACACTTTGAAGAAACACATTTAAAAACCGTTGAAACTTAAAGTAGAAGCCTTAAAAAGTTTAAAAATGCACTGCAAGTGTCTTACCATTATTGATTCTGGTCCCATTTCCAAGCAGTATTTGTCCACATGCATTGACGGCACAGTAGTAGACCCCAGCGTCATCCCGGCTCCTGACAACAAAGTTGTACTCGCAGGTAGTTCGTCCTCTGTCAGTTCTCTGGGAGATGTTGTTCTTATTGTCAGAGCAATAAATCATCTCTGGAGCAGAATGATCCGAGTTTTTCAGCCACATGAAACTAGTGAGTTCTGCTGTGCATTGAGCAGAGTGAACAGAACAGCTGAGAGTCACAGAGTCTCCGGACCTCACTGACTTTGATTCTGGCTGCTGGACGACAGAGTCGCTGATTGTCTTTGCACCTTGGAAAACAAACCATTTGGACTGTGATTGTTAGCATTGTGTTCATATTCAGTTGAAATTATGAGAAAACCAAACATGTCCAAACATACCTGTCAACATCAGAAATGTTCCTGACCCAAACTGAACCTCACTTATGTGTAAGACTCCACAGAAGTATGTTCCAACATCTTCCCATGATGTTTTATTTATGGTCAGATGATTGTTAGTCATGTCAAATTTAACTGAAGAACGGTTAACAAATTCATTACTGAACTCTCTCACATTATAGTAAGAATCAGCTTTAACCACCAGCTGTAGTTTCCTCCCTGTAGTCACCTTGTACCACACAGTTTTGGTCGATGCGCTCTTTACGGAGCATTTAATAGTAGCTGAGTCGCCGATCTTCACTGTTTTCAAAGATTCAGGCTGAGAGACGTCACTTAACTGTGCTGCACCTGAAATTATTCAGACAGACTCAGTTTCACACAAATGAAGATCAAAAGTTTACACAAGTAAATGTGTTTTACTTACATAAAGAGCAGAGCAGGAAAACATTCACAAAGGACATCTTCATCTTGTCTCCTTCTTCAGTACAGCAGTCCACACCTAATGAAGCAGCAGTATACTTCTCAGATTTAAAAACGCCAGCTTGTCCTACATTTTGCCACATCTGACAGGTCTGATTGGTTCATCACCATCACACTGCAGAACATGATTGGCTCTGTCAAGTAACGTGGCGTAGAGAGAGATTGAGGTCCCCCTGGCCGCCCCCTGCCATCAAAGCTGAGGGGGTAAAAGGACTTGACATTCAGCCTTGTGTGTTAAAAAAGATCAGAGTGCTAAAACAGAATGTTTTCCTACAGTTTTTTGATCATCTTTATTCGTAATCAAAGACAAATCACAAATGTAAGTGATCAATATGCAGAGAAATGCAGTTTGAGTTTTGGAAATGTCTGTTCTAATCTTTAGAGTTTTGTGTGTAGACATGAGCCATAATCAACCTTTTCTATTCATCTGTTGGACTGAGAAGATAAGAACTGTGTCACCAACCCATCATTATACTTTTGAACGAGTGTCAAACACAGGTTGATGGTTCATGTGGTTTTTCCGATGTTTAGTTGTGCTCAATACTAATCAGAAAATAATCAGTTAAATATCATTCTGACCTCTGAGTGTCTCACATTTAAAGTATATAATTTAGTAAAAAAGTGGATTGTATTGAGTAAATTGTGATTGAAAAACATAGTTTTAAAGAGAAAAAGTATTTGGATTAAAAGTGAATTTACTAATGAAATCTAAAATGAATGAAACTTGAAGTGAAGAATGATACGGTGTGGCGGAAGATCAGTTGACCTGATTGATTGAGTAGATATTAGAGAGAGAGAGAGATGTGGCGAGTCGGCACTTGACAAAGACTAAACTGGGATGGATGGAGGTGTTGTGGGTCTGTTCTCAGTGGCCCTGTGAGATTAACAGCAGAGAGTCCAGCAGAGATGCAAAGAGGTAGCAGACTGCCCACAATCTGGACTTCCTGTGATGTCAATAATCCTGTCATTCATAACACAAAGCAAATCCAGGCATATCTTGAATATTTTTGAGTATTTTTACTGAGCACATTACATACTCCAGCTGTGGTTTGTGTATACTGAGGTGTGATAAAGCATTTGATTATTTTCTATGTTTGTTACACTTAATGTTTCAGTTTGTACTTAACTGTGCTGCACCTGAAATGCGATTCACATTCGTATATACGCAGCTAATCAAGTGGTTGACAGGCTATGACAGCGTCCTTATGTGCCGACACCGGTGTTTTAGCTAGCAAAGTGGCGTGGCTGATGTGGAGTGAAGCCACGTTAATGACAACATCTACAACCATTGGAGATGTGAGCAGGACAGACGGAACAATTGACGGAAAAAGTGTGAACTTTATACCAGTTTTTAAATTGTGTTGATAGGCCACGTAAAACCAGAGTTATGATAAAAAAAATATGCAATGTTTGGTTTTCTTCCTGAATACTGTCGTTGTTTATATTTACTGCAGGAAGAAACGGTAAAAACTGCATTTAATAAGGTAAACGCTCGAAAGCACTCTCCGCCTGTGAGCAAAGACAAAACAAAAAAAAACCCACCCTTTCCTATTGGTCAAAAAATGTACCATGTTGATCAATCAAAAAATGATATGGCAACATGGCATTTAGTTGTTTAGGAAGGGGGGAAGTTTTAGGAGTGACGACGGTGTTTTGAGATGTGAAAGATTTGCAACGTTTAGCGCAAATCTTGTGTAGTCAGTGTGTAGTGTAGTCAATAGTTTTGTTGTGTGTGTCAGAACAATGAGGCGACTGCTGAATGTTACAGGTGTTACAGCAGTGATACATCTCCTGTTATCAGGCCTGCAGGTATCAGGCTGTTGTTGTCCTTTATCTCATAGTGGACAGAAATTATTTTTTGGAGTGGCACAAATAATTTGTGTGGCATCAAATTTGATGCAGAACAGCTCATTGTTCTGTAAATAGTTTGAAATGTTTATTTAAAAAAACGTCTTGGCTGCATTTTTAAGTAAACAGCTGCAAAACTCAGTTACTTTTTTGAAGAAGTAACTATATAATTAATTGCCCAACATATATATATATATATATATATATATATATATATATATATATGAGAGAGAGAGAGAGAGAGAGAGAGAGAGGCTAGAGGGCAAGATCAAAGTAGCATGGAGGGAGGTTAGCCAACTAACGGAGTTCAGAAAGGTGCGACAAAGAAGGTGAAATACATACCTGAGGCCTTGGAAACTGCCAAGCAAAGACTCACAGCCTTGGCCAGCCGCTTGAGGAGGTACACCAGAGAGATAGAAGGCCAGAAAAAACCAGCAAAGGTGTACTCTCAGTGGCAAGGGAACAATAAGAGAACAGCACCACCAAGGCTGGAGACGGAGCAATACTGGAAGAGCATATGGGAGAAGGACGCAACCCATAACGCTCAGTGGCTAGTGGATCTGAGGGCAGACCATAGCGACCTCCCTGAACAGGGTCCAGTAACCATCAAAGTGGCAGATATCCAAGAAAGGGTCTCCAGTATGAAGAGTTGGACAGCACCAGGGCCCGGCATGGTTCATGCCTACTGGCTAAAGAAGATGACTGCACTCCACGAAACAAATGAACCAGCTGCTAGTTAACGAGGGACACCCAGAATGGCTAACCGAAGGTCGGACGGTCCTGATCCCCAAGGACCCCAAGAAGGGACCGGTCCCCTCCAACTACCGACCAATAACCTGCCTCAGCACTACATGGAAGCTCCTGTCAGGCATCATATCGGCTAAGATGAACAGGCACATGGGTCAATACATGAGCGGGACACAGAAAAGAATTGGCAAGAATACCAGAGGCACATGTCCAGCATCCTGAGGCTGTACGCTAAGCGGAAAGAAGGGGGCCGGGGACTGGTGAGTGTCAGCACCACAGTCCAGGATGAGACAAGGAACATCCAAGAATACATTGGGAAGATGGCCCCAACTGACCGAGTGCTCAGTGAATACCTCAGGCAGCAGAAACCCAAGAAAGAGGAGGGAGACGAGGAACCATCATGGAAGGACAGGCCCCTGCACGGTATGTACCACCGGCAGATAGAGGAGATGGCTGATATCCAGAAATCCTACCAGTGGCTGGACAAAGCTGGACTGAAAGATAGCACAGAGGCACTAATCATGGCAGCACAAGAACAAGCTCTGAGTACAAGATCCATAGAGGCTGGGGTCTATCACACCAGGCAAGACCCCAGGTGCAGGCTGTGTAAAGATGCCCCAGAGACAATCCAGCACATAACAGCAGGGTGCAAGATGCTAGCAGGCAAGGCATACATGGAACGCCATAACCAAGTGGCCGGCATAGTGTACAGGAACATCTGTGCCGAGTATAACCTGGAAGTCCCGAGGTCAAAATGGGAGATGCCCCCAAGGGTGGTGGAGAATGACCGAGCTAAGATCCTGTGGGACTTCCAGATACAGACGGACAAAATGGTGGTGGCTAACCAACCGGACATAGTGGTGGTAGACAAACAGAAGAAGACGGCCGTAGTGATCGATGTAGCGGTTCCGAATGACAGCAATATCAGGAAGAAGGAACACAAAAAGCTGGAGAAATACCAAGGGCTCAGAGAAGAGCTCGAGAGGATGTGGAGGGTGAAGGTATCGGTGGTCCCCGTGGTAATCGGAGCACTAGGTGCGGTGACTCCCAAGCTAGGCGAGTGGCTCCAGCAGATCCTGGGAATAACATCGGAGATCTCTGTCCAGAGGAGCGCAGTCCTGGGAACAGCTAAGATACTGCGCAGGATAGCTCCCAGGCCTCGGGTAGAGGACCCGAGCTTGAAGGATAAACCGCCCGCAGGGGCGTGCTGGGTGTTTTTTTTTTAAATATATATATGAAGAAAGACAGTTGGATTTTCAAAATTTTAGTTTCAATGTAAGTGGGCTAAAGCAGTTAATTAAAAGTAGTCTAACATAAATGTAAATGCTGTAATTTGATTATTTTAATAAACCATGAAACTTGGATGGATTCAATGCTGGCGTGACCACAGTGCACACATCTAATGTTGCTCACAGTGGTCCAAGGGATCGCACAGGGAGTTTGTGTGTTCACTCAGACACATGAAAAATTAGAGGGAACATTGCCCCCCACCCCCCAATTTCCTGATTTCTAATGTTTCTATATGTTTGTAAAATTTAAATTTACGAGATCATGAGACAAATTTAAATGTTTGACTTATGTTTAACATAACATAAGTAAAGATTACATGCAATTTCTAAATGATCGTGTTTATTATCAGGGCAAAAAAAAACCCACGTGACCCTGTGTGAAAAGGTGATTACCCCTGAACCTAATAACTGGTTGGGCCACCCTTAACAGCAACAACTGTATTTATGTGATAACTGGCTGTCATGGTCCTGAGGCTGACTCAGTGTTTGTTTTTTGATTATTAGTATTGTTTGTGTCTGTGAGTATCTGGTTGTATTTTAGTGATTTTTAGATATTTGTTTCTTTGCCTGTCCTGTGTTACATGTTTCTCGTCTAGTCTCTGTGTTCGTGCGTCTCCTGTGTCTTTCTCTGTCAGCCGTGCCTCCTGGTAAAGTCTGCGTCTCCATGCCTGTTTTGTGTTTTCTGTTTTACTTTGGTAGTCTTGTGTCCTGGAGAGACCAAACAGCCACTTCACAAGTGCATGGCACAACATAGCAGAGCCACCTCCACAGGACAAGACTCAGCTGTCCATCTGCATCTAAAGGTCAAAGGTCACTCTTTCGAGGATGCCAATGTTCACATTTTGGACAGAGAGGACAGATGGTTTGAAAGAGGAGTGAAAGAAGCCATTTATGTCCACTGTGTGCGACCATCTTTGAACAGAGGCGGTGGTTTACGACACCAACTCTCTGCCATCTATAATCCAGTTTTGAGTTCCCTCCCCAGACGTCTTAATGCCCACTCACATCTCAGGAAATCACATGATAGAGTGGGGCCAGGTTTCACAATGAGCTCTCAGGAAACCCTGGCTGATTGTGACCCACACCCGCACAACCCCACACAACTAGGCTCATGTGATTAGGTAGAGGATCATCAGGGGGTCCTTTGTCCCTCTTTGGGGGGATACTCCCACTGGGTTTAAATCTGGGACTCTCTGCCATTTGACCCTTAGAACTGAAGAAGCTTCTCGGATGAGAGGTGAAACGTCTTCAAGTAACTTAAAGAAGTCCAGACGCTTTTCTTTTCCAAGCTCCTTAGACTACGATGACCTGGATGAGTGAGAACCTTCACAGACATCTTGTGTCCTGTGTTTAGTGCTGTGTTTTGCTTCCCCCTCGTCTCATTAAGTCAGATTGGTCCCAGCTGTGTTTCCCATTCTCTTTTTACTTCCTTGTGTATTTTCCTCTGCCCTTTGTCGTGCCGTACCCTCACAGTGCTGTGTTTTTCCCTTTGTGTTCCTGGCCAATTCTTAGTTTTCAGTTCCTGATTTTATTTCTACTCTGAGTTTCTTGTTTTTGTTCATGTGTCAAGTTTAGTTTCATTTTTGATGTTACAGTTTTTTCCCAGCAAATAAAGCTAGAATAAAGCTGTTGAGTTCACCTGTTTGTGTTCGAGTCCTGCACTCCGGTCCGATATTCTGCCTGCCACACAGCTACTCATGACACTGGCTATGAGTCTTTTACAGTACTGGGGAGGAATTTTGGCCCACTCTTCCAAAGAGTCCAACTTTTGTCTAGTCAGTCAAATTTGGTTGGGCAGGCACTCCTGCGATTGTACCTGTTCCATGTTTTCACCATTTTTGGACAATGGCTCCCACTGTGGTTCACTGGAGTTTGACAGCTTTAGAAATGGCTTCAAAACCTTTTTACAGACTGAGAGAGCTCTGTTACTTGAATTTCCTTGGACTGCGGCATGATGTCTGACCTTTGAAGATTTCTTGGGGTTGGGGGGATTTGGAAACTGCATTTGTTTACTTTTTTGTGTTATTATTGTCTAATATTGAAAAATTGTTTGATGATCTGAAACATTTAAGTGTGAAGAACATAAAACATTAAAAACTTCTTATTTAATTAACCCACTCCGCGCTAATGATGATTGTGTTCATATCTTTGAGGGAGAGAGAGGTTGGTGGTGATAGGGATTTCCAGTACTGAAGATATGTTCCACTTTAATGCTCTGTGTTCATTGATATAATGGGAAAAGAAGGACTTCTTGATAGATCCCACAACTTCTCAAAGTTTTAATCCACAGGAAAGGTCTTGGAAGTCTAGAGAAGCTGCAATCCACCTGGAAATGATCCAAGCCACTGAATTGCTAACCTTACAGGCTGCTGGAGACTGACCCAGAACACCTCCAGGCATCCCAATTTATACTGTCTATTCTTGTGTAAAGCAGAAAAGTGTAAAGGGCTTTTGGTCTAAGTGTAGAAACACAGGACCTTATGAGGTTCTCTTTGAACCCCTCAAAACCAAATTAAAATTATTTCAAATGTTCTGATGTTTGTGTGTTTAGCTCAGAACGTGAGTGGAGTGTGGTTTGAAAAACTACCCGCCCCCTTCCCTTACACAGCACTGTAAAAGACTCATTGCCAGCGAACGCTCGACTGCAGTTGTTGTTGTTGTTAAGGGTGGCCCAACCAGTTATTAGGTTCATTAGGTTATTAGGGGCAAAGACGTTTTCACACAGGACCATGTAGGTTTTCTGTTCTTATAAATAAACACCTTCATTTGGAAAAGGCATTTTTTTTAAGTTTGTGTTATCTCTTTCTAACATCTAAAGTTTTTGATTTATTGTTGATTAAAAAGAAAGATGATCGCCACACAAGTAGTAGATCAGGAAAAGCTCTGTTTTAGCACTCTGAACTTTAAAAAACGTTTTTAACACATAAGGCTGAATGTCAAGTCCTTTTACCCCCTCAGCTTTGATGGCAGGGGGCGGCCAGGGGGACCTAAATCTCTCTCTACGCCACGTTACTTGACAGAGCCAATCATGTTCTGCAGTGTGATGGTGATGAACCAATCAGACCTGTCAGATGTGGCAAAATGTAGGACAAGCTGGCGTTTTTAAATCTGAGAAGTATACTGCTGCTTCATTAGGTGTGGACTGCTGTACTGAAGAAGGAGACAAGATGAAGATGTTCTTTGTGAATGTTTTCCTGCTCTGCTCTTTATGTAAGTAAAACAAATTTACTTGTGTAAACTTTTGATCTTCATTTGTGTGAAACTGAGTCTGTCTGAATTATTTCAGGTGCAGCACAGTTAAGTGACGTCTCTCAGCCTGAATCTTTGAAAACAGTGAAGATTGGCGACTCAGCTACTATTAAATGCTTCATAAAGAGCGCATCAAAGAAAACCGTGTGGTACAAGGTGACTACAGGGAGGAAACTACAGCTGGTGGTAAAAACTAATTCTCAGTATAATGTGAGAGAGTTCAGTGATGAATTTGTTAACCGTTCTTCAGTTAAATTTGACATGACTAACAATCATCTGACCATAAATAAAACATCATGGGAAGATGTTGGAACATACTTCTGTGGATTTGTGAAATGGAAAGAATTTCAGCCCAAACATAAAAGTATATCAAAACAGTACATTTGGTTTTCACAGTGCAAGGCAGAGTAAATAATTGAAGAATCATACATTAGTGAGAAGCTGGTAGTTAAATGTGACAGTCCATGAAAAGCTGGTTTTAAAATCCGAAGGATACAAAAATATGAATTCAGCCTACAAAGAGGTGAAGTTGAGGAAATGTACTAAACTTCTTTGATTATAGTTTGAATGCTTGTATGCACCACTGAACAGAGATATACTACCTATGAGCGTTGCAAGACATTCGTAAGCCATTATTTGTCATAGCTTGGTCATATTCCCCTGATGAAACTTTGATGTTCTGTTGTCAGGGTTTGAGTGTAGAGTAAATTACAGCGTCGCCATTGGCTTTTACTGTAGGTTGTCTGGGCCTGATACTACTGTGAGCCAAACTCACAGATGTATAGATGACTGCATCACCAGTCTGTGAAAAAAGGAAATTCCAATAAATAAATTTATAATAAATATAGTCATGTCCTGACAAACAAATTAAAATATGTGAAATAATCTATTGCTGTTTGATGACTGGGATAGGCCATCATGGGTGGATGGACTAAGACAAACTCTCACCTGATCGCCTTCATCGGCCGCTTCTGTGAAAAAAACACAAACATTAAAAGATACCTATAGTTAGTAGTTACTGCAGAATAACAGAATGTGGATCTCGTCCTGCATAAAGTTTTACACACCTGCAGATTTTTTCATTCTTGTCTTGCAAAATGTCACTACAAGGAGGAGCATCACAGTTCCAAGAACCATGTTTGACAGCATCAGTGCAATAACAGTCGGACTCAGTGATATGATTTCAGTGTCTGCTGTCAACATGATACATGATTTAACATTTAATAAACACACATTTACTGATTTAGACAACACTAATTGCGATTAACTAGATTTAATGTAGGATTTGGCTACTTAATGTTACCACAAGCATTTTGTTTTCTACACAAATGGGTCAAACAGCAGTGAAATAGATAAAGATACATGAAGTATATGGTATATTTAGATTTTTGTTCTTTTTACCACTTGCTGTGATAACCTGGTGCAAAGTGAAAACCTTATCTCATCTCTGATCTCTTCAAAGCTACCACATTTTCTTGACAAACACTTACATGGAGAAGATGATCTGTCACTTGACTGGAGTGGGCGGTTTGTGGGTTTTTTTTATTTTTAAAGCGTTTAATTAGATCTGACTTTCTGTGGACACCATAAGTACTTCACATGGACTCAGTTAAAAATAAATACATTTAAAAAACTGAACTGATCTGTTTTTCACCCTCCCATTTATATATGTTAGGGTAAATACAAATAATCAGGTGGCAAAATAGTTTTTAAAAATTTGGACTTTCTGTTTCAGTGAAGGTTTTCTAACTTAGAACTAATGTATGGCAATGTTTGTACATTAAAGTGAAAGTAAAAACTTTAAAAATGCACTGCAAGTGTCTTACCATGAATGATTGTTGTCCCATTTCCAAGCAGTATTTGTCCACATGCATTGACAGCACAGTAGTAGACCCCAGCGTCATCCCAGCTCCTGACGACAAAGTTGTACTCGCAGGTAGTTCGTCCTCTGTCAGTTCTCTGGGAGATGTTGTTCTTATTGTCAGAGCAATAAATCATCTCTGGAGCAGAATGATCCGAGTTTTTCAGCCACATGAAACTAGTGAGTTCTGCTGTGCATTGAGCAGAGTGAACAGAACAGCTGAGAGTCACAGAGTCTCCGGACCTCACTGACTTTGATTCTGGCTGCTGGACGACAGAGTCGCTGATTGTCTTTGCACCTTGGAAAACAAACCATTTGGACTGTGATTGTTAGCATTGTGTTCATATTCAGTTGAAATTATGAGAAAACCAAACATGTCCAAACATACCTGTCAACATCAGAAATGTTCCTGACCCAAACTGAACCTCACTTATGTGTAAGACTCCACAGAAGTATGTTCCAACATCTTCCCATGATGTTTTATTTATGGTCAGATGATTGTTAGTCATGTCAAATTTAACTGAAGAACGGTTAACAAATTCATTACTGAACTCTCTCACATTATAGTAAGAATCAGCTTTAACCACCAGCTGTAGTTTCCTCCCTGTAGTCACCTTGTACCACACAGTTTTGGTCGATGCGCTCTTTACGGAGCATTTAATAGTAGCTGAGTCGCCGATCTTCACTGTTTTCAAAGATTCAGGCTGAGAGACGTCACTTAACTGTGCTGCACCTGAAATTATTCAGACAGACTCAGTTTCACACAAATGAAGATCAAAAGTTTACACAAGTAAATGTGTTTTACTTACATAAAGAGCAGAGCAGGAAAACATTCACAAAGGACATCTTCATCTTGTCTCCTTCTTCAGTACAGCAGTCCACACCTAATGAAGCAGCAGTATACTTCTCAGATTTAAAAACGCCAGCTTGTCCTACATTTTGCCACATCTGACAGGTCTGATTGGTTCATCACCATCACACTGCAGAACATGATTGGCTCTGTCAAGTAACGTGGCGTAGAGAGAGATTGAGGTCCCCCTGGCCGCCCCCTGCCATCAAAGCTGAGGGGGTAAAAGGACTTGACATTCAGCCATGTGTGTTTATAAACATCAGTGCTAAAACAGAACTTTTTTTCCATAGTTTGGTGATCATTTGTATTCTTAGTTAAATACAAATAAAAAATGTAAGTGATCAGTATGCAGAGAAATGCAGTTTGAATTGTGGAAATGTCTGTTCTAATGTTTGGATTTTCGTCTGCATACATGAGCCATAATCAACCTTTTGTATTCATGTGCTGGATTGAGAAGATAAGGACTGTGTCGCCAACCCATCATTATACTTTTGAACAGCGGTTAAACACAGAATGATAAAGATAATTATGTTTAAGTTGACCGTTTTATATTGTGAAAAATTAATAATGATGACAGGCTTAATTCAGGCTGCTCAAAGCCTGTGTACAAAATGCCTTCAGAGGTGTGCGTATGTGTGTGTGTGTGTGTGTGTGTGTGTACTTGTTTTCATGACATCTTAGGACAATTTTATGATAACACACTCACAAAATGAGGACGCTCAGAAAAATGAGGACATTTTTGAGGTCCTCATTTTTCTGAGCCTTCTAAAGTGTTCTAGAGGCTCCCAACATGCTCCCAAACCAAAAATCTCGAAAGTCCTGAAACATCACAATTTTATGAAAAAGTGTGTTTAAGTGTGTTTAGCGTTTTTCCTCATTTTCAGTTTTCGCACCTACTGGCCAGTTTTGGAACTTAACACACTTTAAACACACTTTCAGTGACGTCACTCTGCGAGTCCTCATATTGTAGGTGTGTCAGACACAATAACACATTTGACCCATGTTATACCCTTCTGGGGCTTAGCGGACACATGCGTGGACAGCACCTTTTAGCTCTTATGTCCACAGTCGTATTCAATGTTGAAATGGAGGTGAACTTTATTTGAATCATTCGTGGAATAATAACAGATAAGATTTGAGGCTTCTAAAAATTGTTCGTTCAAACCTTGCCAATTAAACAATCATTCTAACACATATCAAAAACTTTTCCCATTTTTATACATTTTAGGGTGAGCTATAAGCAAGGGTAACAACAGTTAAATCAGGCAAATCTTGACAAAAATGAAGGTTTTTAGATTCAGTTATCAGTGCCTGCACATCTTGGTTTTTTTTGTTGTTGACAAAATGTCTCGAAATATAAAGTTTCAACATTTGTCTAATTATATTACTATTAATTAATGAGTCTTACTTCTCAAGATCAATGCACAAATTTTCTGACCTTCACTATGCAGAATGATGTGTGTGCAGATTTTGACCCTTGAAGAGTTTATATTAATCTGCATTAATATAATTGCATCTGCAATCTGCAGTTGAACTTGGAGATTCCTGCCGCTGTCATCTGATTCAGTATGATCATCAGGCTCAGTCTCGACTCTGTGTATCTACAAGAATTGATGGAAAAAGTCAACACTTCATTATATTTTAAATTCAACTTACCTTATTCTTTTTACAATATAGTATAAAATGCATATTGCTTCTTTAAAAACTAATAACACACTATTAAAAACTGCAGAATGCACAATTCCAGCTTCATTTAGTAATTAAATTAGTAAATAAAAGTGAGTAATTAAGTCACTTAATTAACTAAGCAACTGTAAATGTCACAGTATGCAGCAGTACAATTCAATTTCAATTCAATTTTATTTATATAGTGCCAAATCACAAAAAAAAAGTCGCCTCAAGGCCCTTCATAGGTACAGAGAAAAACCCAACAATCATATGACCACCTATGAGCAAGCACTTTGGCAACAGTGGGAAGGAAAAACTCCCTTTTAACAGGAAGAAACCTCTGGCAGAACCAGGCTCAGGGAGGGGCGGCCATCTGTTGCAACCAGTTGGGGTGAGAGAAGGAAAACAGGATGAAAGACATGCTGTGGAAGAGAGACAGAGGTTAATAACAGATATGATTCAATGCAGAGAGGTCTATTAACACATACTGAGTTATAAAGGTGACTGGAAAGGAAAAACTCAATGCATCATGGGAATTCCCAGCAGCCTACGTCTATTGCAGCATAACTAAGGGAGGATTCAGGGTCACCTGGTCCAGCCCTAACTATATGCTTTAGCAAAAAGGAAAGTTTTAAGCCTAATCTTGAAAGTAGAGATAGTGTCTGTCTCCTGAATCCAGGCTGCCGGGGGATTCCCATGATGCACTGAGTTTTTTCCTTTCCAGTCACCTTTCTCACTCACTATGTGTTAATAGACCTCTCTGCACTGAATCATACTTATTAGTTATTAATCCACAGCATGTCTTATTAATCCACAGCATGGCTTACAAAAGTATTCGGCCCCCTTGAACTTTCCCACATTTTGTCACATTACAGCCACAAACATGAATCAATTTTATTGGAATTCCACGTGAAAGACCAATACAAAGTGGTGTACACGTGAGAAGTGGAACGAAAATCATACATGATTCCAAACATTTTTTACAAATAAATAACTGAAAACTGGGGTGTGCGTAATTATTCAGCCCCCCGAGTCAATACTTTGTAGAACCACCTTTTGCTGCAATTGGATTCCATTAAAATTGATTCATGTTTGTGGCAGTAATGTGACAAAATGTGGAAAAGGGGGACGAATACATTTGCAAGCCACTGTAAGTACACAGAGAGATAATGAGGGGATGAGGAACAGCTGGGACAAATCAGACCTAACAAGACAAGGGGAAACAAAACTAGACACACTGGATATAGGAAAAGGACTTTCACAATAAAACAGACATAACAAGGGTAATCTAATAAACAAATGAACTTAGCTAACCTAAAGAACTTATAAATAAACATCGACATCCAAACAAACTAAAACTTAAAACGCTGGGTCAACAGACCCAGGAAAGTGACAGTAAAATCATTTATTATACACATTATACTTATTTTCTTAAATTGCTTATCTATTATCTGTATTTTCACCTGGGGGTCTAGGGGTGCTGCTCTTCTTTTCATAACAAATTAGGACATGTTTATGATAACACACTGACAATATCAAGACAAATTTGGCCTTACTCCATCAGTGAACAGCATGCCCATGCTAACTTAAACTAGACCAGCAAGCTAACCACATGTGTACCAAGTGTTACTTAACAATAGGTACCAAACAAATTAACGGAACGAAATTAACTGTAACAGCAGTTTGCAAAACATTGTGACAGTTCTCAAGTGTTCCTACCTCAAATACAGCACGTGTTGCTGTGTTTTTGTTGTTAAATGGACGAGGAGAGTCCGTGGCTGGTGAGAGGATGCAGCATTTTGTCAGTGGAGCATAGAACGACGTCTGTGATTGGTCAACAAGTGAGTAAAGCTGCATCTGATTGTTCGAAAGCCTCAACCAAAGAGCTGCTGGTCACGGCAAGATACCAACTCGCTTGAGCTCTGCGTGAACGGCACATCCGGGACCTTCAGCACTCAGGAGAGATTTATCTTGACGTATGTATTTACCTTTGATATCCATGATTCGACGCACACTTCGCAAGGTAAAGTTGTATGTTTAACAAGCTAATTAACGTTAGTTAAACGGAATTAAAACAATGCACAATCGATTTGAACAAACTGAAAGTGGTGAATGATGATAAATGTTAAAAAATTACTTAAGATTTATCTTCAACAATAGATATTAGAAGTTAAATTTAACTGTTCTTAAATTCCCACTGGAGTTAAAGGGACCTGCGGCCTAGCATGTGCTCTGCATCTTCAACTGCAGAAACAGTCAGCCTAAGCTCTTTTTAAGTGTAGCTAACTGCAACACACATTTTTTTCAACACAAGATATGTTTGGGGGGATTTAAATGATAATATTAATGTTTTCGTATTTAGCACAAATCAATAGTATTATAGTTATTCGCTCACGGTCTGGGTTTCTGGCCCAGCGTTTCTGACTTTATTCTAAAGTTTTTGAGTTTCTTATGTTTGGTGGTGGGTTAGCTGACTTTGGCATAACGTTATTAACATCGTTTTAAGGAATTTATGTTAGGGCTGTATATTACCACGTTTGTATTTTCATGCCATGTTTCCTGTTTTATTTTGAAAGAGTCTGTTGTGTTCAGTTCATTAATCTCACTTCCCTGTTGTGTCAATAGAATCATTTGTGCGAGCTACTACCCTGCTGTCCCTCCATCCTGTCTCAACCTCCAACAGGAAAATAGAAGTCCTCATATGGTAGGACCAGTGATTGTAGTGTGTGTTACATTGTCCTCATATTGTTTTAAGCTGTGAAGGACATGAGTGTGTTTAAGTAGAAGTCCTCATATGGTAGGACCAGTGATTGTAGTGTGTGTGTTACACTGTCCTCATATTGTTGGGTAGCAGAACTGTACGGTGTTAAGTTTCTATAGAATCTGGTATAAGGAAGTCAGATCCTTCTGTAATAATATTCACTGATACAAATATGATCTGTAGTTAATTATCTAGTCGGGATTTACAGTACAGAATGTTTCTGACGTTATATTGTTGTCTTTTGTTGCAGACACCAAGTGCTGAGGTCCTGTCTCAACCTCCTTCAGACCAATTGGTGAGTGACATACCCACTTCATTCTTCCAACAGGTTACACATTATTTTTTTGTATTTGGTATCAAGTATATGTGTCAGTTGGGCCTAGTGCATAAATGAAATGCACTTTGATTGTATTAAAACAATCAGTATGAGTCAAAGTTAACCAAAATCAACATTGGCATTAGGAGAAAGTAATTGTCTATACCATTTGTTAGTCCAAACTTTCCCTTAAAGCATCAGCTTGATCTTTATTCTGACTACATTTGATATTTTTGTCCTTTTACACATGTTTTTGTCCATTTAACCTCCCGCTGATCAGTTTACATGATTTAATTTCTGGGGAAATAGATGGCTTTACATCAGTGTTGGGTTTAGAGCTTTTATTGACAACAGCAGGAGAAGTAAGAAGTCAGGAACATGAACTCTACATGTGTTCAGTCGTCATGTCCTCATATTGTTTTAAGCTGTGAAGGACATGAGTGTGTTTAAGTAGAAGTCCTCATATGGTAGGACCAGTGATTGTAGTGTGTGTGTTACACTGTCCTCATATTGTTGGGTAGCAGAACTGTACAGTGTTAAGTTTCTATAGAATCTGGTATAAGGAAGTCAGATCCTTCTGTAATAATGTTCACTCATACAAATATGATCTGTAGTTAATTATCTAGTCGGGATTTACAGTACAGAATGTTTCTGACATTATATTGTTGTCTTTTGTTGCAGACACCAAGTGCTGAGGTCCTGTCTCAACCTTGTACAGACCAATTGGTGAGTGACATACCCACTTCATTCTTCCAACAGGTTACACATTATTTTTTTGTATTTGGTATCAAGTATATGTGTCAGTTGGGCCTAGTGCATAAATGAAATGCACTTTGATTGTATTAAAACAATCAGTTTGAGTCAAAGTTAACCAAAATCAACATTAGCATTAGGAGAAAGTAATTGTCTATACCATTTGTTAGTCCAAACTTTCCCTTAAAGCATCAGCTTGATCTTTATTCTGACTACATTTGATATTTTTGTCCTTTTACACATGTTTTTGTCCATTTAACCTCCCGCTGATCAGTTTACATGATTTAATTTCTGGGGAAATAGATGGCTTTACATCAGTGTTGGGTTTAGAGCTTTTATTGACAACAGCAGGAGAAGTAAGAAGTCAGGAACATGAACTCTACATGTGTTCAGTCGTCATGTCCTCATATTGTTTTAAGCTGTGAAGGACATGAGTGTGTTTCAGTTGCCTTCCTCATGTGGTGGGACCAGTGATTGTAATGTGTGTTACATTGTCCTCATATTGTTTTAAGCTGTGAAGGACATGAGTGTGTTTAAGTAGAAGTCCTCATATGGTAGGACCAGTGATTGTAGTGTGTGTGTTACACTGTCCTCATATTGTTGGGTAGCAGAACTGTACAGTGTTAAGTTTCTATAGAATCTGGTATAAGGAAGTCAGATCCTTCTGTAATAATGTTCACTCATACAAATATGATCTGTAGTTAATTATCTAGTCGGGTAGCAGAACTGAATGTTTCTGACATTATATTGTTGTCTTTTGTTGCAGACACCAAGTGCTGAGGTCCTGTCTCAACTTTGTACAGACCAATTGGTGAGTGACATACCCACTTCATTCTTCCAACAGGTTACACATTATTTTTTTGTATTTGGTATCAAGTATATGTGTCAGTTGGGCCTAGTGCATAAATGAAATGCACTTTGATTGTATTAAAACAATCAGTTTGAGTCAAAGTTAACCAAAATCAACATTAGTATTAGGAGAAAGTAATTGTCTATACCATTTGTTAGTCCAAACTTTCCCTTAAAGCATCAGCTTGATCTTTATTCTGACTACATTTGATATTTTTGTCCTTTTACACATGTTTTTGTCCATTTAACCTCCCGCTGATCAGTTTACATGATTTAATTTCTGGGGAAATAGATGGCTTTACATCAGTGTTGGGTTTAGAGCTTTTATTGACAACAGCAGGAGAAGTAAGAAGTCAGGAACATGAACTCTACATGTGTTCAGTCGTCATGTCCTCATATTGTTTTAAGCTGTGAAGGACATGAGTGTGTTTCAGTTGCCTTCCTCATGTGGTGGGACCAGTGATTGTAATGTGTGTTACATTGTCCTCATATTGTTTTAAGCTGTGAAGGACATGAGTGTATTTAAGTAGAAGTCCTCATATGGTAGGACCAGTGATTGTAGTGTGTGTGTTACACTGTCCTCATATTGTTGGGTAGCAGAACTGTACAGTGTTAAGTTTCTATAGAATCTGGTATAAGGAAGTCAGATCCTTCTGTAATAATGTTCACTCATACAAATATGATCTGTAGTTAATTATCTAGTCGGGTAGCAGAACTGAATGTTTCTGACATTATATTGTTGTCTTTTGTTGCAGACACCAAGTGCTGAGGTCCTGTCTCAACTTTGTACAGACCAATTGGTGAGTGACATACCCACTTCATTCTTCCAACAGGTTACACATTATTTTTTTGTATTTGGTATCAAGTATATGTGTCAGTTGGGCCTAGTGCATAAATGAAATGCACTTTGATTGTATTAAAACAATCAGTTTGAGTCAAAGTTAACCAAAATCAACATTAGTATTAGGAGAAAGTAATTGTCTATACCATTTGTTAGTCCAAACTTTCCCTTAAAGCATCAGCTTGATCTTTATTCTGACTACATTTGATATTTTTGTCCTTTTACACATGTTTTTGTCCATTTAACCTCCCGCTGATCAGTTTACATGATTTAATTTCTGGGGAAATAGATGGCTTTACATCAGTGTTGGGTTTAGAGCTTTTATTGACAACAGCAGGAGAAGTAAGAAGTCAGGAACATGAACTCTACATGTGTTCAGTCGTCATGTCCTCATATTGTTTTAAGCTGTGAAGGACATGAGTGTGTTTCAGTTGCCTTCCTCATGTGGTGGGACCAGTGATTGTAATGTGTGTTACATTGTCCTCATATTGTTTTAAGCTGTGAAGGACATGAGTGTGTTTAAGTAGAAGTCCTCATATGGTAGGACCAGTGATTGTAGTGTGTGTGTTACACTGTCCTCATATTGTTGGGTAGCAGAACTGTACAGTGTTAAGTTTCTATAGAATCTGGTATAAGGAAGTCAGATCCTTCTGTAATAATGTTCACTCATACAAATATGATCTGTAGTTAATTATCTAGTCGGGTAGCAGAACTGAATGTTTCTGACATTATATTGTTGTCTTTTGTTGCAGACACCAAGTGCTGAGGTCCTGTCTCAACTTTGTACAGACCAATTGGTGAGTGACATACCCACTTCATTCTTCCAACAGGTTACACATTATTTTTTTGTATTTGGTATCAAGTATATGTGTCAGTTGGGCCTAGTGCATAAATGAAATGCACTTTGATTGTATTAAAACAATCAGTTTGAGTCAAAGTTAACCAAAATCAACATTAGTATTAGGAGAAAGTAATTGTCTATACCATTTGTTAGTCCAAACTTTCCCTTAAAGCATCAGCTTGATCTTTATTCTGACTACATTTGATATTTTTGTCCTTTTACACATGTTTTTGTCCATTTAACCTCCCGCTGATCAGTTTACATGATTTAATTTCTGGGGAAATAGATGGCTTTACATCAGTGTTGGGTTTAGAGCTTTTATTGACAACAGCAGGAGAAGTAAGAAGTCAGGAACATGAACTCTACATGTGTTCAGTCGTCATGTCCTCATATTGTTTTAAGCTGTGAAGGACATGAGTGTGTTTCAGTTGCCTTCCTCATGTGGTGGGACCAGTGATTGTAATGTGTGTTACATTGTCCTCATATTGTTTTAAGCTGTGAAGGACATGAGTGTGTTTAAGTAGAAGTCCTCATATGGTAGGACCAGTGATTGTAGTGTGTGTGTTACACTGTCCTCATATTGTTGGGTAGCAGAACTGTACAGTGTTAAGTTTCTATAGAATCTGGTATAAGGAAGTCAGATCCTTCTGTAATAATGTTCACTCATACAAATATGATCTGTAGTTAATTATCTAGTCGGGTAGCAGAACTGAATGTTTCTGACATTATATTGTTGTCTTTTGTTGCAGACACCAAGTGCTGAGGTCCTGTCTCAACTTTGTACAGACCAATTGGTGAGTGACATACCCACTTCATTCTTCCAACAGGTTACACATTATTTTTTTGTATTTGGTATCAAGTATATGTGTCAGTTGGGCCTAGTGCATAAATGAAATGCACTTTGATTGTATTAAAACAATCAGTTTGAGTCAAAGTTAACCAAAATCAACATTAGCATTAGGAGAAAGTAATTGTCTATACCATTTGTTAGTCCAAACTTTCCCTTAAAGCATCAGCTTGATCTTTATTCTGACTACATTTGATATTTTTGTCCTTTTACACATGTTTTTTTCCATTTAACCTCCCACTGATCAGTTTACATGATTTAATTTCTGGGGAAATAGATGGCTTTACATCAGTGTTGGGTTTAGAGCTTTTATTGACAACAGCAGGAGAAGTAAGAAGTCAGGAACATGAACTCTACATGTGTTCAGTCGTCATGTCCTCATATTGTTTTAAGCTGTGAAGGACATGAGTGTGTTTAAGTAGAAGTCCTCATATGGTAGGACCAGTGATTGTAGTGTGTGTGTTACATTGTCCTCATATTGTTTTAAGCTGTGAAGGACATGAGGACATGGGCCCTCTGACCACCACCAGTAGGCAACGGGTGAAGTGTCTTGCCCAAGGACACAATGACCAAGACTGTCGGAGCCGGGGCTCGAACCGGCAACCTTCCGATTACAACTCTTGAGCCCCTTAGCCCCTTAATTTTAGAATTACACACTGCCCAACGCTGACTTTTCCTACAATGCAGAGAAAAAAGCAAACAGACCTATTGCATGCATTGATTCTCATATTTCACTGTTACTTTTCAAAGGCTCAAGGACCAAGTATTCTGGGGTTCCAAGCCACACGCTTTACTCAGCTGCCCTGGACAACATGAAGGGCACCTCTGCCTCAATCACCCTGGACAACAAAAACATTAGCAACACTTCACCAAGAAGGGGTAAACGCACCCAAATACAAAATGTTTTAGCTGAATATACTTGTGATCAAAGGACAAGTTTATTGTTTTCAGACATGACACTATTGAGAGCTTTTATCATAAATCCTTTCATCTCATTTGATTCCCAGCAGAACACAGCACTTCAAATGGTTCATTCCAAGCATCCTTAAAGGAGCAATAAGCAATATCTTTTCACTGCTAGGTGTGCTGTTGTGCACTGCCTGTAAACCAAACCAAAGTCTATGGCTGGAGATCAACACAGAGAGAGGGATTATGACTTCATGCTGTACTCCAGATGTAATTACTCCTCTAGTTCTTCACATAGCCATTTTTAATTCCTTCAACCTAAGTATGATGAATTGTGCTTATTGCTCCTTTAAAGTGCTCCAGTAGAAAGTAAGGTTTAAGAACATTTTGCATTCACATTAAGATATTTTCTTTTGTTTCCATTTATGACAGCTGGGAAGGTGAGAATCAAGTGGACAAATGATGAAGTGAAGGTTGCTGAGCGGCACGTTTCACTTCATAACAAGCTGCAAAGTACCAGGTAAAAAGGAATGTGACTGCTGCCTCCAAGCAGAGCCGGCAGCTCTGAAAGGCAGAGACTGGGTTCTCATAAGGTACTACATCCACAACAGGATCATAGCATTAAAAGAAAGATGCAAGAAAAAAAGAAACAAGCAAGAGAGATACTTTGTTACTTCCACAGTTATGTCAGTATTGCAGTTTTCTGTATTGCATTGTTCTTACTCATAAATCTGTGTTTTATGCTGGGTGCTTTTTGCAATTAAATGATAAGAAAGGCAGATAATGTTCCACGTTTTTATTCACATGAACATTCACTACAAAATGAATTAATGCATTACAATATTAAGACTTAAAAAGTAGACTGACCACATTTGACCTATGTCTTTTTTTAAGTCTCTACACAGCTCAGATTTACTGTTTTATTAACACATAAATGTCTGATATTTCTGTCAGAAGTTACCCGACTGGTGAGCATTACTATTGTGCATCCATGCCTATTATATTGTAATCTCAAAAGGAGCCAAGCTAAAAATACAGAACCTACCCTTACCTGGTCCTTATAAGTCATGTATACTTGAAAATTATGTGTTTCCATGGGCTTCACAATTCACCTAAACATGAAATATCAGTGTGTGACCTTATGGTACTCATAAGTCACATAAACCTGACAGTGTCCTCACAAGTAGCAGTAAATTCAGGTTTGACCAAAATTTAGCCCTAGCCAAAATCTCAACAGATGGGCGTGTTCCTGGAAGCATGGGTCAAACCTTTTGTGATTCCCATGCCTCTAGGACCTTCGGAAAGGCACGTTCCCATTTGTCACATTTTTGTCATACGTGCTGATATATCACGAAAACACGTATGTGTGTGTGTGTGTGTGTGTGTGTGTGAGAGAGAGAGAGACTAAATGAGAGTGCACACAGGATCTGATCTCTGAATTTCTCACATTTAAAGTGTATGATTTATTTAAAATTCGATTGTATTGAGTAAATAGTCACTGAGAAACACAGTTTTCAAGAGAAAAAGTATTTGAATTAAAAGGGATTATGATAAAGTGAACGTGCTAATGAGATCTATAAGGAATGAAAAGTGAGGCTTTTTTTGGATATGACTGAACGTTCAAATGTCCGTGTTAAAAGAGATATAATTAATAAAAATAATAATACATTTTATTTAAGAAAGCATCTTTCAAAACACTCAAGGACACAAGCAATAACAAGTAAATAAATAGATAAACAAATAAATAGGGAATAGGGAAATAGAGAGAGAATGATAAGGTGTGGCTGAAGATCTGTTGACCTGATTGGTTGACTAAATATTAGAGAGAGAGGTGGGGCAAGTGGGCACTTGACAAAGTCTAAACTGGGATGGATGGATTTGTTGCAGGTCTGTCCCCAGCGGTCCTGTAATATTAACAATTCAGACGATTGGATCAAGCAGAGATGCAGACTACATTCTGGACTTGCAGTGATGCCAATCGGCCAGTCATCCATAACACAAAGCAAATCCAGGCATATTTTGAATATTTTCACTGAGCTAATTAAATATTCCAGCTGTGGTTTGTATTTACACAGAGTTGTGACAAAGCATTTGGCCACAACCAGATTTTCCTGTTATTTTGTATATTTGTCACACTTTATGTTTCAGTTTTTACTTAACTGTGCTGCACCTGACATAATTCAGGCAGGATACACTCAGCTTCACACAAATGAAGCAGAAAACAGTCGCACGTAGCAATGCATAACCTACAAGCTCCGCCTTACTTTGAAATCTATTTAACATGCACCATGACAGGACCAATTATTAATTAATTCATGTTTAAACTTAACTTAGAGTTTTTATATGGGAATATTTGCACTTCTGTTAAATTAAGCTTTTATGTTTCTTTTGTTTTGGAGCAATGGAAAACAGGAGCACTAGGAGTCCAGAAACAACAAACACAAAAAAACTAGGCACAAAGAGCCCAACAACACAGTTCAGGAGGCCGACCCGGAGGCTGACGACACAATAGTCCATCACACAGATCTGGAGGCCAACCGCGGAGCCAACGGTGGCAATAGAGCAGTTCTGGCAGCCAGCTGAGTGAAAAGTGGCAGCACTGACACAGTTTAGGGGGGCCGCTCTCGTGGAAAACAGCTGTATCATAGGCAAAGCAGATCTGGACTCCAGCCTCATGGAAAACCGCAGCGGTGACACAGGTGTGGATGCCGACTGCTTGGAAAGCGACAACAATGAGAATGTCCAGGGCCCTGGCCGTGAGGACAGTGGCAGCAGGTCTGGAGGCTGACCGCATGAAAACGGCGGAGGCACCACAGTTCAGGAGGCCGCCCATGATGATGATGATCCTAATCTGATGGCCTGGGAAGTGGCCAGCGACAGTGAGGTGAGATGGTACCAGACGAGACAGGACCAGAAGAGGCAGGACCAGACGGTAGTGTAGTGTTTGCAGGTGGTAGCACGGCAGCCATGGATGGTGGCACTCACGGTGGTGCTGATGGCTGGATGGGCTTGCCTGAGCTACCAGCAGGAACAGAGAACAACTGGGTGGACTCTCCAGAGCCCCCAATTCACACTGAAGCCACGGATGGCTGAACCGACTCCTCAGAGTCCCCAGCGGAGACAGAGGGCTGGACAGACTCCTCGCAGCTCCCAGCAGAGACAGAGCTTCCAGCCAGAACAGATGACTGGACAAACTCTTTGGAGTCCACAGCAGAGACAGACGGCTGGAGCGGTTCACCAGAGCCCCCAGCAGGAACAGACACAGGGCCAGCGGGTGCAGAGACCCCTGGCTGAGATGAAGCTGGCTGGAGCTGTGCTGGGCATTTGCTTTGCTCAGGCAGTGTCAGCAAATTGAAGTCAGCTGGCTAAATGAGCTCAGACGAGCTTCCAGCAGAGGATGGAGATGGCTGGAGTGGCTTATCGGAGTCACCAGCAGCATGAGGAGGTGCTGGACTGACTCTCCTGAGCCTCCAGCGGGAATAGCGGCGGTGTGAGAGTCGTGGAGTGCTAGATGAGCCTCCAGCAAAAACAGGTGGTGGGCCACCAGGTGCAGAGGCCGTGGCCTTAAGCAAAGCAGAGCCAAAGTGAGGAGAACACTCTCTGAGCTCTGGCTGAGCAAGATGCTGGGCTAAAGCAGGACCTCAGCCTCCATCACCTAAGGAACTGTAATGAGTGCAGGGGATAGCTGGGCCCGAGCTGCTCTGGTAGCAGGAACAGGTGTAGTATGGCTTTATTTTGTGACTATTCTGAGCGCACATAAAAAGATTTTGCAAGTGCAAATTGTTAGAGTGAATTGTTAAATGTTGCCATTATTGTACTTAAATTTGTAAACCTTGTCTTAAACTGCATGTTTAGATATTTTTCTGTTCCTCCACTACACATCTAGGATGGTGGAGGAGGCAATTGGTTACAGTGTTTAACTGCAGACATTGCATGTAAGGTTCTTGGTGTCCTTATTTAGTAAGGATGTTTACTTCTTGCCGTTTATGGCCTCACCTACCTTGTATATGGTGGACCATTAAAGGGGTGAAGCCATATACAGGGTGAGGGGAGATGACCCTTTTTGTCACCAGGGATGTTGTTAAAACAGTTGTAACCAGGAAGTCACACACACATGCACACACACACATACATACACATACACACATCCACGCACACACATCCACACACACACAGACACACACACAGTGCTTTAACTGTTAAAACACACCGTTTATGGTTTTACAATGGGTGGTGCTTGTTTGTCACTAAATAAAAGGCAAGGCAAGGCAAGGCAAGTTTATTTGTATAGCACAATTCAACAACAAGGTGATTCAAAGTGCTTTACAGAGACATTAGAAACAAAAACAAATAAAAAGCATGATTTAAAATTGATTAAAACAAGCAAACAAACTAACTAATTAACAAACAAACAAACAAACAAAACAGTATATAAAATCAAAACAGATAAAATCAGAACAGTAGATAAAATCAGTAGTTAAAATGTAAGTTTTGAGTGCGAATTTGGTGCTTTATTCAAATGCAGCTGAGAACAGGTGAGTCTTCAACCTGGATTTAAATAAACTGAGTGTTTCAGCTGATCGGAGGCTTTCTGGGAGTTTGTTCCAGATATAAGGAGCATAAAAGCTGAATGCGGCTTCTCCGTGTCTGGTTCTGACTCTGGGAACTGATAAAAGACCGGATCCAGATGACCTGAGGGATCTGGAAGGTTCATATTGGGTCAGGAGGTCACTGATGTATTTTGGTCCTAAACCATTCAGAGCTTTATAGACCAGCATCACAACTTTAAAGTCTATCCTCTGACGGACAGGCAGCCAGTGTAAAGCCCTCAGAGCTGGACTGATGTGGTCCACTTTTTTGGTCTTAGTGAGGACTCGAGCAGCAGAGTTCTGAATGAGCTGTAGTTGTCTGACTGATTTTTTAGGTAGACCTGTAAAGATGCTGTTACAGTAATCAAGCCTACTAAAGATGAATGCATGGACTAGTTTTTCCAGGTCCTGTTGTGACATCAGATCTTTTATCCTTGAAATATTCTTGAGGTGATAGTAAGCTGATTTTGTTATTGTCTTAATGTGTTTTTCTAAGTTTAGGTCTGCATCCATCACTACACCCAAATTTCTCGCCTGGTTTGTGGTTTTTAGGTGTATAGACTGAAGTTCTCTGGTGACCTGTAATCGTTTTTTCTTTGGCGCCAAAGACTATTACCTCAGTTTTGTTTTTGTTTAGCTGGAGAAAATTGTGGCACAACCAGTCATTAATTTCCTCAATGCATTTACCAAGAGCCTGTACAGGGCCTCGATCTCCTGGTGACATTGTGATATATATTTGTGTGTCATCTGCATAGCTATGGTAGTTTATTTTGTTGTTCTTTATAATCTGTGCCAGTGGGAGCATGTGAATGTTAAACAGAAGAGGTCCCAAGATGGAACCTTGGGGAACTCCACATGTGATACTTGTCTGCTCAGATGTGAAGTTACCTATTGATACAAAGTATTTCCTGTTTTCTAAGTATGTTTTGAACCAGTTTAGTACAGTTCCTGAAAGACCTGTCCAGTTCTCCAGTCGTTTGAGTAATATGTTGTGGTCAACTGTATCAAATGCTGCACTGAGATCCAGTAAAACTAAGACTGACATTTTTCCACTGTCTGTATTCAGACATATGTCATTAAACACTTTGGTCAGAGCGGTTTCAGTGCTGTGGTTCTGTCTAAAACCTGACTGGAAGGCATCATAGCAGTTATTCTGTTTTAAGAAGTAATTGAGCTGTTGAGAAACTGCTTTTTCAATGATCTTACTTAAAAATGGGAGATTTGAGATCGGCCTGTAGTTGTTCATTTGTGTCTTGTCAAAATTGTCCTTTTTTAGTATAGGTTTTATTACAGCCGTTTTTAGTGATTCTGGAAACACACCTGATAATAAAGAAAAATTGACGATCTGTAACAGGTCTGACTCTAAAGTCTTTGAGACCTTTTTGAAAAAACTTGTTGGCAGGACATCTAAACAGCAAGAGGAGGAGTTCAGTTGACCTAAGATGTCCTCCAGGTCTTTGCTGTTAATCGGGTGAAACTGTTTCATGGTGTTTAAACAGTTTTTCGGTGGACACAGTACATATTCTGGATCTGCTGTTGATATACCAATTGCTTGTCTAATCTTTTGAATTTGGCAAAGTCATTGCAGGCCAAGGCACTAAGGGGACACTGGGAGTCGGAGTCCTCTGAGGTGGGGTGCAGAGTTGTAGCCTGCTCCAATCAGCTTCCCTTGCAAGTTAAAATGGATCGCTGTTTATCCTGCTTTGTTCACGGTGTTAAGTCTCTGAACCAGCGGGGCCTGCAAGCACAGATCCAACACACATATGTTGCATTTTGAGGAGAAAATTATTTTGAGCGAAGAGAATTTTGCTTTGAACCAAAAAAATTCATTTCTGCATACAAGAAATATATTTCAGTGTCTTTTATTATCCATATACACACACACAATAACAGCCCTTCTTGCTCAGTTGTTGGCATTTGCTATGGTAAATGATAAATGGACTGATTCTTATATAGCACTTTTCTACTCTCCCGGAGTACTCAAAGCGCTCTATACAACATGCCTCATTCACCCACTCATACAAACACTTCTAAACTCAAGTGCAACCTAAACTACATTCATACACATTCATACTCCGATGAACGCATCGGAGGGCAACACGGGGTTAGTATCTTGCCCAAGGATATTTTGCATGCAGACTGGAGAAACCAAAGATCAAACCACCAACCTTCCGATCAGTAGCTGATCTGCTTGACCAGCTGAGCCACAGCCACAGCTCTTGCTCAGATTGCTGATCTGTGTGATCACAGAAATCGGCGGCACGGCTGCCACTGTATTGTTTGCACTCACAACATCTCTGCTCCGTGCACGCTCAGCTCTCGGTTCACCATTATAAGTTTGCTACAAAACCAACCAATCACAGACTTGGATGCAAAAATTCTGATTGGCTGTTATGGTCTCCAGGCAGCTCGCTAGCTACTGCATTCTGGAAACACGGTCCAGAATGTAGCTAAATCCAGGTTAGTATGTGTCATTATCTTATTTTAAATATATTATTTTAGAGACCATTATTGGTTATAATATAGTTTAAACCAAACCACTCCACTGGATTTAGCTACATTCTGGACCGTGTTTCCAGAATGCAGTAAATAACAAAATACATTGAAAGTCTGTGTCCTATGTCAAAGTAAAACAGGAAACACATGACAGGAACAGAGGCAAGGACTTGATACTGACCAGAGGGAACACGGAGTACAGGGACAGGAGTGACATGAGACACGACAAGAAGACAGAACTAAACCCACACTAAACATGAGGAGCACAGGAACCAAAACCTCAGAACTAGAAGTCACAAACAAAGATGAACTCAGAGGCTAGAGTCTTTTTTTCTGGTGTAAGACTTAAAGTGGTGTTTAAAAGTAAAAGTAAATACTGGATAAATACTT
Source organism: Neolamprologus brichardi (assembly GCF_056152115.1). NCBI lineage: Eukaryota > Metazoa > Chordata > Actinopteri > Cichliformes > Cichlidae > Neolamprologus > Neolamprologus brichardi. The sequence continues at coordinate 44,492,147 of NC_142106.1, read as the reverse complement.
GTATTCATGTTTTTATTGTTTCACAAAAAGTTAGAAGTCTCTCACTCCAAAAATAAGAACATAGTGCAGATCAGTTAAATGCATCACGCTTATATCAGAATATATCAGTTCTCCCTGAGCTGCATCTTCTTAATCTAAATTGTGATGCTGTTGTAGAAGCCTACAGTGTATCCAGAAAGTATACAGCGCTTCACTTGTACCACATTTTGTCATTACAGCCTTATTCCAAAATTGATTAAATAAAATTTTCACCTCAAATTTCTACACACCTTACCTCATAAGGACTTGTTGGTGAGGAAGTCTCCCCCCCTCACAACGACCAAACTCTGTGTCTGACCTCAGCTGATGTGAGGAAAACTCTTCACAGAGTTAACTCAGGGAAAGCTGCTGGTCCAAATAACATCCCTTGGAGAGTACTCCGAGAACGCACAGACCAGCTGACAGATATCTTCACTGACATCTTCTACTTCTCCCTGAGCACTGCTGTCGTCCCAACGTGCCTCAAGGCCACCATCATCATTCCTGTGTCAAAGAAGTCTTCAGTGTCCTGCCTCAATGACTACCTTCCAGTTGCACTCACACCCATCATGATGAAATGCTTCAAGAGACTCCTCATGAGTCACATTAAGACCAGGCTGCCACCCACACTGCAGTTCACCTGTCGCCCCAACCGGTCAACAGATGACACCATCGCCACCACCCTACATCTTGCCCTCACCCACCTGGACAATAAAGGCACATATGTACAAATGCTGTCCATAGACTTCAGTTCAGCATTCAACACAATCATTCCTCGGCACCTGATTGGAAACCTGAGCCTGCTGGGCCTGAACACCTCCCTCTGCAACTGGATCCTGGACTTTCTGATGGAGAGACCTCAGAGAGTCTGGATCGGTAACAGCATCTCCAACACAGCCACACTGAGCACTGGAGCCTCTCAGGGCTGTGTGCTCAGCCCACTGCTGTTCACTCTGCCGACTCACCGCTGTGTAGCAGTGCACAGTTTGAACCACATCATCAATTTTGCTGATGACATGACTGTGGTGGGTCTCATGAGCAAGAACGAGTCAGCATACAGAGACGAGGTGAAGCCGCTAACAGACTGGTGTAGAGTCAACAACCTGTCTGTAAATGTGGACAAAACAAAGGAGATGACACTCTTCACCCTGCTGTCTTCTGGAAAGAGGCACCGGAGCCAGACTGTGAAACAGCTTCTTCCTCCAGGCTACACACATGTATCGTTCTGTTCTGTCTGGTGTGGCACTTTTTTTTTTTTTTTGCAGCTTCGCACATTATGTAGTCACGTGTTTATTGTCTGTTATATGCCATATGTAGCGCCATGGTCTTGGAGGAACGTTGTCTCGTTTCACGGTGTACTTTACCACTGCACATGGTTGGAATGACAATAAAACCACTTGACTTGATCGCTACCTGCAGCCGTGACTGTCGACATGAGGCAAGTTGGATCCATGCATGCAATGCTGAAAGTCAGTCAACTTTAACAAAAATAAATGAACAGTTAACAGTCTTCAAATTGTTTGATTTTATTGTCTGATCGACTTTTTTTTATTAACTTTTTTTAGTATTTCCACAACAATTTATAATGTTTCACAACATTTTTTGGCACATGGCTGTGTATTGTAGAACATGAATAACACTACAACAGCAAGACGGTGCGTTTTTAAAATTATCATTATTGTTTTAGCTTTTGACAGTTCCTTACCTTATCTGATTATAAAATCTGCTTTTAAATATTGTTTTTAAAGGGATATTTATTCTGTTGGCAAAATGCAATTTCCCCCCTTTATTTCCATGCTGTACCTGAGGCAACGTTCTTTAACTAGAAATGAAAAAGCAAAAGTCACATCCTCCAGGATTTCATTGAATAATTGAATTTTATCTAACAGTGGAGTGAGTGTGATTGTGACAAATGGGACTATTGCTGTGAACCAACAACACAAGGCTCAGAGATCTCAAAGCAAGTAACTGTCAGAACAACAGTTTATTATAACAGTGACACTAATGGATCATTTCTGGATCATCTCTTCTATGATGAAGAGAAGCCCCTTTACATCAGCCATCGAAATGAAGAAAACAACCACAAAGAGTATCATTGAGTATAGATTATTATCTATAGGGTCTAACTTACAATATAAAGCAGGCAATGGTTGCTGTGATTTGCCACTGCATAAATGGAATGGAACTGAACTGAAAGAGAAGACTTCACAAGGTCACATATGCAAGCCAACAGTTTAAAAACACACAATTTACAAACTCAGTGCTTACAGTAAAACAGTGAGATATGCTGCACGAAAAGCTGAAAATGCTTTTTTTAAAGGCATGATATGTGTTAATGATAAAAAAAACTATCATATAGAAATGATAGAAAGCGAGCGAGAAATTTCATCGCAATGTCAGCTTTCTCACATGCTTGTCTTACAGAAAAGATGATAAAATATAAGTAAAGTCAGTTAACAAGAAACTTTACACTTAGAACAAAAAAAAAACAGAAAAAAAAGAGCAGGCTTTAAACCGATCGAGCAGGATAATGTTAGAAAGAGCTAGAGAACAGCCTAAACATTTCAAAGCTGCAGTAATAAGTTCATGTCTAGACATGTGGCATCAAAGTCGTAACGGCTTCAGTTCAGTGTAGCTTCACCCTGGAGTACACACATTCACTCCAGATACCATCTCTCTGCTCATTTGATCTCCTGATTTCAAGGTTTTCTTCACCTCGAACCTGAGAAAAAGTACAATAATGTGAATGAAATCAAAATTATGAGCCACTTAGGATGGTGTAATGATTATATAAATATTCAACTAAACAGCACATACCTTGGACAGAGGAGAAAGTCCTGAGTTAAACTCTGAAAAGCAGGCAAAGTGATTGATGTTATGCTCAGTGGAACACACAGTATAGAGGTCAACAGCATCGGTTACTGTACAGTGGTAGCAGTTTCTCTTACTGATCATGAACACAGCGAAAGCCAGATAAACACCCATGATGATGATCATGATGATGATGCATGACAGGGTTCTCTCACGGACAGAAAAACTCTCGTGATCATTGATGTCGTCTGGCAATACAGACAGGAGACATTAGAATTTCATTTGAAACCAACTTCTAATGTATGAATCGAAAAAGCAAGAAAGAGGTTATAAAAAGATAATCATCATATGTGTATTTGGGAAATTATGAGTTTTAAAAACAAGATTTATAAGATGTATAAGAAACTTATACTCCAAAGTTACTTATACCAATCTTGGTCCCATTTCCAAGCAGTATTTGTCCACATGCATTGACGGCACAGTAGTAGACCCCAGCGTCATCCCGGCTCCTGACGACAAAGTTGTACTCGCAGGTAGTTCGTCCTCTGTCAGTTCTCTGGGAGATGTTGTTCTTATTGTCAGAGCAATAAATCATCTCTGGAGCAGAATGATCCGAGTTTTTCAGCCACATGAAACTAGTGAGTTCTGCTGTGCATTGAGCAGAGTGAACAGAACAGCTGAGAGTCACAGAGTCTCCGGACCTCACTGACTTTGATTCTGGCTGCTGGACGACAGAGTCGCTGATTGTCTTTGCACCTTGGAAAACAAACCATTTGGACTGTGATTGTTAGCATTGTGTTCATATTCAGTTGAAATTATGTGAAATGCAAACATGTCCAAACATACCTGTCAACATCAGAAATGTTCCTGACCCAAACTGAACATCACTTATGTGTAAGACTCCACAGAAGTATGTTCCAACATCTTCCCATGATGTTTTATTTATGGTCAGATGATTGTTAGTCATGTCAAATTTAACTGAAGAACGGTTAACAAATTCATCACTGAACTCTCTCACATTATACTGAGAGTTAGTTTTTACCACCAGCTGTAGTTTCCTCCCTGTAGTCACCTTGTACCACACAGTTTTGGTCGATGCGCTCTTTATGAAGCATTTAATCGTAGCTGAGTCGCCAATCTTCACTGTTTTCAAAGATTCAGGCTGAGAAACTTCACTTAACTGTGCTGCACCTGAAATGATTCAGACAGACTCAGTTTCACACAAATGAAGATCAAAATAAAGTAAATGTGTTTTACTTACATAAAGAGCAGAGCAGGAAAACATTCACAAAGAACATCTTCATCTTGTCTCCTTCTTCAGTAAAGCAGTCCACACCTAATGAAGCAGCAGTATACTTCTCAGATTTAAAAACGCCAGCTTGTCCTACATTTTGCCACATCTGACAGGTCTGATTGGTTCATCACCATCACACTGCAGAACATGATTGGCTCTGTTGAGTAACGTGGCGTAGCGAGAGATTGAGGTCCCCCTGGCCGCCCCCTGCCATCAAAGCTGAGGGGGTAAAAGGACTTGACATTCAGCCTTATGTGTTAAAAATGTGTTTATAAACATCAGTGCTAAAACAGAGCCTTTACTATGGTCATCATCTTCATTTGTAATCAAAGACAAATAAAAAATGTAAGTGATCAATATGCAGAGAAATCCAGTTTGAGTTGTGGAAATGTCTGTTCTAATGTTTTGTGTGTAGACATGAGCCATAATGAACCTTTTGTGTGTTGGACTGAGAAGATAAGGACTGTGTCACCAACCCATCATTACACTTTTGAACAACAAAAACAATGTTAAATGTTGTAAACGTCAAACACTGAATGATGGTTCATTGTCATTGTGCTGACAGTTAGTTGTGCTCAATACTAATCAGAAAATAATCTGTTAACCTTAATTATGTTTAAGTTGACAATTTTAATATTGTGAAAAAAAATATGACTTTAAAGACAGGCTTAATCCAGGCTGTGCTGAAAACCTATGTAGAAAATGCCTTGAGAGAGAAAAAGTATTCAGATTGAAAGGGTTGATGCTAAAGTGAATGTGAAGAATGGAGCTTATTCAGATATGATTGAATGTTCAAATGTAACAGAATTGTGTTTGATAAAAGAGAGAAATAGAGAGAGAATGATAACGTGTGGGGTGAGTGGGCACTTGACAAAGTCTAAACTGGGATGTATGGAGGTGTTTTGGGTCTGTTCCCAGCAGTCCTGTAACATTAACAGTTTAGATCATTGGATCTCAGAATTCCAGCAGAAGTGCATAGAGGGAGATGACTGCCCATATTCTGGACTTGCTGTGATGTCAATAGGCCAGTCATCCATAAAAACAAAGCAAATCCAGGCATATTTTGAATATTTTCACTGAGCTAATTATTACTACAGCTGTAGTTTGTGGCTACACGCATTCAGTGGTGTGATAAAGCATTTGTCCCCTTCCTGATTTCCTGTTTTTTTGCATGTTTGTCACACTTAATGTTTTAGATCATCAAACACATTTAAATATTAGACAAAGATAACACATATAAACAAACAAGGGAGTTTCCAAATGGTGTTTACTATTAAGAAGAAAAAACCTATATGGCCCTGTGTGAAAAAGTGTTCACCCCGTAAAGCCTAATAACTGGTTGGGCCACACTTAGCAACAACAACTGCAGCGTTTGAGGGCAATGAGTCTTTTACAGCGGTGGAAGGGAAGGGGGCGGGCACTTCAAACCACTGTATTCACGCTCCACTCATACTCACGTCTGATCTCAACACACAAACGTCAGAATATTCAAAATATTTTTATTATTTTAGTTGAGAGGGGGGAGGGACTAAAATTCACGATGCAATAAAAAAGTGATAATTATTATCATGATATTAAAATACAAATACACATAATTCTTTTATGTACATAACAGGCACTTTTAATAGTCTGAAACACAAATGTCATTATTGTCCATGCTAAATTGTGTTGTGAGGAAATGAATGAAATAGTAACATGTCTTTTATAAAGGAAGTCATGCTTCAAAGAGAACCTCACAAGGTCCTGTGTTTATACACAGAGACCAAAAGCCTATCCACATTACTGCTTTACACTAGAATAGACACATTTACTCCAGGTGTTGTCCATCTGCATTTCTGATCTGTTCATCTTCATGCCCCTCAAAGGTTTGAAATACAGGTAGCCTCCTTCTTGGTCACCCTGGGGATGAGAAACAGTACAACAGCTGAGTCACTTTCACATTTATTAAAAAAACACAAACAAACATGGATGGAACGTAAAACTTTTCTTTCAAAAGAAAATGCACTTACATTTGCTTTGAAAAAGAGGGAGTTTTTTGCTGGATAATCTGGAAAACAGAAAACTGTGTCAATATAATGTCACATTCACCGGAGGATAAAAAACAAACATAAGGAATACTAAACCACTTGCCTGTGTATGTGCTGCTGTTTTTCTTTCTTGTCATGCACATTATGGAAGCCAGTAAAACACTCAGGACACTGGTGAAAGCTGAAACCCCCCTCCAGAAATACAACAAGAGAAGAGTGTCCCCTTCATCTACTGAGATAGTAACCCAACAAATAAAGTTAAAACACAGATATTGTCTTATCAGTAAAACTGGCTTGGTTGGTAAAATGCTAAATGGCCTGTATTTGTATAGCACTTTTCTAGTCCCTAAGGACCCCAAAGCACTTTACACAACCAGTCATCCACCCATTCACACACTGGTGATGGCAAGCTACGTTGTAGCCACAACTGCCCTGGGGCGCACCGACAGAGGCAAGGCTGCCGGACACTGGCGCCACCGGGCCCTCCAACCACCACCAGTAGGCAACAGATGAAGTGTCTTGCCCAAGGACGCAAAGACCAGGACTGTCCAAGCCGGGGCTCGAACTGGCAACCTTACGATTACAAGGCGAACTCCCAACTCTTGAGCCACGACTGCCCAGTAAATAGACTCATTTTTATAGAGCACTTTTGTACTCTCCAGGAGGACTCTACACAACATGCCTCGTACAGACAAGCACATTTTTTTCTATGTTTAAGTGTTTTCGAATTTCTGTAACACACTCACTCATTGACGCATCAGAGAGCAATTTGGGGTTAGTGTGTTACATGCAGACTGAAGCAGCCAGGGATTGAACCACTCATACACCCACCTCATACAACACAAACTGTGCCATAGACAAACAGATGTCGACCATGTCTGTTAATACTGATGACACTATTTTTTTTATTATGGGTCAATGTCTGCTACAAGTAGCGGACAGAGATTAACAATACTGCGTGGACATTTTTAAATTTATTTATTGTTAAACAATTCTACCTAATAACATGCGACCATTTAAATATACCATTTTAAAGTGTGCTGGATAATAAGCGTATTTGACTGTACTGTTAGAAAGGCTGTCTCCCTCCTTATATCAGTATTATAACAGCGTTGTCTAGCCTTATTTGTGTCTTAATCAGTTAAATTATAAAGCAAAAGGTCATTAAGCTAGGCAGCTAATACGTGTTTACTTGTAAATGTCTGAACAATGCATGTTTAAAGGTTTTCCCATGATTATTTTCATGTTGGCTGGAAAGAAAATATTTTTATTTTCCGCTGTTAGTGCAGCTTAGTGCAAGTTACTGCAACTTCTGCATGAATGTCCATTTCATGCTTTGGAGAGGCAAAGTGGGAAATGCTTTAAAAAGCAAAAGTTCATTAAGATAAGCAGCTAATATGTATTTACATGGTGGACTGGCCTGCCTTTACACTCTTTGACAATAGTGAGTTGCTTATTCAGATAATAGAACCTTTCCCAAAATTACTTACCCTCAACATTCAGCTTGGTCCCATTACCAAACAGTAAGCGTCCACATAAAGCAACAGCGCAGTAGTAGGACCCAACATGAGAGACATTCAAGTTCTTCATTGGCAGGCTGTACACACAGGTGTGTGCTTGTGCCTGTGAGTTCTTCTTGCACTCATCATTCCTACCTCCATGGGTGTATATGAGCCCTGGATGAGATTCTTCAGAGTCTTTGAACCAGTAAACCTTGTGGTCTTCATCACAGGTCGCAGTGTGGACTGTACAGTTCAGAGTCACAGAGCCTCCTGGCTGGATGGTCTCAGATACCGATTGTAGGACAAAAGTCTGGATGTCCAAACTGGAACCTTTTACATTGAGATATGTTTCTTTGGTAAACTCTAAAATAAAAGTAAAGCTTGTTGCGCAGTAGTAAGTAGCTGAATCTGAGACACGCAGGTCTGTTATTTTTAAATGATTTTTACTGATGCCAGTAACTAATGTAAAGCGTGGATTACTTTTGAATTCATTATAAAATATGCCATTTCCCTCATATCTGTAGTAGGTAGAGATGAGCCTTGGTTTTTGTCCCAGAGTTTGTTTGTACCAGTAAAGTCTTGCAGCTTCACCTTCGTAAGAACAGTGCAGAGTTACTTCGTCACCAACATCAGCAGAAACAAAATCAGCCTCTTGGTGAAGAGATGAATGCAGTTCAGCCGGCTGAGCTGAAACAAGATACAAAACAACGCACACACATTTCTTTCATTGCATATATATTTAGTGCAGTGGACATCTGTAACATAATTGAGAAATGACATCTCAAAACAGCAAAATTAGAACTCACCTATTATTCCTACGCACACACGTATCAGATAAACTACAAATATTAAATGTATCATTATGGTAAAATAATTTTTCTGCTCTTCAAAGAGAAAATTTCATGTGACCGGCCAACCACAGAATATGTGTAATGTCCCGTAAAGGAAACATGCTCATCGCTGTCATGTTTAGCGCTTGAAAAATGAAAAACCACAGACATCCTTGGTTGTGCAACGTTGTGGACGTAAAATGGGTCGTGCTTTCTTTGAAGATTTGCTTCAGTTTCCATTTAGAGAAAGAAAACTAAGCTCGTCTGGTTTGCTTTGTTTCAGATGTGACACTGTGTGGCACTAACATTAAAGTGGTCCTGTCATTACTAATTTAAAACTCAACTCTATCTATCTTCTATTCTTTGACTCACATAAAATAGTTGGTTATTTTGACCACCTGGGATTAGTTTAAAAAAGGTGGGGAGGAGCCGTGGTTTAAACTCGGCCTCCCTATTGGTCTTTCTTCCTGTGCCTAACTCATACTTTGCCTTCTGCAGCAGGCTTCTCCCTGTAATGATAAGAGCATTAAAATAACACAAACACACCAGAATTTATAGACATGTTTTCCTCTAGGTTAACCTCACACCTTAAAGTTTCTGTGCCTTGCTGCGTCAGGACACCATCACCCTATATTCGTGGTGATGGTGGGCAGGCTGTGAGACAAAGCTGTGTGAAAGGTATAGCCACGTTGCTCGGTGATAGCATAATAGCCTGTTTTAGCTAGCTGAAATGTATTGTTTGGGGGCAAATACAATAGCATAAAAAATGCTTATATATGAATATTCAGTCAAATACACCTAAAACTATGTTGAGATCGTGAAATGTTGTCATAAAACTATGGCGCAACTCGAAGCCTGAAAATGTCCCACAAAAACTGACCAAACAGGTTTTTTTTAGCCTTTTTTTTAACTCTCTCCACACAGGATATGCTTACGAAGATGGAATATGGGGGCGAGCAGAAGTACGTTAAAGTTCCAGAAAGTGATGAATGGAGGACATGCATATTGTATTGAAGAAAAGAGTAATGAACATGCTGTTATTTGCATTGACCAGCGCACCTATGTCAGACCCTTTGATAAACAATATTCCAATGAGAGCATGTACACTGGTCCATGTTTTAGAAAACGGTTCACAGTTCAAAATAAGTGTTTTTCAGAAAAACATTGGCTCTTTTTAATAAATGTGTATTTCCCAAGGAATTTCTGAAAGTTCAGAAGAGTAAAATTTAAACCTTTTAGAATTATTTAGAAGATAACTCTTATTTAGTTAAAATAAAATACTCTGTGAAACTTAATATCTAAACTCTTAACTCCTAGTTAGCATTAATAAGTGTTAAATTATCAACTCCAGACAGATTTGGTATTTAACACTAAATCTGAGTTAAGATACCAACTCTACAAAAAAAGAGTTAAATTCACACTCTTTGGTGTGGGCCCATATAGAAACTTTAATAGTGTTGAAATCAAATCTGACAGTGTTAATTTGGGTATGCTGGATTTGCTGTGTACCAGGTACTTTTTAAGTACATGCTCGCCCGGGGTTTCCAAGAGTCTGACTAAAAGCCACAGACTGAGCAGTATTTATATTGTTGCCTCAATGGTTACCTTTGTGGTAGTGTTCCCATCGCATATTAATTACGACGCCGGACTTGGTAATCCAGAGCAGAATGATCAAAATTTGACAGTTTCAGGCCTGAGCAGAAGAGCTGAGGAGGTGAAGCTGTCGACTGAGGCAGAACAGCGCGCATTGCAGAGGAGAAGCTGCCGGGTTAATAGTCAGGCAGATGTGGATGAGACGATAAACCCTGACTGTCGTAGTTTTATAATAATCATTTAACATTTTAAAACCAGCTGTGAGGTCAGTTTTAAAATAAAGCCATTCAGATAGTTGCAAATAAAATAAAGATGGTATAAAAACAGAACATTTATTGTGAAACAAATTCCACACATTATTCTAAATCAATTTTGAACTTTTCATAATGTTCTTCTGTAAAAATAACATCCTCAGATGTGTTAGCTGTGGTGTTGGTATACCGTTTATTTATTCTATTCTAATTTTAATTTTACGATCTATAATAGAATGATCAAAATCAGTGATAAAACTAAAAAAACCTCCAAATACTTAAGTACCTTTTTGTCAAATATTATTATACTCATACAAATATTATCATTATTATTATAAATAAGTCTAAAACTTCTGAAAATTAACAACTTAACTTAGAAATGTTGGTTGCTCAGATCGACACTTTAATAGAAACTGTTTGTCTTTGACATGAACTGTAATGATATTCTGTACAACTTGATACAACTCTAACTGAACGCTCAAAGCACTTTACACAACTTGCCTTATTCACACATTTACACAATGTAAATGCTTTCTATTTAACATTCACACACATTCATACTTCAGTGAATGCATTGGGGAGCAACTTGGCGTTAGTATCTTGCTCAAGATTATTTGTTACATATATTTATGTATGTAGTAAATACTGGATATTGACATAACAAATTTCAACTTAAAATGATACCGTTTTAGTATGTCAATAATTTATCAGCCAATTATGAAATATAGACTCTGTGAATAAAAAATTTAATGTTTGGACATTCAGCAAATACTGATGTTATAATCAACTTTTCAGTTGAAAGAATAATTTATATTAGCAATAAATGAGAAAAAGAAGAGAAATACAGCAACCAATGTACTTTTAAACTACTCATATTTAAGACAAAATTACACATGCTGAGCTTAAGCCCTATTACACAGAAGTAAACATGTAAAGTTTTATTATTTGATACTAGAATATAGACATTTATCCTCTGGATTCTCTCTTTTTCTTGTAGATCTGCTGGTCTTTTTTACCCTCAAAGCAGCATAATGAAGGGTTTCTTCAGGTTCACAATTCTGATAATGAAATAAATCCAAAAATCACAATATGGAACATGGTATAAAGTTTTAAAAATGACAGATATTTGTCATAATAACAAAATGATTTAGAATTGTATTATTCTACCTCTGTGTTTGAGGAAGAGGAAGCTGAAAATCTTGCATTAGATCCTGAAACAAACACACACACAGAGGCACACAAATCATATTTCAACCATACTGGATGGTAATTTTATATAAACAATATATGAACAGCAACATTTACCTGTACACTGCCGTCTGTTTATACCATAAATTAAGAAAGCCAGTATAAAGATCAGGATTGTGGTGAATCCCAAGGCAGCAATTAAGAAATACACAGAGAGAAGAAAAGTCTCCTGAGCTGCAGTAACAAATATGACAATAAGATATTATGTTAGCAGCTTTTCCAATTTGTAATAACATTTTAATTGTAAAGTAAACAGAACTATTTATCAGTAGAAAAAACATTTGCTAAGCTTCTACTCACACCCAAAGTCCAGCTTGGTCCCGTTTCCAAAAAGCATGGATCCACATGAGGCAACAGCACAGTAGTAGATCCCAGCATGAGAAACATCCAGGTTCTTCATTGGCAGGCTGTACACACACGTGTTTGTGTGTGTCTTTGGTTTCCTCTCACACTCATCATTGCTGCCTCCATGGCTGTAAATGAGTCCTGAATGAGACTCTTCAGAGTCTCTGAACCAGTAAACACTGTGTTCTTCATCACAGGTCCCAGTGTGGACTGTACAGTTCAGAGTCACAGAGCCTCCTGGTTGGATGGTCTCAGATGCAGACTGCTGAATTAAAGGCCGTCTGTTCAAACCTGAACCTTTAACACTCACAGTGATTCCTTCTGCAAATTCAAAACTTACCGAAAAGCTGCTCGCGCAGAAATAGGTAGCTGAATCCGAAACCTGAAGATCTGTGATCATCAAATGGTTTTGAGCTTTTTCAGTAGACAGTGTGAAGCGTGGATTGTTCTCACATTCATCATAGAAAGTGCCATTTTTGTCATACGAATAGAAGCTAGAAATGAGTCTTGGCTTCTCGCCTAGGGTTTGCTTATACCAGTAAAACCTTGCTACCACTTCACCTTCGTAGAAACACTGCAAAGTTACACTCTCCCCGACATTAGTGGATATAAAAACTCTGTCTTGACGAACAGACGAGGACTGATGACTCTTCTGAGCTGAAATGATAGAAGGAAAAAAAAAACCCGAAAGACAACTGATTTAAAAAAAGTAGAACTCATGTCACTGAGTGACCTTAATCTCTAAAAGATAAAAGTTACTGAGGAAAAAACACAACTCACCCATTTCCCCAAAGAACAACAGCATCAAATAGAAAACAGATGGTGGAGATATCATCATGTTCAAATCCGTGACTTGAATGGAAAGAATCTTTCTGTTCATAGTCTCTTCAGGGGCAAGACTGTATTTGATTGGCTGATTTAAAGTCACACTGTATGCAAGGAAACAGCTTCACATTCACAGCATAGTGTCAAAACATGATGAGAGATTCACATGGAGAACAAAGTGGCTCTTGAACTTTCCACTGAACTTCAAGTTATTGAAATCTAACTGACCACTCAGTCTTACTCGGATTGCACTTTCGGATCTCACTGATGTAAATATAATTTTTTTAATATCTAGTCTAGTACAGGAAAATGTAGCAACATCAACTTATTGTAAGTGTTGTTTGTACAACAAATAGCTCAGTGGTGAAGGAAACTGCTGGCAGTACCAATTTCCTTCGCCACTGCCTAAACTTATAATCTTTACCCTTTTCTGTGTGCATGTTCTTACATGTTGTCATCAAGAGAGGAGGTTCATTGAAAAAAAATGCATATTAAACAAAAAACACCTTGGATCAAATAAGAGCATAAGGAAACTTTCAGATAAGCATGTCTGAAGTGGCTTTGGATTTGCACTAGTGGCTAATAATAATGTATTTCTATCACCATCTTTACTATATAAGAAAGTGATCAATTCGCCACTCTTACATGTAACCTACATATCAAGGAAGTGTACAGTTTATTTATTGTATTCATAAGTAAATTGAAGGTTATTTTTAAATGGGTTTAAACAGGGTTAAAAATAAATCCATACTGGTTCCAGCAATATAAATCATATTTATCCACAGTTATTCATGATGACCAATTTTATCAATGTTTTTTTCCCGATCTTTGATGCATTTGTCAAATATTATAGTAATTGACATTACTCTAAAACAGTGAGTATAGTACTGCTAGATGTTAGGAGATGAGTCAAAGAAAGAAATCAACATGAGGAACTGAAGAAGTGCCATTTGGGAAATGTCACTGTATGATCCTGTGGTTTTTTCTTTGTGCTATTTACTACACTGTAAAAAAAATGTAATATAAAAGTATTTTACAGTTTTGTACTATTTTTCTAGAATATCATTAAAATTACATAAAGAAACTGTGATTTTACATTTCGAATGTAAATTAACATAAAATCACCGTAAATGTAATAAAACATAATTTTCTTGTTTTTTAAACGTATTTGTCTGTACATATGCATATTTAGATTGTTAAAATACATTCACAAATGTATCCTAATTTCACAAATATTTGTCCGTTATCTCAAAGATTGAACTGTTAAATTCAAATGAAATGCTATGGAAAAATATATACCATGATTCTAACTGATGATTACATTACATTGTAACTTTTTTTTTACATCAAATAATTATTATTATTATTGTTATTTAGGGCGATCGTGGCTCAAGAGTTGGCAGTTCGCCTTGTAATCAGAAGGTTGCCTGTTCGAGCCCTGGCTCGGACCCTCTCGGTCGTTGTGTCCTTGGTCAAGACACTTCACCTACCACCTATATATATATATTCTCATGAAAATACAGTTATTTTCAGTAATGAAAATACAGTTGACAATATATTTTTATGAGAAAGTTATTTTCTGTTATTTTCTGTTATTATTTTGGCGCCCCAGCTGCTGGAATATTACTGTTTTTTTAGGATTTTTTTTTACAGTGTAGTGTAGATCTGCAGAACCATCACCCCAATGCAACATGCCTGTGTCGGCTCTCTGTTTAAAACATCCCATCCTCTGACCCTATGAGTACTAGCCAAGGCAATGCAGAGTTCAGATGGAACTGGTGTGGGTGAGAGGACTCGCCCAGTTCTCAATGCCTAGAAGTCCAGGTGTGTCTTCCCTGTTTCATCTGATAAGCCACACCCATTAGCAGGAACTCCCCTCTCAGTCGTGGTCCTTGGAATTTCGGGGCTGATTTTAGAGGCCTGGATTTGTATGGCTATGGGACTGTTATTTTTAAAGGACTGGTGTAGGATTCATAAGATTCATATTTTTACTTTTACTTGGAGCAAGCTTGAGATGTGTTTTATCTCATCGTTCAATGTTAAACAAAATAATCTAACAGGAAAGCAGGACTTTGTGGATATTCAGCCCTTCAGGAATACAATGGGATCCCAAATCTTCACATAGTTGGGAAAAGCTGCGAGAAGCTTGGGAAGCTGCAATCCACCATGTAAGCAATGAAATTACAAATTCTTCTCAGAATTACAATCCAAAACACCAATAATGATGATGAGCAGAGCCAAAGTCCAATTTGGAAATCCACCATCTGGGCAGCGAATGATCCCACTGGCTGGAATTTCCAACTGCTCATCTTACAGAAGCCGCAGGGAACCGTTCAAGAATGTCTATGGGTGCTTTAATGTATGCTCTGTCAAGAGCCCACACACCTCTCCCCCTTATCTAGACAGACAATCATGTTGTTTACATGAAATCTTCCGGTGTCCAGCCAAACCCTATCATTCTCTCTCTATATATCTCTATTTCCCCACATACATGTTTTAAAACAAAGTTTAAACTTGAAAATCGTTTCATCCCTTTTTTCATCACTACTTCAATTAGATTTGTCTTTAGCACATTCTCACATGAACATTAGTTTTAGCATAATTCCTTTTCAACTAAATCACAGAGCAATTAATTCTTTTACGTTTTCTCCTTACAACTCTTTGTTTGACAATCACAATTTGCAATTTACCAATTCACCTGACAGTATTAAGCATAATTAACCATCAGCCAAGTCACATATAAATCATAAAACTGTGTTTAACCATTACAATATTTAACACTGATTTTCTAGTTCAAAATAATGCAAGATAATCATTCTGACCGAGCACTACAGACACTAATCTACTAAGGTTGAAACACACATAAAATCCAGACATTCGAGCAGCCATTGTCTCTACTCCAGCTACATTTCTCATTTAACATACTAATCAGATATCCGGGGGGACTTCAACCTCTCTTGATGCCACCTTTGATTTGTATTCAAAGTGTAGTCGCCTTCACTGTTCAGGGTCATTTACCTTGTTGTAGTAAAGCTGTCCCTCTGCAGCATGAAATAATTGTGTACATGGGAAAATGACAGTTTGTGCTTAAGATTATAAGGAGGAAAAAAAAGATTTCTAAAAACTGTGTTGATATGTAATACACAACATAACACACAAAAAGAAAGACGGCATGGTGAAAGATGTTCTATGCTGCATTTGATCTCACAACTATCAACATACAAGAGAGAACAGAGTGTGTCAAATCTGCCATTAAGCCTATAGACAGTACAAAATTTTGAAAATCTGAATAGAGACACACAGCACACGATTGAGCCAGTCGCTTTGAAGTATGAATGGTCTGTTAGTCGGTGAAAAAGAAGTAAAATGGCAGACGACAATAACATATACTGGGACTGTTGCAAATCCCAGCCCAATCACTTTCTATTCCACCTTCAGTGAGTCTGTCAGTTTCATTTCAGTGTGCTTCACTGATCTTCGTGCAGTCACTGGTTATTGGTGGGATTGCTGCACTGCAGCAATTCATGGATATTTGGATGTTAGTCTGTTCTTCTTATTCAATTATTTTTTAATTAATTAGTAACACATTATTACTGTAGTCCAATATTTTTTTGGCCCACCTTCTGTGAGTCAGTCAGCTTCTATTCTGTGTGCTTTTCATTTATGTGCTCTTCTTCCCCATCCTCATCTCACTCTGGTCCCTCAGAGAACCACCCAAGCCTTCATCTTTATATCTGAGATGACAGCATAGCTACAGTCTTTCAGTTGTGGTGAGAATGTTAATGGAACATCTGGAGTTTACATCCCAGCCAAATGCCATTCTGTTTATAGCTATTGGCTATAACTATTATTAATGGACTACACTTAATTGTGAACAACAACAACAACAATGATAATAATAGTAATAATGATGTGGGAAGTATTTGCAAATCCCAAACACAGATTTTCCACAGCTGTTTTAAATGCACAGATTAGATAGCAATAAGCAAACATTTTGTTTTCTCTAACTAATGTTGAACTGATATTGGTTATTATAGATGGTAGTTATAAAGGTTTTGTTTAATAAATCACAGCATGTCTAGAATGTTCTCTCCAACTTTAGATAAAATATAATTAAGTCATTATGGTTTTTATGTTTTTATATCTTGTGAAAAAACAGAACATGAAATTTTTTGAACATAAATGTGTTTCTCTAAAAATGGGCATAAATTAAAAGTACCAAAGCAAATCAGTCTTTCACCTTTCATCTCAGGCAGCGCTGTCACACAGCTCCTCTCCTGTCAATTAACGTATATTCATCTTTTACATTTCTACCATCATTTGTCCATAGTCAGATTTGTTGATTGAATCTCCGCTATATTCATAGTGATATATTCAAAATTGACTGCAATGACTGAGGTCAGCAGCTTTTTTCTTGTGGTTTGTGCATGTTCATTGTGCACAAACCGCTTGTCATTGAAGGTAAACTGATAGGACACCAGCATGCTAGGTGGCTCTGTTTCCAGTGTTTTTCGATCCATTATGATCTGTGCTTCGTGTTGCATTAGCATTAGCAACTGAGGCATCATCATAACAGATGTGTTTCTTCTTGCCAATCACCTTGGCCAACATGTCTGATGTAAAGAAGCTGGAGGGTAAAAAAGTTGTTAGTACCTCCTTTAGTATGTTAGCAAAGGAAGCTGACCGTGATGGAGAGGGGATGACTGGTCTGACTGTGTCCAGTTTAATAAAACAGACACGTTAGATTAGCATCTATGAGACTGTCTGAAAGTAATATGTTTAACAAGCTTAATTTTTTATTTTGTCCCCTGTAGATTTTAACCATCACACACTGTTCAAACCATTTCATTGAGCTGATTTTGTTGTTATTTATATATTTTAATAAACTGAAAGTCCAGGTCTGTGTTTCTAAGCTCATGAAAGTGGTCAGTGGTGGTTCGGCTGTAATCGTCATGCTTACCTTTCTGTAAAAGTCACCACACACTAGGATTAATCATACATTTATTCGTGTCAGACAAGGTATTTATACATTTTAACTGATCTGTAGCTCAAAATCTGTTGTAGACATTTATGAGTCTTGTGAAGGCCTAGAATATAAACAGCATGTAAGGTTAAAGGCAGCTCTGAAGGCAAAAAGTCGTCTCCAACTGACAAGTGAGTGTAGATCAGAAATCCACTTGCGTTCATTTTTTTTGAAAGGTTTGTTTAATAATTTTTTGACACAAAACTCTACAATCTTCACAGATGTCTGAAAACTTTACCATGATATACTTTAAAATGAGAAAGCATGATCTCTTGTTCTGTTAAACACAGATGAAACATCAGTTTTACTAATTTACACTGAAGTACACACATTCACTCCAGGTGTCATCCCCCTGTCTTCCTGTGTTGTTGATCTTGTTCGCCCTTAAAACACTTTCGTAGCCCTGGTTAAGAAAAGATGAAAATCACAAATGTGGTTAGTGGGGAAAAAACAACAACACAATTTCCCATCAATCCAAGAAGACATTACCATTTCATTTGTCATGGTGAGATCTGAAAATCTTCTGTGAGATTCTGGAAAGCCAAAGAATAGATTTGATTTCAAAGTAACATGAAATTCAGTGTATATGCATCTTGTATATATGCATACATTACAGCACAAGTTACCTGTGCAGAGACAGTGTTTTATCTTCTTCAAACTCATTGAGGAAATTAGAAATACAATCAGGATTGTATTGAATGCGACTGCTCCATTTAAGACATACGCCAAGAGAAGAGAGTCCAGCTTGTCTACATATTCAAACAGCAGGAGACATTATGGAGTTTTCAACTTTGTTAAAGTATTGACTTCAAAGTGGGAGTAAAAACTTTTCTTAACTGTACTTACCCTCAAAGTCCAGCTTGGTCCCATTTCCAAAAAGCATGGATCCACATGAGGCAACAGCACAGTAGTAGATCCCAACATGAGAAACATCCAGGTTCTTCATTGGCAGGCTGTACACACAAGTGTTTGTGTGTGTCTTTGGTTTCCTCTCAAACTCATGATTCTTGCCTCCATGGCTGTAAATGATTATTGGGAAAGACTCTTCAGAGTCTCTGAACCAGTAAACACTGTGTTCTTCATCACAGGTCCCAGTGTGTACTGTACAGTTCAGAGTCACAGAGCCTCCTGGTTGGATGGTCTCAGATGCAGACTGCTGAATTAAAGGCCGGCTGTTCAAACCTGAACCTTTAACACTCACAGTGATTCCTTCTGCAAATTCAAGACTTATCGAAAAGCTACTCGCGCAGAAATAGGTAGCTGAGTCCGAAACCTGAAGATCTGTGATTGTCAAATGGTTTTGAGCTTTTTCAGTAGACAGTGTGAAGCGTGGATTGTTCTCACATTCATCATAGAAAGTGCCATTTTTGTCATACGAATAGAAGCTAGAAATGAGTCTTGGCTTCTCGCCTAGGGTTTGCTTATACCAGTAAAACCTTGCTACCGCTTCACCTTCATAGAAACACTGCAAAGTTACACTGTCCCCGACATTAGTGGATATAAACCCTCTGTCTTGACGAACAGACGAGGACTGATGACTCTTCTGAGCTGAAATGATAGAAGGAAAAAAGCAAAGACAACTGATTTAGAAACACGTAGAAGGAACATCACTGACAGTGACCTTGATCTCTAAACGATAAACGCTACTGACGAAAAAACACAACTCACCCATTTCCCCAAAGAACAACAGCATCAAATAGAAAACAGATGGTGGAGATATCATCATGTTCAAATCCGTGACTTGAATGGAAAGAATCTTTCTGTTCATAGTGTCTTCAGGGGCAAGACTGTATTTGATTGGCTGATTTAAAGTCACACTTGTGAGGAAACAGCCTCGCATTCATAGCATAGTGTCAAAACGTGATGAGAGATACACATGGAGAACAAAGTGTGTGACCTGAGCGGCGCATAGTGCATGAAGGTTGCTAATGCTCTACGTAATCAAGAAGAGTTTCAATCCTCGTCTAGCGTTAATGCTGACAGAACAAATACTGGGAGTTTTGTGGCATGTATTTCCATGGATAAGCAGCTCCTGCAGCTCATCCTAATGCTTAGGCGGCCTTGTATTTTAATCCATATAGTGCATATAAAGCAATATGAAGTCCTAAATCTGAATGCTTCAGAAAATTAACTGAGTGAGGAGAAACACCTAAAACTAAAAGCTGTCAGAAACTTAATTTGAATTTGCAAAGCCTTTGTGCTCAACACTGTACACCAACCACCCTCCACAGGTCAGCTTTCTGACTGCGTCAGAGCTTTGTCAGTTGAAATAAATTGAAATAACATTTTTTTTACTCCATTATATAAAAAAGTAATTCATCTATTGTCTTTCAGCAGGATACAGTACTGAACCCCAAATTGCTCCCAAAGTACCTACTGTTTTGTCACTGTGTATATGTAATAAAGTCCTCTGCACATATAAAGCTGCGATCTCTTAGAGATCAGTTGGCCTGGAAAACTACCCCCCCCCCCCCAAAGGAAAAAAAACAACAACAACAAACAAACAAACAACCCCCCCCCCCAAAAGAAAAAAAAAAAAATTACCCCCCCCCCTCCCCCCCAAAAAAAAACAAAAAAAAAAACACTTCAATCAATAAAAACCAGTGTCCATTTTAAAAGTTTAAAGCATTTTGCTTGGTCAGATGATAAGAAATATGGTAAAAATAATGAGAAAGATTACAGAAGATTACAGTTCTAAACCACAATGTTAAAAATTCATGAAATTCACGCTCTCAAACTTTGTGTTCAGTAGATTTATGAAAACAGTTTTAAAAGGAAATATACATTTTTTTGTTAACTCTATTTTTACACATTTTTTAATAATTTCACTTTGGAAACATAAACAAAAACATCAAACAAGTAAAAACAGAGCAGAACAAAACTGCCCACCAGGTTTAATTGAATAAAATGCACATTCAATAGCTGATCACATAATATTGTATAATTTTAGTCTCATAAAAAAGGTGAGTGTCCCCAACGCCAGTATAATCAGTGCCCAATGTAACCATGTAAAAAAGAAAATCCTAAATTTGGCAAGGTTCTATTTTCACCTATGTAAAAATACAGGTCATGTATAACAGTAATACCTTCAACTTGTGCATGAACTTTTGTAGTGAAAAATTATCATCCTTTTTAAATATATTTTCCAATGCAAATGGATTTAAGTCATGAAACACTGCCCGATGCAGATTCTCTGCACACATAACAGTAATTTATACAGTGTACAGACTGCGATCAGTCGATCTGGGCTCCTGCTGCTCTGACATTTACTGCTCTTTGTGAATGTACATAACTGAATTTCACAAGATGTAAGCTGATGTTTCATAAGATGTTGTGGCTGATTTGTATCCTCTACACTGACACTTTTTATGCTGTCTTTTTTTTTTTTTGAAATTATAACGTTGGAATAAAGGTGGAATTCAGTGAATGAATCGAAGCATCATCAGTTAAAAGTCATAGTAACCGTTGCTACACTTGATGTGATCTAGCTCTGACCTCCAGTCCAGATTCAAAACTCTTACCTATGTTAAAAGCAAAAACTGTTTTGTATTTGGTAGAGACTGATACAGAGCTGGACTGCTCATTTTATGAACAGACAAACAGAAATCAAATGTTTTCAAGACATCGAAAGTATTGATATAGATAAGAAACACGTCCACTTCTACTGCTTTATGCTTGAGTAGACACATTCAGCCTTGCTGTTGTTTCTCAGTCTTCTTGGTCTGTCAGCTTTGTGGTGCTTCAAAGCGGCATAATGGAGGTTTTCTTCATTTTGAGCGACCTGATTATAAAGTATCAAATGCAAAATTATTTAAAATTGCTCAAAATAAATAAAAATGAAAACAAACTGAGTCCAAAATGTTCTGGTTATGTTAATATTTTAATGTTAACCCCCCCAAAAAAATTACCTGTGCTGAAGAAACAGGAGAAATTCTTGAACGAGACTCTGAAGAGAAACAAATAAAATGTTCTTACTGTAAAGCTGTGTCAGTACTGAGTAGTTAATGTCAATAACAATAAAAGTCGCAGTACCTGCACATTTGACGTTGCTTCTCTTGTGGGTCACATACAATAATAAAGCCAATAAAACACTCAGAAGTGTGGTGAATGCCAACGCTCCACTTAAGAAATACACAAAGACACAACAGTTTCTCTCATCTGTGGACAGACACCAGGAAACATTATAGATCCTGTAGCTTGCTGCTATGTAAGATTGTGTTACATAAAATAAAAGTTACTCACACTCCAGCTTGGTCCCGTTTCCAAACAGTATGTGTCCACATGAGGCCAAGCACAGTAGTACGTCCCAGCATGAGCCGTATTCAGGCTCTTCATTGGCAGGTTGTAGACACAGGTGTGTGTCTGTGTGTTGGGTTTCCTCTCACACTGATCATTCCTGCCTCCATGGGTGTAAATGATTCTTGGGAAAGACTCTTCAGAGTCTCTGAACCAGTAAACACTGTGTTCTTCATCACAGGTCCCAGTGTGTACTGTACAGTTCAGAGTCACAGAGCCTCCTGGCTGGATGGTCTCAGATGCTGACTGCTGCACTAAAGTTGGGATGTTCGACCCTGAACCTTTTACATCAATGACAGTACCCTCTGCAAATGCAAACATGTACCCATAGCTGCTTGCACAATAGTAAGTAGCAGAGTCTGAAATGTCCAGATCTTCTATCTTTAAGTCAATTTTTCCTTTTTCAGAATTCACTGTGAACCGTGGATCAGTGTTGAATTCATCATGAAACATGGCTTGATTGTCCACTGTGATAGTGCAAATGAGCTTTGATTCCTTTCCCAAATTTAACTTATACCAGTAAAACCTTGACACATCGTTACCTTCATACAAACAGCGCAGAGTCACATCGTCCCCAGTATTAGCTGATACAAAATGTCTTTCTTGATGAAGAGATAACGAGAATTCTAGGTCATTTGTGTGAGCTGAAATAAAATGAAAGAACGTAAATGAACATTTGAGACACAAGGAAGGACGGTAAACGTTTCTTACTGCACTTTTAAAAAACTCACCCTTTTCCCCCAAGAACAAACATGTCAGATAGAAGACAAACTGCGCTGATGCCATCGTGTTCAGACTCTGGTGCTGAATGCAAAGATTCTTCAGCCTCACTTTGCTTTTCAAAGAAGACTGTGTTTGACTGGCCAACCACATATGACACAGCATGTCCTATTTAGGGAGCTTCATCACGTGTCAACTGACACCTATATGTTAAGCTCAGTGTCTGGACTGTTAGGAAACAACATAAATGACGGTAAAAGAAGGTATATAGTTCGGTAAGGGAGGACCAATCTAGTCTTCCCTAGTAATCTAAAACCCTAGTTCTAGATGACCTTTGTTCCCATTATACCACTCTATTCCATGTTTTTTGCAGCATACTTTTAGTAAGTGTCATTTCCTGTTTGAAATATGGTGTTCAATACCGGCTGCTTTTCATAGTATAAACTTTTACCATATGACAAACAGCAGCTCCATGTTTTTTTGTTCAAAGACAATTTTTGTAGTTTACCTCTCTAGTCCAACACAGTCGATTTTTAATTAAACAATTAAGATGTCATTGAAGTTCAGGATTACAACTTCAGTGTTTAAATGAAGAGTTTTTAAGGGTTTGTTGCATTAGCTGTAAAGGAATTAAATATATTTTTATAATATACAAATTCCATATTTTCAGAGGGTCAAAAATAATGGATTAATTGACTAACAAGCAGTTTCATGTCTGTCCCCTTGTTATATAATTCTAAATTAAGCAGCAAATTAATCAAGCAAGTGTTTGTAGTAGCTTGTAGTTTGTAGTTGTAGTTTGCAGTCTGCCCCAGGGCAGCTGTGGCTACAACTGTAGCTTGCCTCCACCAGTGTGTGAATGTGTGTGTGAATGGGTGGATGACTGGGTGTGTAAAGCGCTTTGGGGTCCCTAGGTGGGACTAGTAAAGGCGCTATACAAATACAGGCCATTTACCATTTACCATTTTGTATATGGCAAGCATCAAAGTAAACACTGAACATGGTAGCTCTCCCAGAGCTAAAGCAGAGATACAGTTACAACCAAAGCACACATAGGTCCTGGTGTATTGTGAATGTCCTCAGCCAACAACACTGGCCCTGGTGTAATGTGGATCTGCCAATATACCCTCACGTCCCTCACTGCTACACTGTCATCACACACATGCAGTGTTGGGGAGTAACGGAATACATGTACCGCCGTTACGTATTTAAAATACAAAATATGAGTAACTGTATTCCGTTACAGTTAACGTTTAAAAAGGTGGTATTTAGAATACAGTTACTTTGTTGAAATAAATGGATTACACGGCGGTACTTCCCTGTTTCATATTGTGGTGGGTCAGGACTGTTTGGGTTTTGTTTGACAGCTACGTTCTGTTGTTCCAGGTGGCAGCGTTACGGTTGCCATGGTTACAGGGTGACGCTCTCTCTCTGCGTGTTTCCTGGGTGAGAGAGCGCCTTTTTGTTGTTGTTGTGCTAAGCTAATAGGCAGAATGCTACAGGTATAGCTCTAAAGAATGTAGCATCATAGGCAGTGTAGTCCGTGCTGCAGGGACAATGGACTGCCATACCCGTTATGTGTCTGTGAGCGAGGGAGGGAGAAAAAGGAAAAGTATGAGCTGTCATCGAGCAAAAACGGGAGCTGGAAGCATGTAAATATAATAATAACCACTGCAGCCAAGAAGAGTGCCTGACGAGCCCAGTTGTAAGTAAGCTATTAAGACTCGACTGTACACCGTGTTCGTGTTTTCCTCCAAAAACAATAAGTTCCGTTGGAGCAGCCTTTCAACGCCTCTCTCTGTCTCTCGCAAGCAAAGTTGACCCAGACAACAAAGTAAAGCTAGTTTTCGGCTACGAGCCCGACACGAACCCACCGTATTAGTCAGAGGTCCCTTTACTACGGTTCGGAGCCGCGGACTTTCAGTAACAGTAATAAATCACAGCATTAGTACATTCACGTAGTTGTAAACAGCATGATAATATATTAAGTAATCCAAAGTATTCAGAATACGTTACTCTCATTGAGTAACGTAACGGAATATGTTACAGAATACATTTTGGGGCATGTATTCTGTAATCTGTAATGGAATACATTTTAAAAGTAACCTTCC
Organism: Neolamprologus brichardi; assembly: GCF_056152115.1. Taxonomy (NCBI): domain Eukaryota; kingdom Metazoa; phylum Chordata; class Actinopteri; order Cichliformes; family Cichlidae; genus Neolamprologus; species Neolamprologus brichardi. The sequence goes on along the minus strand of NC_142106.1, from coordinate 44,467,253 downwards.
CAACACTGCACACATGCAGCCATTTATCCCCACCATTAAGGTAGTGGCAAGAAGCCACTGCAGTTCATTACATTTTTTATTTATACAGCACCAAACCACAGCAACAGTCGACTCAAGGTGCTTTATATTGTAAGTTAAACCTCTATGAGCAAGCAATTTGGCAACACTGGGACGAGAAAAGAAAACCTAATCTTACAAGTAGAGATAGTGTATGTGTATGTTTCCTGAAACTGGAAGCTGGCTCCATGAAAGAGGGGCCTGAAAACTGAAGGCTCTGCCTCCCATTCTACTTTTAAATACTCTAGGACAGTGGTTCTTAACCTTGTTGGAGGTACCGAACCCCACAAGTTTCATATGCATTCAAGTGAAAAATAAAATGTGATTTTTTTCAAATTCAAGACATAGATATGTTTTTTATTGGTGCACATAATGAGCCGTGCATGTCACGGTGGAGGCTCTGCCGAACCCCTGAGACCGACTCACCGAACCCCTAGGGTTCGATCGAACCCAGGTTAAGAACCACTGCTCTGGTAAGCCTGCAGTGCGAGTGCAAAGTTCTCTAATAGGGTGATATGGTACTACAAGGTCATTAAGATAAGATGGGGCCTGATTATTTAAGACCTTGTATGTGAGGAGCAGGATTTTGAATTCAATTCTGGATTTAACAGGAAGCCAATTAAGGGAAACCAATACAGGAGAAATATGCTCTCATGTTACCTTTTACATTTTGCCCAATGCCTGTACAAGAGTTTTTTGTTGCATTTTTTATGTTGCCTGAAATGCAATGGGGTTTTTTTTGTTTTGTTTTTTAACCTTGAACCAGTATTTTTCACAGAGCACCTATGAAAGTAAAAACCTTACGTCCCATAAAACCACAATACTTGCCACACTGAAAGGAAAAGAACAATGTATAGGGGGTCAGCAGATCTCAGAGTGATAAACAAAAGGCTGACTGCCATATCTGCAAACGAGCAGTATGAACAGAACTAGTAAAGCCACATGTATTAAAATTCCCAAGAAGGTTTAACTCACTGGTTGGGTTGTCAAATCAAATTATTTTGTAGGTAACCAGCAACAGCGATGTCCTGCATCACTCTGCTATTTTTACCAAATTCCGTTAAAGTCTGCAATTTGTATGAATCTACATAGACATGCATATAAATCGCAAGATGAGCACTTGGTAGTTGGCAAACATCAAGTGGTCTTTTTCTAGCAGCTTTTTCTTCATTCAAAGTAAAACATTTTCACACAGTGGAGACTCGAGCTTAAAAGTTACTTACTCCATATGTTGTTAGCTTGGAGTCTATGCAACAGACTTACTAAGTAACTAATTACTTAGTTACTTTTTAAAAACATGATTTACAACCTGAATAAATAAAGAATAAAGACATAGATCTTTCAGCCCAATTCTATTTTTTCTGCATAATCCATCATACAAAATGTAATCAAATGAAAAAGTCTCTTTTTAAAACTTTTTTTTAATTAGTTTTAATCTTTTAACTTTATACATCAAGCAAAAACTTAATTATATGCAACATTCTCTGACTGGAAGAAATTTGTTTAACATTTAAACCTATTTTCTGCACATTCCAGCACATAAAATAAAATATTTTTTTGTGTTTACACTCAGTCTTTCAAATAGATGCAAGTAAAACACAGCAGAGAATAAATAAAATCAAAGACTAGCGGTCGTGTTGCTCTATTTTCACCTGTAAAGCAGGAGTGGGGTAGGCGGAGGTTTGCCCTTGTGCAGGTGTGCCGCAGTGGTCAGTGGAAGAATCCGCGAGTTTCTCTCTGAATTTCCCATTACGTGGTCGCGTACTCGGTGCTTGCTTGGAAGTTTAGGGGTTTTTTTTCGCTGTAAAGAGAAGTTTTCTTCCCACGCACAACGGACGCTAATGTTTTTGTCACTTTTCACGGAATCAAACTCAAAGTAAGGTCAGTACTTCCACGCTTGAAACGCTTTTTGTCGAATCTGATAAAACACCTGGCAACGCATAGCGTTTTTTTAAAAGCAGAGAAATGCACCGTATTTGATAGCTTGCTGTGAGACCTCACACCGGGCACATCTACTGCGGGTGGGTTGCCTGTTATCGGACCCGGAGTTATCAATATCCCCCAAGAACCCGAAGAGTAGAGTCCTGGCCCCTAGCCCTGCCAGTGTAGCAGAAATGATGACGGATGATGATGATGGCAGCAGCAGCCGTTCTTCTCTGCGTGAGTAGCTTAATGTTGCTCGTGTGTAATTTACGTTGAGTAGGCTAACCATGTTATTACATTAATGCATGTAAGGTGAACTAGCAAACATCATCATAGCTACATGTGGCTGTCTTCTTGTTTGATGGCAGATACTCCCTTCACCCTTTTTTTTCCAAACTGATGACCTGTCATAATGTCTTCAGTTTTTGTGTTTGTTGTAGGGCTGTCAACGTTAACGCTTTAACGTCGTCATCACGATTAATGGGATTAAATTTTTTTAAGGCAATCAACCCATCTGGAGTGCAAAATGGACAAACTTTGGACAAACTGCCCGAAATGTGTTGTCAGAGGCATGTCGGGGATTTTGAGTCATTCTACGCTCCATATGGATTAATTGAGTTAACATTTTTAATCGTGTTAATAGTGTTGATGGCGTTAACGTTGACAGCCCTAGTTTGTTGGTTTGTTTTTATTTTGTTTTATTTTAGTTATTAGATGCCACTCCAGCCAGCCAGATAATCCCCCGCTGCCCCACCCCTCTCCTACCTGTGCAGCAAGCAGCAGGAGCACCTCACAAACAGAGGGTGCCCTTACTCCTCGCAAATGGATTATAGAAAACCAATCAGTGCCTATGCAATCCCCAAAATGCGCTTGCATGCTATCGGGGCAGCATAGGTGCGAGTAACTTTTTTTTCACCGATGCCATGATGCCACGTCGCCATCCTGGGCAACCGCCCATGTCGCCCATATCAAAAACCGCCACTGTTTACACTGTTCCTGCAGCAGGGGATGGGAAAGGTCTAAACCTCTTCTCGCTCTCCCTTTTCAAGACACTTTAAATCCTTAAAGCGTGGGTCAAGCACAGTAGCTATCTTGAGCCACTGACGGTTGAGTGTAGCTACACGTTAGGGTAGGTCCTCTGTGAAGGCAGTCTTAAATTTGACCATATAGTTCGAGTCTTCATCGAAGACCTCCATGGTGTGACGCAGGTGGCAGAAAGCAGGTAAAACCACTGAACATGAGACATATGTCTCACCTCTAAGACGCTCAGTCGCAGTAGACAGTTCAAGAAAGTAATTATTAATCCTCTGGGTCGACGGACACGCCGGCGCGTCAACATCACATGACCAATTTAAGATGACACAGCAACAAGATGCAGAGCAGCTCCTGGCTCCTGCCACCCTGGCAGCTGTGCCTCCATGATTTTAAAGTGGGTTTCAGCAGGTGCAGGAGCCCTAAGAGTGACTTCAAACTGCTCACATAATAAGTTGTTTTGGAATCTCTAGTAGTTTTTAGTCATGTAAAGGCTGTGATCAACTGACCTGCGTGGCTGATTTCCAGCCCCTGGACACTATAAGGACAGTATAACAGGCAGAATTTGGAGAGTGAATCTTATCAGCTTCATTATATTAAATATGTATTGATGTCTGCTATGCTTGATGTAACCGCACAGCGACCATCAGCACCACAGCCTGTTCTGTACAAGCTGAGTATAGTGCATGTCTGTAAACCTCACTACAGTACAGTCATTTAAACTTGCCTGCATAGCTGCCAACCTTTGATTAATTAGTGACCAAATTAGTGACCAAATTAGTGTACTACAGGTTGCTTCAGAAGTTATCTGCAAACGTGTTTCTTCCTAACAGACAAGACAGACAACAGCTCATGGCAGTGTGTGGACCTGAGGACCGACAAACATTAAACTACAGCAGTGACAATGTGCAAAACTTAACTAGCAAGAAAACATAATGTGTTCAACTCAGCTGGCTGCGGTGCGAAAGACTGTGTTGTGCAATAGAAGTGGCGTTGACTTGTTAGCTTAGCTCACAGGCTGAAAATGCATACAAGCTAGCAGACAGTGTATGAATATTTTCTAATCAGTCAACAGGATCTTTGGCATTGTTCGTGAAATAATCTCTGTCATTTACAATAATGTTTTACCTGCTGCTTTATAAGATTGTGGTTGGTATTTATGTTTCTGTTTAAGGTTAGATTCCGCACAGATCTGGAGAAGTTTACAGAAAAAAAATGCAGCAATGAAGATCCCAGTGACACAATGGCTTGTATAAAAGTAACTGCCAGGAAGAATATTTCAAACGAACAGGTTAGAAACCTCAGATATAACAACAAATTAGGTTCAGATGTGGGAAATTATTTGATAGCTGTTAAAGGCCTAAATCTATATGAATCAATGAAACAAGAATGTGCAAGAAGACAATCCTCTGAGACAGGACTGCATCGGATAATAATAACCTGAATAAGAAACCGGACTGGAGCCTCAACAATGATGCTCTTTACAGGAAGGGTCAGAGCAGACTCTACCTGCTGAGGCGCCTGAGGTCATTTAGAGTACAGGGAGCGCTTTTAAAGACCTTCTATGACTCTGTGGTGGCATCTGTCATTTTTTACAGTGTTGTATGTTGGAGCAGCAGTTTATCGGCAGCTGAGAGGAAGAGGTTGGATAAACTCATCAGGAAGGCCAGCTCTGTTCTGGGATGCACCCTGGACCCAGTGCAGGTGGTGGGAGACAGAAGGACTCTGGCCAAAATAACATCTCTGATGGACAGAGTCTCCCACCCCATGCATGTAAATGTTGCTGAACTGCAGAGCTCCTTCAGTGACAGACTGCTGCATCCTCGATGCATGAAGGAGCGTTTCCGCAGGTCCTTCCTCCCTGCAGCTGTCAGACTGTACAATCAAAACTGCTCCCAACAAACATAGATGTTTACATCAGCACTGTAACTGCACTATTTATCAACTGATTCACACTACAACCTTGATTTGCTTCTTATCTGTATTTAATTTAATTCAATTTAATAACGGGACAGTACTCTGTCTTCGGTAACCATTGTCCTTGATGTAAATATGTAAAAAACAAAAACAAAACATGTTTATGTTTCTGTTCTGTGTCTTGTGTACTAATTGTTTGTATATGTGTCTTTCTGGCTGCTGTTCCATACAAATTTCCCCTTGTGGGACAATTAAAGGATTATTCTATTCTATTCTATTCTATCTGGGGTCTTAGTCAAGGAGGTGACCAAGAACCCAATGGTCACTCTGACAGAGCTCCAGCATTGCTCTGTGGAGAAAGGAGAAGCTTCCAGAAAAACAACAATTTCTGCCTGAAAATGTCTGTGGGGGATATTCTAAGAAAAACCTGTTTTTTGACCCCTTAAGCACGATTATATAACAGAATAATTAATCTATTATCTTTCAAGCGCATACTCAAAAAACAAATTGCTCCCAAAGTCAATACTGTAATACTGTTTTGTCACTGTGTATGTGAAAAAAATCCTCCATATAAATATAAAGCTGAGCTGTATTAGAGGTCAGTAAGCCTGGAAAAACTAAAAAATAAGTAAATAAATAAAAATCAAGTGAAAGCAGTGTCAATTGTAAAGGATTGAAGCATTCTGCTTGGCTGGATGGTAAGAAATATATACAAATATATACAAATTACACTTCTAAAGCATAATGTAAAAAACAACAAAACAGATTTCTTTTTCTAAATTCACACTCTCAAACTTAGGAAGCATCTTTGCTTAAAATTTGTGGTTAGCAGCTTTATGAAAGAGTTTGAAAGGATTTTTTTTTCCTTAACTGTTTTTTTTAATTTTTTTATTTGTTTTTTATAATTTCACTTTGAGAAAGTAAACAAAGACAAAAGACAAGCAAAAACAGAGCAGAACAAAACAGCTCATAGGGTTTAATTTTGCCTATATGCAAATTATACATTACTATGTGATCAGCTATTGAACGTCTCATTAAAGAAACCAGCAGATAGTCATGTAGAGAAAATCTATAGTCATTTGTAATACTCACACATCTAATTTCAAACTAGTCCAAAAGGGTCCATCCACTCCACAGATGAAGCAATTGCTCCCTTGTATGCGAACACATACAAATCCAGTATAATCAGTGTCCGATGCCCAATGTTACCATGGGGAAAAAAAACCTAAACTTTATTATATAAATATAATAAAGTGTGTCATCTATTTTCCAGACTGGTAGAAATACGAGTCGTGTATAGCAGCCAATTTGGAAAAGCCTGTGTTATTTATTAGCTTTTGTAGTGACAAATTATGAGTCTTTTCAAATATTGTCATAAAACTGAAGTCATGAATATGAGACAGACTAATGCAGATTCCCTGCACAGCATAGTTAACATTGTGACATGTCCTTTCCTTGTTTTACGTCTGAGAGAATAGACAGTTTTAATCACTCATCACTACTTCACAACTGCAGTAAAAACAAGTTTTCATTAAAAAAATGGAGTTAAAGGTAAATATGGCGTCACTTCTGTGTATTCAACCTCAAAATGCACTGTAAATTTCTGAATTCTGCCCAGATTTAAAACTCTTCCCTATGTTAAAAGCAAAAACTGTTTTGTATTTGGCAAAAATTTAACTAAGGTTAATACAGAGCTTGCCTGCTCATAATATGAACAGACAAACAGAAATCAAATGTTTTCAAGACATCGAAAGTATAGATATAGATAAGAAACACGTCCACTTCTACTGCTTTATGCTTGAGTAGACACATTCAGCCTTGCTGTTGTTTCTCAGTCCTCTTGGCCTCTCAGCCTTGTGGTGCTTCAAAGCGGCATAATGGATGTTTTCTTCATTTTGAGCTTCCTGATTATAAAATATTAAATGCAAAATTATTTAAAATTGCTCAAAATAAATAAAAATGAAAACATACTGACTCCAAAATGTTCTGCTTATGTTAATATTTTAATGTTAACCCCCCAAAAAATTACCTGTGCGACTGCTGAAGAAACAGGAGAAATTCTTGAACGAGACTCTGAAGAAAAACAAATAAAATGTTCTTACTGTAAAGCTGTGTCAGTACTGAGTAGTTAATGTCAATAACAATAAAAGTTGCAGTACCTGCGTGTTTGGTGCTGTTTCTCTTGTGGGTCACATACAATAATAAAGCCATTAAAACGCTCAGAAGTGTGGTGAATGCCAAAGCTCCACTCAAGAGATACACAAAGACACAACAGTTCCTCTCATCTGTGGACAGACACCAGGAAATATTATAGATCCTGTAGCTTGCTGCTGTGTAAGATTGTGTTACATAAAATAAAAGTTACTCACACTCCAGCTTGGTCCCGTTTCCAAACAGTATGTGTCCACATGAGGCGACAGCACAGTAGTAGGTCCCAGCATGAGACATATTCAGGCTCTTCATTGGCAGGTTGTAGACACAGGTGTGTGTCTGTGTGTTGGGTTTCCTCTCACACTGATCATTCCTGCCTCCATGTGTGTAAATGATTCTTGGGAAAGACTCTTCAGAGTCTCTGAACCAGTAAACACTGTGTTCTTCATCACAGGTCCCAGTGTGTACTGTACAGTTCAGAGTCACAGAGCCTCCTGGTTGGAGGGTCTCAGATACTGACTGCTGCACTAAAGTTGGGATGTTCGACCCTGAACCTTTTACATCAATGACAGTACCCTCTGCAAATGTAAACATGTATCCATAGCTGCTTGCACAATAGTAAGTAGCAGAGTCTGAAATGTCCAGATCTTTTATCTTTAAGTCAATTTTTCCTTTTTCAAAATTCACAGTGAACCGTGGATCACTCTTGAATTCATCATGAAACATGGCTTGATTGTCCACTGTGTTTACAGTACAAATGAGCTTTGACTCCTTTCCCAAATTTAACTTATACCAGTAAAGCCTTGCCACATCGTTACCTTCATACAAACAGCGCAGAGTCACATCGTCCCCAGTATTAGCTGATACAAAATGTCTTTCTTGATGAACAGATAAGGAGAATTTGAGGTCATTTGTGTGAGCTGAAATAAAATGAAAGAACGTAAATGAACATTTGAGACACAAGGAAGGACGGTAAATGTTTCTTACTGCAGTTTTAAAAAACTCACCTGTTTCCCCCAAGAACAAACATGTCAGATAGAAGACAAACTGTGCTGATGCCATTGTGTTCAGACTCTGGTGCTGAATGCAAAGATTCTTGAACCTGTCTTTGCTTTTCAAAGAAGACTGTGTTTGACTGGCCAACCACAAATGACACAGCATGTCCTATTTAGGGAGCTTGATCACGTGTCAACTGACACCTATATGTTAAGCTCAGTGTCTGGACTGTTAGGAAACAACATAAATGATGGTAAAAGAAGGTGTATATAGCTCAGTAAGGGACGGCAGGTTATTGCATTTTCGAGGACCTGTGTTTCTTGTTAACCATTTTATTCCATGTTTTTTTGCAGCATACTTTTACTAAGCTTCATTTTCTTTTTTAGATATGATGTTCAGTATTGGCTGTTTTTATATAAGAACCTTTAAGTTAAACAATCAACGTGTCATTAAAGTTTAGACTTTCAACAGGTGCAAGGCCAGGTGCATCTTCTGATGGGCTAACTCTGGCTAACCCTCTGTCTTGTTTTGTCACAATCAGTGTTGGTCAAGTTACTTGAAAAAAGTAATCAGTAACTAATTACTGATTACTCCCCCCAAAAGTAATCTGGTTACTTTACTGATTACTTATTTTTAAAAGGAATTAATTACTTAGTTACTTTTTAAAAACATGATTTACAACCTGAATAAATAAAGAAATAGATCTTTCAGCCCTGTCCAAGCCGGGGCTCGAACCGGCAACCTTCCGTTTACAAGGCAAACTCCCAACTCTTGAGCCGCGATAGTAGTGGTAGTGACAGGCAGGTGAACCAATCAACTCAATATGGAAGATGATAAACGCAAATTGGCCCTCTCGATGGGAAATTTGAGTATTAAAAAAAATAACAAGACTGAACGGTCGACCGATATAAAGTATTACGCACATTGTGTAAGAAGGAATTTTCTTTTCACCAAAGCACTTCCAACTTGAAATATCACATTGATGCGAAGCATACTTTAGTTGGGCATGCTGCTAGGACTTTGGCTAAGGCGTCACCCAGCTTGCAACATACCACTCATGGAGCATCGGGGACTCTGTAAGTCTACCTCAGACATGTTCACTGACACAATTGCCAAGTGGATTGCAACAAACTGCAGCCATGTTAATTTTGTTGAGAACACGCATTTCACACATCTTTGGTTCCACGTTTCTAGGACTTTTCTAGGATGCTTTCTAGGACTAGAAGTGCCTCCCCAAGTTTGACACAGAGAGAGGATAAATGTTTACAGAGTTTTTAGTTAATATCAATGTTCAAGATGTTCAATAAACATGTTAAGTGCGTATATTTTCTCTTTTTTCTTTAGTCTGTTTGCTCATGTAAAATGAAATGTGATTAATATAGAATAAACATGAAATGATATTTAATTGTGATTAATCAAAATTAATCCACAGTAACCCAGTGTTGAAGCTGTTAAAAAATTGTAATTGTTTGACAGCACTAATATATATTATACCTATTACCTATTAGTATATATGTTTTTTTAAAAGTTGTATTTCACAGGAGATAACCTGTGTTAAAAGATTAAAGAAAATTATTCAAATTCTCTTTGAATGTAAGCATACATTCTTTGTGTTTATTCTCCATTTACTGCATTATACAATGGCTTGCAAAAGTATTCGGCCCCCTTGAACTTTTCACGTTTTACGTGCACCCCACTTTCAGTTATTTATTTGTAAAAAATGTTTGGAATCATGTATGATTTTTGTTCCACTTCTCACGTGTACACCACTTTGTGTTGGTCTTTCACGTGGAATTCCAATAAAATTGATTCATGTTTGTGGCTGTAATGTGACAAAATGTGGAAAAGTTCAGAAGTTCCAAATACTTTTGCAAGCCACTGTATTGCATGAATGTCAGTTACAAGCTTAAGTATAAAGTTGAAAAACTATAATTGCAGCTACTATTACTATTGATCAAGTAATTGCAATTAATTACGATTAATGATAGAAAATTGTGAGATTCATTAGTTATTTTTTTTTTATTGACAGCACTAGTCATAACATCCATCCATCCATCCATTCGCTTCCACTTATCCTTTTCAGGGTCGCGGGGGGCGCTGGAGCCTATCCCAGCTGTCATAGGGCGAGAGGCAGGGTACACCCTGGACAGGTCGCCAGTCTGTCGCAGGGCCAACACACAGGGACAGACAACCGTTCGCGCTCACATTCACTCGCACATTCACACCTAATGGCAATTTGGATTTTCCAATTAACCTATCCCCACAAGCTGCATGTCTTTGGACGGTGGGAGGAAGCCGGAATACCCGGAGAGAACCCACACAAACACGGGAAGAACATGCAAACTCCACACAGAAAGACCCCGGCCTGATGTTGGAATTGAACTCAGGACCTTCTTGCTGTGCGGCAACAGTGCTAACCACCGTGCCACCGTGCTGCCCTCCATGCCACCGTGCTGCCCTAACATAATTTACCTATATTGCCAAAGATAAAACATTTCAGATTTATGCCTGACAATGTCACTGTGTTGCTGTGTTGAAAGAAAATACATTTTACTGCCATTAAATCTTTACACAACATAGTTAGCTAATGATGCGCCCATATAGAAAATGTCACGAGTTTACTCACACCTCCGGTGAAGCCCCCCCTCCCCCCCACACACATCTGCCACACTAAAAGAAGAAAACAAAAGAATGTTAAGGTGGTTAGCAGGTCTCAGTGAAACAAGACGATGTTTCTCCAACACGATGATGCTACATATGACATATAACAGACAATCAACACAGGACTACATAAAGTGCAATCTGCAAAAATCGCAAAATAACAAAACAAAGACAGTGCAAAGCCACGTGATACAGACACAACAGTACAGTAGAAATGTGCAAAAGACTGAGTATTGTGCAAAAAGTCTTGCTTTGCTGATGCTGCCGGTGCAATAAGTGTCTGTGATGGATTGGTAGAGAGGCTCCAATGAGCTTCTCAGTGTTCTCACTTTCCGTTGTAAGGTATTGCGATCAGGAACTGAATTCTTTAAAGGTCTAAAATTTGTATGAATCTGTGTGGACATGCATAGTAACAGCAAGATGACCACTTCACATCATCAAGTGGTCTTTTTCTGGCAGCTTTCTGTGCATTCAAGGTAAAACACACAGTGGAGGTTACTGTATATATTGTTAGCTTAGCAGTCCATGCAACAGATAATCCTTTTTTTCCAATCCGCAAATTTTCCATGCTCCAACAGTAATGATGCTGCCTAGTTTAATCGTGGATCATAAAGGTTCTTGAAAATCTGAGAGAAAAGAGGTAGCAGACCCAGATGGACAATATATTAAAACATTGTACAAAAGCTCATTGCTTCCAATTTTAGTCATTATCATCTCAGAACTGATATAAGAGCTTCTGAGAAAAGTGTGGCATAAAAATAACAGCATTTCTGCCTCAAAATGAACCGTCTCCAGGACACAGTCCTAAAAGATGTGCAACTTCATTCTCACGCTGCCACATTTTAGAGATAAAAATAAAATCCAACTTCTCACGACAGAACAAGTCATTTAAAAGAAAGGACTTGTTAGCAATAGAGCGGGCATTAATCATTTTAGCAGAGAAATACAGTGAAACAGCTGGAGCCAGGTACAGTGGCACAAAAGCAAAGCTCCCATGAATCTGTATTTTCATAAACCCACTGAAACCAACAAAGTAGGACAAGAAAGCCGGCTTTCTTGCTCAGCTTTTCTGTCAAAGTTTCTGAAGGGAAGTCGGGATCCTGACTTTTAGCAACAGAGGTACAGTGAGGTCTGCCGCATGCTCTAACCACAGTGGAAAAACAAACTTGTTTTGATGAGTCTGGAAACTACCCATGGCAAATATGATTGCTATTAGTGAATGATAGTCATATGTCTAATGATGTGAAGAGGCAACCTTTTCATATCAGTGACTTTAGTCTCTGACACAGTTTTGTTCTATCAAATCAAATCAGGAGTTTTTAAGAAGCTGATCATCTTGTCTGCATGTGGTCTTTAATTTGAAATATTTTCTGAGACTTTCCCGTGTCCTTCTTTCTGCCCTTCTCACCTGTTTTGTGTAGTTTGGCCCCCAACACTATTTTGTGGGGCAGATAATTTTTTCTGAAACATTTCTAGTTCTGCAGTGGACCTGGTAGAGCTGCAAACACTTTCTTGAGTAATACAGTTGCACCCAGTTTATTTCAGAAGTTAGTGTTTTTTTTTTCTGTCAGTATCATTAATCCTGAGGTAAATATAAACTGCAAACACACTTGTATGAATTGTTTAAGAGTTTTATTGAAAAGTAGCAATCTAAAGTCACCACATTTATCTGAAATCTTAAAAAATAAAACTTTAGAAAAGTCATGATAAACTTTAAAAAGTGAAAATATGAGGTTCTGCTCTGTTATAAAGAAACAAAGATGAAACATTTTCCATTTTACTGCTTGAAGCTAAAGTACACACATTCACTCCAGAAGTCACCAGTCTTGCTCTTGCTCTCCTGGTAACAACAAAGTACAAAGATTGAATTACACATTCGATGGTAAATGCAACTCAGGGCGCTTTTTATACAACATGCCACATTTACCCATTCACACAAGCACCTTTTTTCTATGTTCAAGTGTTATAGTTTCTTGTGACTTATGAAAAAAAGTTGTTTTTTAACCCAAGAGTTACCTCTTTGTGTTTTATGGAGAAATTTGAAAAGCTTGGATGACATTCTGGGCAGCAGCAGCTGTTTATCTTGATGATCACACACAAAGTGGAAACCAGTGATATAGTCAGAACGGTCATGAATGCAACAGCTCCTTTCAAGACAATGGAGTCTATGTTATCTGCAGATAAAGGAGGGGAAATAAAATAGCATTCAGCTGTATGAATTTAGAGTGGGAGTAGATGTTCTTCTTGAATGTACTCACTTTCAAAGTCCAGCTTGGTCCCGTTTCCGAACACTATGTGTCCACATGAATCAACAGCACAGTAGTAGGTCCCAGCATGAGACATGTTCAGATCCTTCATTGGCAGGTTGTAGACACAGGCGTCTGCTTTTGGGTTAGTTTTCGTCCTACAGTAATCATTTTTGCCTCCATAAGTGTAAATCAGTCCTGGACGAGATGCTTCTGTTTCTTTGAACCAGTAAACACTGTGTTCTTCATCACAGGTCCCAGTTTGTACTGTGCAGTTCAAAGTCACAGAGCCTCCTGGCTGGATGCTCTCAGATGCTGACTGATGGACTAAAGCTGGGTTTTTCAAACCTGCCTCCCTTACTTTGACAATGGTACCCTCTGCAAAAGTTAACACAAATCTATAGCTGCATGAATAGTAGTAGCTGAGTCATTGATATTCAAATCTAAAATGTTCAAGTTATTTCTTCCGTTTTCTCTATCCAGTGTAAACTGTGGATTGTTCTGGAATTCATCCTAAAAAGTGATTTTTGTATCATAGACATAGAAGGTAGAGATTAACCTTGGTTTCTGTCCCTGTGCAAGATCCATGCTGAATCATCACCTTCATAGAAACATTGCAAACTCACATTTTCTCCAACAATAGCTAAGATAAAATCTTTGTCTTGATGAACAGATGCCGGTAGTTGCAGATGAGTCTTCTGGACTACATTAAAATCAGAAAAAAAGAAAATGACTTCAATGCAAAGTCAAGTTTTCAACGACATTAGCTGTCCTGATTGGTAATATTACGTGATAGGAAATGATGTAAATACAGCGTAATCCAAATTACTAACACATAACTCACCTATATTCCCTAAGATCAGACATGTCAGATATGAAGCACGCGTGACATATGCCATCGTGTTCAAACTGCTAGTCTGAAAGAAAATAACCTTCCTCCACTCTTTTGAGATCCAACTTAATCATGTGATCTGCCTCATATAGGAAATGTGGTCACAGGTTTGGGAGCACTTTTTGCTTCTTTGAATAGAACCAACACAACATGCACCAATAATATAATTGATTAAAAGGTTTTTGTGTTTCCTTTTTCTAGTCAGGGGGAGGTTTGTGCTCATCATGTTCTCAGGTTGCTCAAACGCTGAAACTAAACACTAATAAAAGCACCAAAATAGAGACACTAGATTAAAAACAAAAGGTGACAGAGCTTTTGTTTCTGTGGCTCCCAGACTCTGGAACTCTCTTCCACTGAATTTGAGATCTGTAGACTCGGTCAGTTCTTTTAAAAACAGTTAAAAACCCATCTTTTTAAACTTGACTTTGGTTGATGTTGTTTTATGTTCTAGCTTCTGTGAAGCACTTTGTGATTTTATCTTGAAAGGTGCTATATAAGTAAAATTTTGCTTACTTTACATGTATTCAGCTAAGTGTTAGAACACATCTTATGATATTTTTACAGTTGTTGGTCTTAAAGGAACAAATTCAAAGTTGCTGTGTGGTTTTCAGTGCACTCCACTCATGTGTGAACGTAGCTGAAAGTGGCCTCAGGGAAAACGTACAGGCATACAGTGGAGCGAGAGTTTCACTTCTTCAGTAAAGCACCTTTGTTGTGCAGGTGTCTTCAACACAGCCTCCCCACTCGAATTCTGAGCAGGCATCTCCATCCGACATCAAGGAAACACTCACTATTGCTTTTAAATCATTGAACTTCAAACACTGCTCGCTTCAGTTTTAAGCGCTACATCAAAAGGTCCTGATTAATGACGAACAGCAGTTTGTTAGTGAAATCTAAAATAAAATTCATCCTTAATCACTATAAGAGGATATGAGAGGATTAAAGCTTTGTCATAAAGCTGATACCAAGCCTCTTGTGATCAGATTTCATTGCTGGACTGTGCACTGGCTTCACCCTGTGAAGAGTATGCGAACATGCAGGTAATCATGCACAGTACAGGAGAGAACAAACATCACAGGTGGTGTGAAAGATTAGATTTTTAGAGCTAAAAGCCTTTGCCAATTAGAGATCTTTATCATACCTTCAGTTTAATCTACTTAAACATGCAGAAAATTTTCTGCTTGCATGTGATGCCTGATTTTAATTGTTTCAATTGTTGTCATTTCTTTACGCAGACTTGTAAAGAAGTACAATTTAGCATGTTTTTATAAATTTTGCTGCTGGTTGATTTGGTAGTTTTAAACACTTATTGAAAGGCTGCCGTAGTTTCACCCAATCCTTATTCTAAAGTATAGCATTTATATCTACACCAGTTGCTATTCTGATGTATGTGTTACAAAGTAGCTTCAAACTAGTGTGCGCTAACTTGTAGGTTATAGTGGAAAGTGCCAGGAGTGGCAACAGCAGAATTGTTTTCTTTGGAGATGGCTGTGCTTACTTGTACTGCTGCTGAGGTTTCTTTTTGGATTTAGCTACATACATAAGCAGGTGTTACATCAGCTATTATGGGCTCTTTAGAAACAAATGACCTGAATAAAACAAGTGCAAAAGTGGAACATGGCAAGGGATACAAAAGAGAAGTTTCTATGCGAACATGACTATTATGCAAACATAGTGAAGGACACTTTCCACCCCTCACATGCAACGTTCTCCCTTCTTCCATCTGGCAGACGGTTTCGCAGCATCAAAACCGTAATGACCAGACTTTTACCCCCCAAGCACTCAGATCCCTCAACTCACTACCACCAAAGGACTGAAAAACACAAACACGTCACAAAAGTCACCAAAAGACTCAAAAACAACATAAACTTCCACAAATCTACTACAAACTGGACCTGGGAACAATATGCTTATCTGCACACCTCAGTCACATAGTTATTGTCTTTGTGTATTGTACATAGATATAGTTAGTAATAGTACCTTTTTTTTAGCTCTTAATTTTACCCAAATTTAGCAAGTTATTATTTATTTGTAATTTCTAGTTTTATATTTCTTGGAATGTTTTTTATATTCTTATAAATGCACCATGCGGGGCTTGGGGTGAAACAGCATTTCGGTACGCTGTATACTGTGTATATTTTTGTACTGACCATAAATCTTGAATCTTAAATTAATGACTCAGATTAATGACTGCTTCCTTTGTCCGTCCAGTAACCATGGACACGACTGGTTAATCCCTCTGTTGTCCCTGCTAGAATTTCCAGCAGTGAAATTCTGGGATCCAATCTTCTGAACTGCTCATCTCGCAGAAGACGAAGGGAACAGCAGAGTGTCTCCGTTTCAGTTTATACTTTGTCAAGTGCCCACCTTTCTACCTTAAATATCCAGTCACTGATCTTCAACAACACTTTATAATTTTCTCTCTCTCTCTTTTAACATGGAAAATTTCATTACATTAGAACATTCAGTCATATATGAATAAGCTTCACATAACGATTTATTCAGTTTAGATTCCATTGGCACATTCACTTTAGTATAATCCTTTTAATCCACATACTTTTTCTCTTTAAAACTGTTTGTCAATCACAATTTGAGCCTGAATTAAGCCTGTCTTTAAAATCATTTGTAACTTTTTGCATTATTATATTGCTCGACTTAAACATAATTCTGAGTTTAAACCATTGCAACATTTAAAACTACTCTTTTTGTTCAAAAGTATGGGTGATGCTAGGGTTGGCAACACAGTCCTTCTCAGTCCCAGACATGAATAAAAAGGTAAACTGTGGATCATGTCTACACACCTAAAATCTAGAAATTAGAGAAATCATTTCCACTACTCAATCTGCATTTCTTTGATAACATATTGAGCAGACATATATTTCTGATTTATCTTTGATTAAAAAAAGATAATCTACATAGTAGCAGAAAGAAAAGCTTTGTTTTAGCACTCATTTTCAATTTTAACACGTAAGGCTGGGTGTCAAGTCGTTTTACCACCTCAGCTGTGATGGCATTGGGCGGCCACGGGGACTTCAATCTCTCACCCAGGTCTGGCTAGTGAAATTCCACTCCGCTGTCCAAAAAATCTCGTTAATCATAGTTAATATGTTTGTATTGTATTGTAATTTGATTGTATTTACTTAAAAAAATCTTTGACTAATGTTAAAAGACTAACGCTAAAAGAAACAAAATCAGGAAAGCGGCAAATACTTTTTTACGGCACTGTTTATAAGCATTCAAATCAAATGCAGAGCTGAGTACAGGATCTACTACATATAAACATTGTGAATTTCCGATTCCAGCACACAGGCTAAAAACGGTTTTGTTTGGGACAAAATCGAACTCATCTTAACATAAAGTTGCAAAACTCATATCAGGAAGTTCACAGACAACAAATGTCTTTGGGGCTTTAAATGCTGAAGCCTGTTAAAAATAACAAAAGCACAAAAACAGATAACAAACTCATCCAGTTCTACTGCTTCATACTAGAGTAGACACATTCAGCCTTGCTGTTGTTACTCTTTCTTCTTGGTCTGTCAGCTCTCGGATGCCTTAAAGCCGCATAATGGATGTCTCCTTCATTGTGCTGATAATAAAATATAAAATATATACAGTTGCATAGAATTACTTAAAAGAAATAAAAGACTGAAAATAAATTGAGTCAGTTGTTAACATTTGAATGTCAACACAAAAATTACCTCTGTGTCTGCTGAGGAAAGAGGTGACGTTCTTGGATGAGACTCTAAAAAAGAACAGATGAAGTTCTCAAACTATGATGCTGGGTTGATTCAGTTTATATTGATAGTAACAATAGCAGTTGCGGTACCTGTGCACGTGGTGCTGTTTCTCTTGTGGGTTACACACAATAAAAAAGCCATTAAAACACTCAGAAGTGTGATGAATGCCAACGCTCCACTCAAGAAATACACAGAGACACAACAGTTCCCCTCATCTGTGGACAGACACCAGGAAACATTAAAGATCCTTGACTATACTATTATGTACTTTATAATAATATTACCAAGTTACTCACCCTTAAAGTCCAGCTTGGTCCTGTTTCCAAACAGTATGTGTCCACATGAGGCGACAGCACAGTAGTAGGTCCCAGCATGAGACGTATTCAGGCTCTTCATTGGCAGGTTGTAGACACAGGTGTGTGTCTGTGTGTTGGGTTTCCTCTCACACTGATCATTCCTGCCTCCATGTGTGTAAATGATTCTTGGGAAAGACTCTTCAGAGTCTCTGAACCAGTAAACACTGTGTTCTTCATCACAGGTCCCAGTGTGTACTGTACAGTTCAGAGTCACAGAGCCTCCTGGTTGGATGGTCTCAGATACTGACTGATGCACTAAAGTTGGGATGTTCGACCCTGAACCTTTTACATCAACAAAAGTACCCTCTCCAAACTCAAACATGTAGCCATAAGCTCCACAGTAGTAAATAGCAGAGTCTGAAATTTGCACATTTGTTATCTTTAAGTAGATTTTTCTTTCCTCAGTAGCCGCTGTGAATCTTGAATCATTCTTGAATTCATCATGAAATGTAGCATTGGTGCCGTACTTGTACAAAGTAGAAATGGGCTTCAGTTTGTGTCCCAAGTTCAGCTTGTACCAGAAAAACTTTGCCACATCGTTAGCGTTATAAAAACAATTCAAAGTCACACTTTGCCCAGTATTAACTGATATAAAACGTCTTTCTTGATGAACAGACAATTTCAAATCATTTGTGTGAGCTGAAATAAAATAAGAAAAAGTAAGTACACAGGACAAATGAAGGCATGGCAAAAAGGTTCAGACGGTAGTTTAAAGAGAAACTTACCCATTTGCCCCAGAAACAAACATGTGAGATAAAACTGTGTCAATGTCATCATGTTGTGGTGAATGGAAAGAGTCTCAATCCTGTCTTCACTTTTAAGAGAGAAGAATGCATTTTATTGGCCAACCAGTGATGACTCAGCATGTGCTATTTAGGGAGCTTGATCACATGTCCACTGAGACCTATAGTGTTAAGCTTTGATTCTGGATTGATGAGAAACAAAGTTAACGCTTTTTCATTTGAACATCAAATATTTTATTTACAAATCCAACTCCCGTAGTGTGATTTATACAGAATCACACACCAAGACCTGCAAGAGGAAGATAATAGCATTTAAATGAAAACGCAGGAAGATGTATAGTTATGGACAGATTTTATATTTTTATGTGACCATTTTTAAAAAAAATAATAATAAAAAAAAAAGGCTTTAAATAAATGTTATCTTTACTCTTAATTTGTTGTTCAAAATATTGGTTTTGAATGAAATATTTTGAATCTTCACTTAAAATTCACATCTTTTTGCAGCGTTATTCATTTTGAACTATTTTACATGAAATACATATGTTTCACATATCTGTGAACTAGAGGACTAATATGGGTGCAGACTACAACTTCATGAGGTGATGGGTGCATACAAATTTGTCTACAGTCAGGACACAGCCATCAGTATATGGGACACGCTCTACCAGGTGAGTATGCTTGGTGAGGGATTCTTGATGACAATGCACCAGAAGAAGAGACAATTGTTTTCCTGACTTATCCATTATTCTTTACTTCTTTTCAGAATTTTCATTTGCTAGCACAGTTCAATTCAATTCAATTTTATTAATATAGCGCCAAATCACAACAAAAGTCGCCTCAAGGCGCTTTATAGATACAGAGAAAAACCCAACAATCATATGACCCCCTATGAGCAAGCACTTTGGCGACAGTGGGAAGGAAAAACTCCCTTTTAACAGGAAGAAACCTCCGGCAGAACCAGGCTCAGGGAGGGGCGGGGCCATCTGCTGCGACCGGTTGGGGTGAGAGAAAGAAGACAGGACAGTTGAACTGTCATGAGCAACAATTGTGATGTGGTTATGAAAGCATGCTGATGTCAACATATGTCCATCCATAAGCCAATTCAGGGTCATGGTGTTGCAGGCTGGCTCTCTCAGGGGATGGACCCAAAGGCAGGACTCCAGAGAGAAAGCAAAAACTCTGATGATAACTTTCAGTAATGGGATGTACAGTGGCGAAGCTTTGGAGTGTGTTAAATCCAGGAAGTCTTTAATGAAACATGTATTGACGTGGCAAACAGGTGAGCTTGATTGCTTCAGGTGCGTCCAGGAGGAGGATGGAGATCCCAGAAGGATCCCATCACACATCCATACAGACAGAGAGAGAGGCAGGAGGACTAGAGGACCATGACAGTTGGTGTGATTTATGAACATAAATATATTCCTTCAAAATTTGTGTGCGAGTATTAGTTTCACCTGTGATTAAGAGGAGCTCATTTTTGATTAATCCTGGTGAAGGGAGAAGGGTGTCTCACTGCAATAGCAGCACTTTGAGCTGCTCTCTCTCAATAAAATATTAACCCAATAACCAAAGCTTTTTCGGCTCTCTACAGGCTCTTCAGGTTGTTTTGTTGCTTTAATTAATTCATTATTAACAACAATATAAAAATATGCACAAAAGGAATTACTAATGTAAAAAAGAAACATGGTTTTATTTATATATGTTTATATATAAATATATGTGGTGGCCCCTAGAGACAAAGTATGTACAAACTCCAAAACACATTTCTAGCTTTAACTGAACTTCCAAAAAAGAGCTACTAGATCACTTAAATTACACAATTGAAAGCATATGTTTATGGTTTGTGTATTTATACACAAGAACTCATATATATATTCAAATAATTTAAAAAAAAGTTCATTTACCTGTTACTACCACACAACAAATCTGGTCGTTGGTACTTCCTGGCTTGTGTAGCCACTAGGTAACAAAAGCTCAACTCTGCTCCTAGCATCCTGGAGCACTTCTGTTGTGTTTTGTACGTGTTTTGGAGTTTTTACGTTTTGGAGTTTTTATGTGGTTCGAAGTTTGTACGTACTATGGAGTTCGTACGTGCTGTCTCTAGCGGCCACAGTAAATATACTTTTATTTATTCACTCCACATAAAATGTAATAAATAAATCTGTCATGATGTGGGATGGACTCAAGCGCAGACGAGGCAGCTAAAATACAGTTCAGTTTATTGGTATACAACACCAGGTGCCCTCTCATACAAGTGAGAGGGCAAGGGGGATCCAGGGCACAGGGGAAAAGGAAAAGAAGCTCTTCACATGCGAGGGACTCCACAAAACACAGCACATCACCAATCTTGCACACCCAGGGCTCCAAGGGAAACGGAATTCCTGTTCCGATTAATCTCATCAATCAGCGACGTGGAAAGACAACAAGAAACTAGTACTCCGGAGCTTACTACCAAGGTTACTCAATAGTCCAGCGACGAGATGTTTCCAGCCACTGCCTTAAGTAGTGGATGAGGTTACGCGATGAGCCACAGGTGTGTGATTAATCTCAGGTGCGAGGGCCAGGGGCGGGAGCTCGCAATGAGCTCCGCCCCGGCAAGACAGGGCAAGCGTGAGAGAGGCAGATGTAAACAAGAAACATATGTAGCCAACCTGAGTCAGCCAGGCAGACACGGGGACCATGAGAAATTCATATAATACAAAAACCAACTATTAACATTTCAACTTTTAATTATTTAAATTTTCAGCTCTTTCCTTTTAAACAAGTTTAAAGTGAAACAACACAAAACACTGCAAACAACAACACAATTAAATATAAATGAAAATATGAAAACAAAATGAAGAAGCATGTTCTCTGTCATATGGGCCTGCATGAATAAACTTTCTGAATCCTTTATCATCCGCAACTTATAATAGTTGTGGATGATAACTATACCTTTCTAATGTGACGTTGTTGTCCCTGGCTCTCTTTCTCTCTCTCTCCCTCCCGCTCTGTTCCTGTGCTACTGCGAGTGTAACTACCGCCCCTCCCCCCTCTGCCCAGTGCAAAGCACAAGGCTCGCGTGTGGAGTGAAGTAGAAAAAAGTGTGAGAGAGAGGGTGAGAGAAAGAAAAAAAAACATGAGTCGGCTCACATCGTTCAGTTCAAAGACTCGGCTCTAAGAACTGTTTTGTTCGCGACCGACACATCACTACTTGCAAGTTGGAAGTCACACACAGCCAGGGAACTGGAGCGTGGAGTTTTACACATAGTTTTTGCTATGAATCTGTAACCAGACCTTAACAAAAATAATTTGCAACTTGTGTAAATATTTTTTGCAAACACACACAAAGAAGACATACAAACAGGATGTAGGTAGATGCACAAACATAACACTTTCAGTTTACATGGTTACAAAACTCAGTTCACAACTACGCATTTGATTTACAAGTACAAAATATTAATGACCACAGTTTGAGCCCATAGAGCGCCACCCCAAGGCAGGTCAGCAAATATAGTCCATAAACACATGAACCATGGATCCGCAGACTAAATCTGTCCTACAACATCTTTCAATCTGAAGAGCACATGATGACCAAACCCCCCTCTCTTTCCTGTTCAGGGTGATGTGGTGTGCACGTTTTACTCTGCTGATGCACAAAAACAATTTAAATAAACAGGTTGGAAAGCTCGGGCTCATTATGAACATGTTATTATCAGGAGAACTAAAAAGACAGCAGTGGTGTACTCTTTAGAGTCCTTTATTTTTATGATATACTGGAACAAGAGGCTTTCATTGAAAGTTGATGCAAAGAATTGGAGGTAAAATTTTACTCTCCAGTACTGTTAAAAATATGATTGTTCTTACAGCCTGATATCACAGTTGCTCATTACATTATGGAAAAGTCAAATCATGGATCATCAACTTTATTAAAACATTGTGTAAAGTGTGAAGGCTGATCTTTGTTATCCCGTAATTATTATTTTTATTTTAATTTAATGTTGATGAATGATTACACAGTGTAGCATCCCTGGCTGAATGATGGTCTCTTATACTGATGCTTCACAGAGGTTTTATTGGAAAGGTTTTTATTGAAACATTCAGTGAAGACACCGTAAGAACTAGGAGCAAAACAAAACCAGCAATTTTAATACCATAACATCAAAGGAAACAAATTTCTCCTGCTCACATATAGCATATACATCAAATTTACATCACTCAAGTCATTATATCACCTCACTAACTTACAACTACACATAAAGGTCAAGGTTAACAACACATAAACTCTATTAAACGACATTTTGATTGCACGTAACTTATTCCATTAAAGGAAACATTAACAAACCTTGTGCCACTGTCAGCCAGGAAACATATTTTTCACTTTAAGGCACACTATTTACCATATCCTAAAAGAAACGCTACTAACAAGCCCTTTAACAGTTTTGCACCAGTTTCCTGTTTCAAGATAAAAGCATGGATTTCAAAATAAAAGTAGCGAAGTACCTTTCAAACAAACGTAAAAATATTTACCAAATTTAAAGGTCATTTACACACAGGTATGATGGGTGACATGGACATAGTTCTCAAAATCTGTGAAACCTCACAAAAAGCAATCAAGCATCAGCTTTTGACAATGAAACAAAGAATGATCCTAACAGCTCTATGTCGTTTGACAGTGTGCCATGCTTAATATTTAAAGTAAGTAGTTGTTTGCCAGTGAATAACAGTATTTGTGTTCATTTTTTCTGTATATAAAACAGTATCAGAATAGCTGGGATGGGTATAAACTGGAAACGCACGTGCATGTTTGTTTTTAAAAAGCTTCTTCAGTAGATTTATTGGAAAGAACATCTCTACAGTTACCACATTTAGGTGAAATCATAAAACCAAAACTATAGATAAAGGAATTCTGTACTTATTTGTGTATATCACAGCATTTTAAAACAAAGATGAAACATTTTCAGATCTTTACAGTAAAGTAGATGCATTCACTCCAGGTGTCATCCCGCTGTCTTCTTGATCTGTTTGTTTTGTTCTCCCTTAAAATGTTCTGGTGATCCTAGTAAAGGAAAGAAGTAAATCACAAATGTGCTTCTTTGAAGGATAAAAATTGCTGAACCAAAACAGAAATTACATCTTCATTTCTTTAGTTACCTCTGAAAAGCTTCCATGAGACTCTGAAAAACAGAAGAAAATCTTTTTAGCACATGACATTCAATGCATGAATCAACTTTACAACAACACTTACCTGTGAAGTGGATGCTTTTCTTTTTGATCATTACAAACAATACGGACATCAAACACAAACTAAGGACACAAGTGAATGCAACAATTCCATTCAGGACATGCACCAAGTAAAGAAATCCCACCTCATCTGCAAAGTGAAAGAGAAGAAGAACATGCAGAATCTTCAGCTTTATTATAGGAATGAGCCGAGAATGGAATTGAATATATTTTTGAATGTGACTCACCTTCTAAGTTCAGCTTGGTCCCGTTTCCAAACAGTATGTGTCCACATGAGGCAACAGCACAGTAGTAGGTCCCAGCATGAGTCGTATTCAGGCTCTTCATTGGCAGGTTGTAGACACAGGTGTGTGTCTGTGTGTTGGGTTTCCTCTCACACTGATCATTCCTGCCTCCATGTGTGTAAATGATTCTTGGGAAAGACTCTTCAGAGTCTTTGAACCAGTAAACACTGTGTTCTTCATCACAGGTCCCAGTGTGTACTGTACAGTTCAGAGTCACAGAGCCTCCTGGTTGGATGGTCTCAGATGCTGACTGCTGCACTAAAGTTGGGATGTTCCACCCTGAACCTTTTACATCAATGACAGTACCCTGTGCAAATGTAAACCTGTACCCATAGCTGCTTGCACAATAGTAAGTAGCAGAGTCTGAAATTTGCAGATCTCTTATCTTTAAGTCAATCTTTCTTTTTTCAAAATTCACAGTGAACCGTGGATCACTCTTGAATTCATCATGAAACATGGCTTGATTGTCCACTGTGTTGACAGTACAAAGAAGCTTTGACTCCTTTCCCAAATTTAACTTATACCAGTAAAGCCTTGCCACATCGTTACCTTCATAGAAACAGCGCAGAGTCACATCGTCCCCAGTATTAGCTGATACAAAAGGTCTTTGTTGATGAACAGACAAGGAGAATTTGAGGTCATTTGTGTGAGCTGAAAAAAAATGAAAGAACGTAAATGAACATTTTAGACACAAGGAAGGACGGTAAAAGTTTCTTACTGCAGTTTTAAAAAACTCACCTGTTTCCCCCAAGAACAAACATGTCAGATAGAAGACAAACTGCGCAGATGCCATCGTGTTCAGACTCTGGTGCTGAATGCAAAGATTTTTGAACCTGTCTTTGCTTTTCAAAGAAGACTGTGTTTGACTGGCCAACCACATATGACACAGCATGTCCTATTTAGGGAGCTTGATCACGTGTCGGCTGACACATATATGTTAAGCTCAGTGTCTGGACTGTTAGGAAACAACATAAATGATGGTAAAAGAAGGTATATAGCTCAGTAAGGGACGGCAGGTTATTGCATTTTCGAGGACCTGTGTTTCTTGTTAACCATTTTATTCCATGTTTTTTTCCAGCATACTTTTACTAAGCGTCATTTTCTTTTTTAGATATGATGTTCAGTATTATCACTATTACATTATGACCTGTTCCTTTTGCAGCATACTTTTAGTAAACGTGAAATATAATGTTCATTATCGTCTGTTTTCATAGTAAGAACTTATTTGGACGAATACAATTTTTTTGTACTTTTGCCTCTGAATTTTAAATTAATCCTTTAAGACGTACCATAGAACCAAGAGCCAACCAGAGCTTATTTTGTATTTTTTACATACTATAGTGCCATTTTTGGGAGTATTTCAAGTTGCTATACATCAATACAACCATTATAGCCCGAATTTTAATAATATGTATTGCATTAAGTGCATAGTAATTACATAAATTGCAAAAAAGGACAATAAACTAGAAAAAACTTGAAAATCGTTTTTTTTTTTAACATATATTTCTAGTTATAAGAGGTTATAAGAAATCAAAGAGCTTTATCCCTCAAAACTGTAAATACAAAAAAGTTGCACAAAATAGTTTCCCACCACAGGAAATTTATTTTGTGTGTCTTTATAGTTTTATTTTTTAAATACACCAATTTTTACATACTGCAGGTAAAATTACAACAACTATTTTGTTGCACATGCTGGTTTTTTTTGCAAATTTGCATTATAATAAACTATTTCCAGCAGTGCAATTTGAGTTCTAAGGATCCCAGAAACAAAAACAAAGTCATAAATTCAAACATAACTTTTAAAAACACCAGTACAGGCTTATAGGATCCTGAAGGTAAAAAACTACATTTCCGCGAAAATGACATAACGTCCGGTTTCGGGCAGGTAATGGAGGACATGCGATAGTTCGCGCTGATGTCTATTCCAACATAGGAAGTGTTACAAACAGCTAATCGGATCAGCAAAGCGTGTTTCTGTAATATTATGTTTTTGTTTCTGCAAGTGCTTTTAATACAATTTTTGCAAAGCTATATGTGGAAGGAAACCGTGACCTAGAAAAAGCTGATGGCATAAGATGTAAGTACAACTCCTCTGGTTTCATATGCAAAAAAAATTATTGCGCTAGCTCACGTGGTTGCAGTTCTACCAGGATTTTAAAATAGTTACACAGAACGGAGCGTGCCGGCTCCGACCGGCCTTAAAGGGTTAAACTTCAGCTTTTAAATCAAGGGGGTGGGGGTGGGGGGGGGGGTTGCATTGACTGTTTAGGAATTAAACACATTTTTCTCTTCACTGTGTTCAGTGTTGAGTGAGTGGAAGCATGTAAAAATAATAATAACTAATGCTGCCAAAAAGAGTGCCTGACGAGCGCAGTTGTAAGTAAGCTATTAAGACTCGACTGTACACTGTGTTCATGTGTTCAATTCAATTTATTAACCTACCTCTGAGATGAAGTGCAGCTGTGAAGAACGCTACAGCAGGTAATGTGGTGCTCTTAATGTGTCTATGTTAATTTGAGCTCCCTGAAACCACAACAAGCAGGTATTTATGTTTCTACAATTTTATTTGCTGGGTTTAATTTCATAACAGCGTTATTGCAAATGATGTTGCATGATGGTTTAAGTTGATTACTTTCACTGAAGATGTAAGAAAAGCTAAAGTAGCATTATATTTTTATGTTTAAGATACAGTGACGTTCCTAAATGTAACTTCCTTTATTTAAATTTTTTCTCACAATGACGATGCTGAGCGATCCTGTTGGTGAACTCGGATTCCGGTCTTTAAGTCTGACGTGATTTGCCGTTTCCAGGCGTATGTACCTTAATCGAGCCATGTAATAACAACATGTGCCGGAACATAATAGAGTAAAAGAAACATGTTTGTTCAGACAGTGAATGGACTGATTCTTATATAGCGCGCTTCTACTCTCCCAGTTTACTCAAAATGCTTTATACAACATGGCACATTCACCGAATCACACACTATCTCTAAACTCAGTGCTTCTTAAATACGTTCATGCTCTTGACATGCAGACTGGAGGAGCCAGGGATCGACCCACCAACCTTCCGATCAGTAGGTGACCTGCTCTACCTCCTGAGCTACAGCCACCTAGTGGTAAACATGAGTAAACCCTCACTATATTTTGGATCAAGTGTATCCTCAAATCTGCATTTGTAAGATGGCTACTATAGAAGTATAGTATTGCAACATGGCATTTGGATCTTCTAACTAAAATAGGAAAATAGGAACATAAACAGTGCCATGATTGCCAGACCTGGCCGGTTAGTCAGAAGTGCCAGCTTGATGACAGATCCGGCCCAGACCGGTTTTCTATGAGCCTGGGCCACATAAACCAAACCACAATCGGGCCAGATATGGCATGCAGTGCCATCAACACCAGGCCTGGCTCGTATCTGGATGACATACCACTTACCATGCCAGAAGTCAGCCAGTAGTGCCGGCTTGACACCTGTCTGGTATGTGGGAAGTCTGTCATGTCTAAGGGTAGAGGCCTGACAAAGTGCAACCCAATTACATGACAAAAACAGTTATCCAGAGCACCTCACCCAACCCCCACTCCTTACCTGCCTGGATTGCCTCTATGTGCCCCCTTTACATTTCTGTCTGCCCCCTCATATATGCCTGTCTAGAACCAGCCCAGACCAACATGCAGGTAATTTCAGATGAAAAGCTTCTTTCATGTCAACAAATATCAGAAAACACCAAAACTGTGTGCAGTTTGTCACATAGTATGTTGCTAGTTAAGGTCCAGCTACTGTATTTCAGAGGGAAAGAAAATAAAGAGAGCCAACTTCACCCAGAGATAGAGAAAGATAATAAAGACAGAACAATAGAGGAAGAAGACAGGTTAGATTTAAAGGTAAGGACTGCACTGCAGCTGCCACACAGTGACGTGTGGGCAAGGCCTCAAGTAAACATCCACCAAAGCTACAAGAAATTGATGTTGTTCATGTCAATGGAAGAAAGGGTCTACTGGGTACATAGTAATTGCCAGGGAACTCAATGTGTGTGTGTGTGTGTGTGCGCGCACAGATGCATGAATCTTTTCTTGTGTGCATATGGCAGTTTGACAAATGAGGATGTGCCTGAATTCATTTATTTACACCAATTGTTTCCTTCCCCACTCATTTCTCGTTGTTTTTTTTTTCAGGGAATGCCAAAGTGTACAAATGTTGGCTAAAATCAGTGGCATCCTGGTGTCGTTGCTGTAGTGGATTGTAATTCCATCTATTTTCTTAGTAAAGTAGTTGTAAGCAGCAGTTATAAGGAGGTTTTGAACAGGAAACTGTTAGGTTAGGAACCGATACTTGTACTTAGTGACAAGATATGAGCTGTTAGAAATAAGTGATAGATTCGGTTATTCTTTATGGTTAGTCTGTAGAAACAGTAGAGAAACTGATTTGTTTTTTTGTATTAAAAAAGTAAAAGGTCTGCTCATTATTTGTCCGAATTTATTGTCACTGTAAAAGTATTGTGTTATAGAAAGATAAAACACTCAAGAAAGCAACAACTTCTAACAGATACCATCTCATACAAATGCTTCAGAGGTTCAATCCCAGCACACACAGTAAAAAGTGTTTTATTTTGGCGAAAAAACTAAACATGAAGATACAGAACTGCAATGCTTATATCGTGTCAGTGTCTTATTCTTTAGCATTTAAAGGCTTTGAGAAAATATACTAAGTATAAAAACTACCAAGACAACTATAATACATAAAAACACACACTCATTTCTACTGCTTTATACTTGAGTAGACACATTCAGCCTTGCTGTTGTTTCTCTGTCTTCTTGGTCTGTCAGCCTTGTGGTGCCTTAAAGCTGCATAATGGAGGTTTTCTTCATTTTGCTTGACCTAATAATAAAATATAATTGCAAAATAACAATATACAACTTAAAATGAGCTAACAATGTTTTACAATGATAATGTGCAAAAATCAACACCAAAATTTACCTCTGCATTTGTTGACGGCGGCGAAATTCTCGAATGAGACTCTGAAAAGAAAATGATAAAGTGTTCTTACTATTATGCTATTGGTTGACTAGATGTTGACAATAACAATAGCAGTTGCAGTACCTTGGCATTGGTGCCGTGTGCAGTTTCTTTTGTGGGCCATATACAATAAGAAAGCCATTAAAACATTCAGAAGTGTGCTGAATGCCAAAGCTCCACTGAAGAAGTACACAGCATTCCCATCATCTATGGACATTAAGACACCAGCAAACATTATATATCTTCCAGCTAGCTCCTATGAAATATTAAAATATAAGCCATCCGAATTACTCACCCTTAAAGTCCAGTTTGGTCCCGTTTCCAAACAGTATGTGTCCACATGAAGCCACGGCACAGTAGTAGGTCCCAGCATGAGCCGTATTCAGGCTCTTCATTGGCAGGTTGTAGACACAGGTGTGTATCTGTGTGTTGGGTTTCCTCTCACACTGATCATTCCTGCCTCCATGGGTGTAAATGATTCTTGGGAAAGACTCTTCAGAGTCTCTGAACCAGTAAACACTGTGTTCTTCATCACAGGTCCCAGTGTGTACTGTACAGTTCAGAGTCACAGAGCCTCCTGGCTGGATGGTCTCAGAAGCTGACTGCTGCACTAAAGTTGGGATGTCCAGCTCTGAACCTCTTACGTTGATGATAGTGCCCTCTCCAAATTCAAACTTTCCTATGTAATAGCTACTTGCACAATAGTAAGTAGCAGAGTCTGAAATGTCCAGATTTGTTATCTTTAAGTAGATTTTTCCTTTTTCAGCATCAGCTGTGAATCGTGGATCATTCTTGAATTCATCACTAAAGGTGGCGTTGGTGTCAAACTTGTAAAGAGTAGAAATGAGCTTTGGTTTCTGTCCCAAAGTCAGCTTGTACCAGTAAATCCTCGCAGCAACATCTCCTTCATAGAAACAAGTCAAAGTCACGCTGTCCCCTCTGTTAGCTGTTATGAAACGTCTTTCTTGATGAACAGAAAAGGAGAATTTGAGGTCTTTCGTCAGAGCTGAAGTGAAATGAAAGACAAAGTAAACACAATTATGGTCTCATAAAATCATCGTCATTCATGTTAAAAGATTCAAACTGCATTTTATAACACACACATACACGCACAAACACACACACACAAACAAAAAAAAACTTACCCATTTTTCCTAAGCACAAACATGTCAAATAGAAGGCGAACTGTGCAGATGTCATTGTGCTCATATCGTTCTGCTCGTTGTAAAGAGCATTGACCCTTTCTCCTCTTTTAAAAGAGAAGAGTGAGTCTGATTGGCCAAGCAGAAGTGACATGGTATGTCCTGTTAAGGAAACTTGATCACATGTCACCTGCAACCTATAGTGTTGAGCTCAGTGTCTCAGAAATATTGCATGGTGAGAGCTATAAAAATGTAATCTCTTGACATATATACATATCTTACAGTCAGTCACTTTGCTAGCGATGCTATACTTGTGGATTTCAACTGAATGCTAGGTAAGCAACAACGAAGAATCTGATGTTGGTTTAAAGAAATAAATAAACCATTTTCTTTGTTGATTTAAAGTCAATAAATATTCATCTCTGCATACATGTGCTAATGAAAAGGAACACACTAAAACTAAATATTGTAATTATGTATTAATTTATATATTTATTTATTACTTTATTATTCAAACAATAGAGACAAAAAACATACCTGATTTAAATTTGGCCAATCTCATTCAAGGATGTGTTTCTATACTGTCAGACTCTCACATTAAATCTAATATCTACTTGCATGTATAAATCTTCAGTGCATGCTGGATCTCCTCAAGTGCAGCATAAATTATATAGGTCTGAAAACCCTCAGCGAGAACTGGCTACAGATACAGACTACGGAATGGAGCAGCTGTCAGCCACCTCCTGCATACAGCTTGATGACATCAAGCTGTATGCCAAGAGCGAATGAGACATTGGTCGTGTCCAAATTCATGGGCTGCATCCTCCTGAGAAGGTCGAGTAGGCCGGAAGTAAACGGCTGGGGAAATTGGACGGTCCAGCCTTCAGATCTGCGTTACCGCTGTCTCCGTGGAGTTTAATAAACTCGGCCGTCTGCTCCTTGCTATCTAAAATATAACAGGACACTGGCGTAAACTCTCGACCGTCTCACACTTCTGTTTAATTGTTTCTGTTTGACGTTTAGTCAGCTGTGTGAAAACTAAGGAGGAACCCACCCGGGGGATTAATAAGTTTTATTTTATCTAATCTAATCTAATAACTTTAATCTCAGCCAAGCCGATTTACTCACGAACAAATAAAACACCCAAAAAAGCCCAACAATAACATTTTAGGTTGTCTAAGTGACTTATATATTACGTTTAACCTGAGTAGCGAAACTCCGCGGTGATCTGAAAATGATGTGCCGGGAGTTGTGCCGTTCTCGGCCGCATCAGTAACCCTCAAGCTCCCGGCGAGCTATCGAGCTGGTGGGTAGCAGATGCTCCGAAAACGTCGAAGCACTTTTGCAAATATGCGATATCTTGATAAACCGAGCAGATATTTGATGTTTACACAGCTACTTTCTCGCCTGAAAATATGTTAAACGTTTATTTTGTGACCCAGAAAGATTAGTATGAGTAATTTTAAAACTTAGTAGCGGCCGCCATTATTGGAAACTGGAGTTTGGCTGGGCGGCGCTATGAATTCTGGGATATGGTGGGCCACGAAGGACACACCCGACCCATCCTTCAAATTTGGGGAAAAGGAGGACGCATTTGTCGGCTGCAATCGGAGGAGTCTACGAATTTGGACAGCCTTCGGCGCGTTGCTGTGACGTAATCGGTCTACAAATGCGGCCTCAGGAGGAAGCAGCCCATGAATATGGACACGACCACTGATTCACTGATCCACACCAGCAGGATATACAGCAATGACATCGGAATATCATTCGGATTGAAGAAGTATAGTCGGATAATAACAAAGAGAGGGAAGGTAGTCAAAGCTGAGGAGATCAAACTACCAGAAGGCAACATTGCAGATATTGAGGACAGCTACAAGTACTTGCAGACCCCACAGCC
Source organism: Neolamprologus brichardi (assembly GCF_056152115.1). Lineage (NCBI taxonomy): Eukaryota > Metazoa > Chordata > Actinopteri > Cichliformes > Cichlidae > Neolamprologus > Neolamprologus brichardi. The sequence continues at coordinate 44,434,983 of NC_142106.1, read as the reverse complement.
AAATGGGAACCATGATGAGAATGATATGCAAGCTGCAACCACTGAGTCAGGCAAGTCCTGAGGAGTCAGCTGAACGGTAAGAACAAGATCCGAGCTATAAACACCTACGCCCTGCCCGTGATCAGGTACCCTGCTGGGATAATAAGATGGCCAAAGGAGGAGATGGAAGCCACTGACACCAAGACCAGGAAGCTCCTGATCATGCATGGAGGGTTTCACCCCAAGTCCAGCGCCGTGAGGGTGTATGCTAACTGGAAGGAAGGAGGCTGGGGACTGGTGAGAGTCAGCACCACAGTCCAGGATGAGACAGTTTACATCCACGAATACATCAGGAAGATGGCCCCAACTGACCGTGTGCTCAGTGAATACCTCAGGCAACAGAAACCCTAGAAAGAGGAGGACGAGGAGGAACCGTATGTACCGCAGGCAAACAGAGGAGGTGGCTTTTTTTTAAACATCAGGGACACATATTATTCCAAGCTAATCTCTTACAGCTATTTATTGTAGCATGTATTTATTTCAATACTTACTTCAGATAGACCATATTTATTAATGTAAATTTGAACATATAGGATTCTGTAGTTTTAAGAATGCAGGGATTTTCCATTGTTTAAACATCAACACAAAGACCTAAGCCTGGACGTAATTTGCTTTCCAAAATTCAGCAACAGTGCTGCACGTCGCCGACAGCTCCACATTTTCTCCCTCTGTACCGGGATGGTGCCTCTCTGCAGCACCAAAGGACTCCACGAGCGAAATCTCTCTCACCCTGGCAGCACCTGTCTCTCGCCTCCTCTCCAGTTCGCCTTATCATAAACTCATCATCATATCCTGTGTTATGATTTACTTGTGGTCTTTCAACATGTGTCACAAACTGTGTCTTAGCTGTTTGTGATCAGCCATTATCAACTGAATGAGCCGTACAGATGATTTCAATACTATAGTACTTTCCACTGTGTTCCTGTTAATGGTAAAGAACAAAATTTGCCCCAAATTACTAAAATATCAATATTTTAATATGAGAATCAATTCTAGAAGATAAACATCTCTATGTGAAGAATCAGTTTTTCAGCATCGATTCTCACACCACTAATTCAAAGTGTAATGAGTTGACAATTGTGTTTGATATTAAATCTCTTTTTGTCATTTGTTTTGCCGAAACTTCTTAAATATTTATTTAATGTGTCACCTGTTTACATCAACAGTCTCTTTTCTAATTATTTTGTTTTGTTTTTTACATATATTTCTAGTTAGACAAATTTAAGAGGCTTATCCCTCAAAACTGTAAATACAAAAAAGTTGCACAAAATAGTTTCTAACAACAGGAAATTTATTTTGAGTGTTTTCATAGTTTTATTGTTGAGATACACCAATTTTAATATACTGCAGAAAAAACAAAAATAAATATTATAATGCAAATTTGCCAAAAAAACAGCATGTGCATCAAAATAAACTATGACCAGCAGTGCAATCTGAGATCTAAGCATCCCAGAAACTATACAGAAAAGCATAAAGCCAAATATGACTTTTAAAAACACCAGTATAGGCTTATAAGGCCCCGAAGGTAAGAAACTACATTTTCCGCGAAAATGATGTCACTTCCGGTTTTGGCCAGGTAATGGTGGACACGCAATAGTTCACGCTGACGTCTATTCCAACGATAACAAGAACAGCCGATTGGATCAGCAGAGCGTGTTTCTGGAATATTATGTTTTTGTTGCTCCTTGTGCTTTTTATGTTGTTTTTGCCAAGCCATATGTGGAAAGAAACCCTGACTTAGGACAAGCTGATGGCATAAGATAAGCTAAGTACAATTCCTCCGGTTTCATGTGCAAAAAAAATTATTGCGCTCGCTTACGTTCCAGTTCTACAGGGATTTAAAAATAATTACACAAAACAGAGCGTGCAAAACTCTGACCAGTTTTAAAGGGTTAAAAATGTCTCACTTCTACTATTACTGGATGTCGTCACAAGAGCTGGCTTTTCTATGAGGTGCCCTGTGTTTATGTGTTTATGGAGTGACTGTTTAGTTTCTCCAATGTAGAGGTCTGAGCACTCCTCACTGCACTGCACAGCATACAATATGTTACTTTTAGTTTGCTCAGAAGTAAAGCACCACAGAAAGCGACCATCATTGAACAGAGGGGGTGGTTTACGACACCAGCTGTCCACCACCTACAATTTAGTCTTGAGATCCTGTCCCAGGTATCTAAACCCCCACTCATATCTTTTGTCCGGTGACCTCAATGGGTCACATGATAGGGTGATCCAAAGTCTCACAATGGTTTCACCCAAGACCTATGGCGATAATGATCCACGTCTTTTTTCATACCTTGGCTCATGTGACAACCCCCACTAGGGTTTAAGTACCTGGAACACTCCCCCATTTGGTTTTAGAACCAAAGAAGCCTGTTGGAGGTGAGGTGAGAGGTGAAAATGTCTTCATGAAACTTAAAGAAGTCCAGTCGCTTTCTATCCAAGCTCTTTAGACTGCCATTACTACCTGCTTCAATCAGCTCAGCACAGCTCCACACGGTTTTTAGGATTTTCCATTAGGCGATAATACTTGATACCAGGTACCACAGATTAAGCAGCAGGTATAAAATCACCTTGACATCTGTCACGGTGCTGGTCTTTGACCAAGCATTTTGAGTTTATTTTTTCATATTCATTATTCTAGGTTTGAGGAAGATTATATAGGTTTAAGTTCGGTTTTATTTAGTCTTCAGTTTAGTTCTTGTTATGTCTCTGAGTTTATTTGTACTCTGGTTTATGGGTTCTTGTTAGCTAGGCTGCTTTTGCGTCTTTGTCTAATCCCCATGTCTCCAGTGAGAGTTTGTTGTCTCCTTTGTGTTTATTTGTTTCCCCCCAGTCATGTCTCTGCTTTTCATGTTTGTGTTGGTGTCCTGTGTCCTGTCCCCCCGACCCCACATGTTCGATGTTCATGTATCCCCATCTGGGTGTCAAGCTTGTGTGTGTTTTTGAGTCTCTGTGTTCATGCTACTTCCTGTTTTATTTTGACAGTGTCTCGCCCTGTATTTAGTATTCAGTGCATTCAGTTTTGCTTCCCCTGTCTTGTTATTTGTCCCTCCTGTGCTCCCATGTGCCTCCACTCTCCCTAATCACCCTTTTGTGTATATATTGTGTGGGTTTCCTTGTTGTTCCTTCTCAGGTCATCTGTTCTTACCCCCCTGTGTCTCTATTCCTTCGTGTTTCCAAGTTTCGATTAGTTATTAGTTGGGTTGTCTGATTTGTACTTTTACATTCAACCTAATAAACGGCACGTCTTTGGTTAAAACTAGCTCCTGTTTTCTTGTGTTATTGCACCTTGGTCCTCTCTCTGCTTCACACAATCTGCAGCTGCAGATCATGACAACGCCTACCTTTGTTGTAGCGTTCGTGTCACATACAAGTGACGTTGTGGGGCAAGTCCCAGTGTATACTGTACAGTTCAGAGTCACAGAGCTTCCTGGCTGGATGGTTTCAGATGCTGACGGTTGGACCACAGCCTTGATGTCCAAATCTGAATCTTTAACACCAACAGTAATGCTCTCTGAAAATGTTCATGTGTACAAATAGGAACATATACAGTAGTACGTTCCTGAGTCAGAAATGCGCACATCCGAGATTATTAAGTCGTTTTGACCTGTTTCAGAATCCAGGGTGAAGCTTGGATCACTCTTGAATGTATCATAAAATGTGGGATTGTTTTCATATACAGTGGGGCAAAAAAGTATTTAGTCAGCCACCGATTGTGCAAGTTCCCCCACTTAAAATGATGACAGAGGTCAGTAATTTGCACCAGAGGTACACTTCAACTGTGAGAGACAGAATGTGAAAAAAAAATCCATGAATTCACATGGTAGGATTTGTAAAGAATTTATTCGTAAATCAGGGTGGAAAATAAGTATTTGGTCACCTCAAACAAGGAAAATCCCTGGCTCTCACAGACCTGTAACGTCTTCTGTAAGAAGCTTTTCTGTCCCCCACTCGTTACCTGTATGAATGGCACCTGTTTGACCTCATCATCTGTATAAAAGACACCTGTCCAAAGCCTCAACCAGTCAGACTCCAAACGCCGCCATGGCCAAGACCAAAGAGCTTTCGAAGGACACCAGGAAAAGAATTGTAGACCTGCACCAGACTGGGAAGAGTGAATCTACAATAGGCAAGCAGCTTGGTGTGAAAAAATCAACTGTGGGAGCAATCATCAGAAAATGGAAGACATACAAGACCACTGATAATCTCCCTCGATCTGGGGCTCCACGCAAGATCTCATCCCGTGGGGTCAAAATGATCATGAGAATGGTGAGCAAAGATCCCAGAACCACACGGGGGGGACCTGGTGAATGACCTGCAGAGAGCTGGGACCAAAGTAACAAAGGTCACCATCAGTAACACACTACAACGGCAGGGAATCAAATCCTGCAGTGCCAGACGTGTTCCGCTGCTGAAGCCAGTGCGTGTCCAGGCCCGTCTGAAGTTTGCCAGAGAGCACATGGATGATACAGCAGAGGATTGGGAGAATGTCATGTGGTCAGATGAAACCAAAGTAGAACTTTTTGGTATAAACTCAACTCGTCGTGTTTGGAGGAAGAAGAATACTGAGTTGCATCCCAAGAACACCATACCTACTGTGAAGCATGGGGGTGGAAACATCATGCTATGGGGCTGTTTTTCTGCCAAGGGGACAGGACGACTGATCCGTGTTAAGGACAGAATAAATGGGGCCAAGTATCGTGAGATTTTGAGCCAAAACCTCCTTCCATCAGTAAGAACTTTGAAGATGAAACGAGGCTGGGTCTTCCAACATGACAATGATCCAAAACACACCGCCCGGGCAACAAAGGAGTGGCTCCGTAAGAAGCATTTGAAAGTCCTGGAGTGGCCTAGCCAGTCTCCAGACCTCAACCCCATAGAAAATCTGTGGCGGGAGTTGAATGTCCGTGTTGCTCGGCGACAGCCCCAAAACATCACTGCTCTTGAGAAGATCTGCATGGAGGAATGGGCCAAAATACCAGCTACTGTGTGTGCAAACCTGGTAAAGACCTATAGTAAACGTTTGACCTCTGTTATTGCCAACAAAGGTTATGTTACAAAGTATTGAGTTGTATTTTTGTTATTGACCAAATACTTATTTTCCACCCTGATTTACGAATAAATTCTTTACAAATCCTACCATGTGAATTCATGGATTTTTTTTTCACATTCTGTCTCTCACAGTTGAAGTGTACCTCTGGTGCAAATTACTGACCTCTGTCATCATTTTAAGTGGGGGAACTTGCACAATCGGTGGCTGACTAAATACTTTTTTGCCCCACTGTACATAGAAGGTAGAAATGAGTCTTGGTTTCTCCCCCAAAGTTTGCTTATAGCAGTAAAACCGTGGAGCTCAATCACCTTTTCTGTAACAATGCAAAGTCACACTGTCCCCAGTTTTAACTGATATGAAATGTCTTTCTTGAGGAACAGAAGAAGAGGTATTCAGGTTGTTTGTCTGAGCTGAAGTAAAATAAAAGACAGACCAAATGCAGGTTATGGACTCTTTAAAGCATGAAAATATATTGAAACTTTCAAAATCAAACTCACCCATTTCCCCCAAGAACAAACATTTGAGAGAGATGACAAACTTCGCAGATGTCATCTTCTTGAAATAATCGTGCTGAATGAAAAGAATCTCAAACCTTTTTTTTCCACTCTTCTTACAGAAGACTGTGCCTGATTGGCCAAGCAGAAGTGACACAGCATGTCTTTTTAAGGAAACATGATCACATGGCTATAGTGGGAAAAAACAAAGACTCATCAATTTTGTAATATCATATGAGCGTGTTATTACACATGTTACTTGTTGGTTTTACAACTGACAGCACAGCTGCCAGGAGCCAATAGAGAGCAGCTGAGACACTGACCTCTGTGCATAGACAGAAGTTTCCTCCTTCTCTGTCTGGTGAAATAATATGGTTACTGTTGTAAGGTTGGCTGAGCTAAGTATTTCAGAAATTACTTATCTGGAAGGTTTTTCAGCACAATCATCTCTAGTGTTGCCAGAGGTCAAGGAGCTGATAGAAAACAGTAGCTGTATTTGAACATGCTGAAGAGCATCTCTGAACAACAACCTTGATGTAGATGAACTATAGCAAATGTTAAAATTAGACAAAGATAACCCAAATAAATACAAAATTATGTTTTTACAGTTATAAGAGATTCAAGATGAATATGACACATAACCTGTCTAATCCAAATCGGCCAAATGTTGGAGGCAAAATGTCTTTTATTTAGTCGTCCAGCCAGCAGAGAACATCATCCTCACTAAGAGAGATATCTAATGGGACCCCTCTTTACACTGAAATCTTGAAGAGTATGGAGATGGATTTACTGTTTGTACAAATATTTCAGAAAAAGACTCAAAATAGATTTCTAAAACATATGTCGTTTTGGACATAGCGAAAATATATGAAGCAGTTTGACTGTAGATCCATCTATGTGGATTTGTGATAACCTGTCCATGGACCAATGAAGGTGAAACAACCTTAAACTGTATTACAGCTTCGATGTCACCAATGTTCCCTCTAAGCTGTGCGTGTGCGCAATTGCACACTGCTGGCACGGTCTCTGCGCACAGAAAATCTGTGTTGCGCACAAAAAAAACAACAACCGGAAGTGAAATTAAAATAAATACTTTAACAATTCTGTTTTGCAGTGTTAGTCAGTAAGTGACTGGCTGCTCCCGTATGGGATCAGAACGATGCCACCTCATCCCATAGTCCAGCCAATAATGCGATTCACATTTGTATATACGCAGCTAATCAACGTCATTGACAGGCTATGACAGCGTCCTTATGTGCCGACACCGGGGTTTTAGCTAGCAAAGCGGCGTAGCTGATGTGGAGTGAAGCCACGTTAATGACAACGTGTACAACCATTGGAGATGTGAGCAGGACAGACGGAACAATTGACGGAAAAATTGGGGACTTTATACCAGTTTTCAAATTGTGTTGATCGGCCACGAAAACCAGAGTTATGATAAAAAAAAATATGCAGTGTTTGGTTTTCTTCCTGAATACTATCGTTGTTTATATTTACTGCAGGAAGAAACGGTAAAAACGACATTTAATAAGGAAAATGCTTGAAAGCACTCTCCGCCTGTGAGTAAAAACAAAACCAGAAAACCCCATCCTTTCCTATTGGTCGAAAAAGGACCATATCAACCAATATCATGTCGACCAATATCATATCATTTTTTCGATCAAAAAATGATATGGCAACATGGTATTTAGATGTTTAGGAAGGGGGGAGTTTTAGGAGTGACGGCGGTGTTTTGAGATGTGAGAGATTTGCTACGTTTAGCGCAAATCTTGTGTAGTTAGTGTGTAGTGTAGTCAATAATTTTGTTGTGTGTGTCAGAACAATGAGGCGACTGCTGAATGTTACAGGTGTTACAGCAGTGATACATCTCCTGTTGTCAGGCCTGCAGGTATCAGGCTGTTGTTCTCCTTTATCTCATAGTGGACAGAAATTATTTTTTGGAGTGACACAAATAATTTGTGTGGCATCTGATTTGATGCAGAACAGCTGATTGTTCTGTAAATAGTTTGAAATGTTTATTTAAAAAAACACCTTGGCTGCATTTTTAGGTAAACAGCTGCAAAAAACTTTGTTGTTTGCAAAACTCAGTTACTTTTTTGAAGAAGTAACTATATAATTAATTACCCAACATTGGTCATTATATACTGTATTTTGCAGACAGAGAGTTACAGGACTCTCTCCCAGACCACAGAGTCATTGCTCGTTGCTCACAGTGGTCCAAGGGAGTTTGTGTGTTCGCTCAGACACATGAAAAATTAGAGGGAACATTGGATGTCACCCATAAGCTATACTAAATTTGGAAGTGATATGCTGGCCTTTATTTGGGTAACTGTAAGGTGCTTTTAGATATCATTGTCTGCATTTTTCCATTTGAAGCTTGATATCTGAGAATTACGAAAGAATTAAGAAAGAATCTCTGTCTGAGGACCAATGGTCAAACTGTTTGTCCAATATTCAGAAAGGCTCAATAAGTGCCAGACATAAACTAATCCAGTTTAAAGTCATTCACAGATTACATTTTTCTAAACTTAAACTTAACCGGATCTATAATTCTGTATCCCCCTTATGTGATAGATGTAATATCGGTGAAGGTTCCCTTGCACATCTATTTTGGCATTGCCCTGTCTTGAAAGCTTTTTGGAGCCAGATTTTTACGTGGTTTTCAAACCAATTTAGGAGAAAAGTACCACTTGATGGTACACTGGCTATACTTGGATCATTTGCATCTATCGAATCTTTTTCCTTTTCACAAAAACAGATAATTATAATGGGTATGCTGGCTGCAAAGAAACTTATTCTTTTACAGTGGCGGTCTTCTTCGGCCCCGTGTTTTAAAAGGTGGCTTAATGAGATGGTGTCTGTGGCCAGGGAACAGATAAGATTTGACAGAAAGGGGAAACTGGCGAGTTTTTGTATGATTTGGCAGCCATTTCTAGAATTCTTAAAAATTAACTGATCATAATTCATGCCTCACACTCCGCGTGAATTTTCTTATGTTATTTTACTCCTTATTTAGTTAATATTGTTATAATTTTTTCTTCCTCTTTTTTCTCCTTTTTTTCATGCTTATAAGTTCACAAATGCTAAATGTAATTGCCCTCAGTTGAATCTGTATAAGCGTGTTGTGTTTAATTTAAAAGCAAAAAATAAAAATAATAATAGAATTATGAAAGAAAGAGGCAGACCAGACCTCATCAGTAATATTACGTCCGGCAATCACACTGAAACCATTTCCTTTTTCACATTCCCCTCCCCTGACACTCAACTCATCAATGGGTTCCCAGGGTTACAAAAGCACAACCCACAGATTGACTGGGCTTTGTCTCGCTAACTGCACTAAGATCAGTCGTTCCCATAAACACAGGGTTTTCCTTCCCACAGATCTCACAGCCACCTGGTCTTTCCCGGGTACCCTCTGAGTATCATGATTATGGATAAAATGCTCTAACTCCCACCTCACCGTCCATATGATTGTGCTATTGACCGTTGCTGGCTTCTTTTTTGTGCCTAAAAGGGATGGGTTTCTCCAGCCACGTATTGATTATAGAGGGATGAATGACATCACAATAAAGAATAAATACCCACTCCCACTCATTTACTCAGCGTTCGAGTCAATCCAGGGAGCCAATGTCTTCACCAAGTTAGACCTCCACAATGCTTACCACCTCGTCCGGATACGGAAAGTAGATGAATGGAAGACAGCGTTTAACACACCTCTGGGACATTTTGAATACCTCGTTATGCCATTTAGGTTAACTAATTCTCCCGCTGTCTTCCAGGCGCTTGTGAATGACGTGCTCAGAGACTTTTTGGATGTATTCATTTTTGTCTATCTTAAGGACACTCCTAAGGACGTTTTATGACACTGTGGTGGTGTCTGCTATTTTCTATGTTGTGGTCTGCTGGAGTGGTGGAATGGCAGAGAGGGACAGGGGGAAACTCAACAAACTGGTCAGGAGGTTCAGCTCTGTCCTGGACTGTCCGTTGAAGTCCATCAAGCAGGTTGGGGAGGAGAGGATGTTGTCTAAGCTAACATCTATCATGGACAACACCTCCCACCCCCTGCATGAGACTGTACGAGCACTGAGTAACTCGCTCAGCAGTAGACTTTTACACCCACAGTGTAGGAAGGAGCGCTACCGCAGGTCATTCTTACCAGCAGCTGTCAGACTCTATAATGCAGCTTAACATTCTTTTGGTCATCTTACTCACCAGCTTGTTCATTTACTGTACATTTTATACATAGCTCTGTAGGTTTTATACATAACCCTGTACATTTTAAACATATCTCCGTACATTTTTTTAAATTTTTCTATAGATATTCTGTATATTGTTACCTGTATATACCTGTGCATGCAAACTTCGGTTGCTTATGTTTATAGGACCACTTTGTGTCCTCCTTTTATATTTTATTTTCCCTTACTGTAAGAGCTCTGTAACACCGAAATTTCTCATCCGTGGGATAATAATTTATTTTATTTTTATATTCTATTCTATTCTATTCTATTTCAATCAGGTATTAAAGCACTTCACAGCCGAGTCTGCACTTTTGAGAGTTTTTAATGATATCTTACTAACTGCTGACTCTGGGAATTCCGTCTTACTTGTGCTTTTGGTTCTCACAGCAGGTTTTGATACAGTAGATCACAACATTTTAATTTCTCACCTAGAACATCATGTTGGAATTAGAGGCACTCTCTTGGAGTTATTCCAGTCATACCAGTGTGACAGAAGTTTCTTTGTCTCAATTGGGAAATTTTAATTATCCTCCGCCCCCTCCCATGTGGTGTACCTCAAGGATCCATCCTCGGGCCCCTTCTTTTTTAGCATTTACTTCCCCGTGGCCATATTATTAAAAAACATAAAGTCTCATTTAATTTTAATGCAGACGACTGTCAGATTTATCTACCCCTGAAACACAATGACCGTAAGATAAATACAGTGGTGAGAAATAGCTTCTTTCAGCTGAGGCTGCTCTCTAAAGTCAAACCTTTTATTTCTTTTTGTCATGGTCCTGGGTCGTTGACCCAGTGTTTTGAGTTTATTGTTATTATTTTCCAGTTTCTGCTGTTTTGTATTTGTTCTTATGGTTTGAGTTGTGTGTTTAGTGTTTCTATCATCCCTACCTGTGTCCTTCCTCTGTGTTCTGTTCGTGTCCCCGAGTTGGTGTTGTGAAACAGTCTGTGAGTTTCCTGTTTTACTTTGTAGGTTTGTGTCTCGTTATGCCCATTAGTTCCAGCTCTGTCCCCTCCTGTGTGCCATTTCCTGATTACCTGGTGTGTGTATTTATACTGCGTGTCTGCCTGTGCTCCTCGTCTCGTCGTCTGCATTTCTCTGCATAATTTTGGTATGTCTCCGTGTTTCTCTGTTCCTCGCTTTGTGTCCTCTGTTTGTGTTAGTTTCACCAGTTTAGGTTTATGTTTAGTTCTGCCCTCACCTTGGATTTTTCACCTTAAATAAATCTCCACCTGCATCTCCACTGCCATCTGCGTCTTGGGTCCTCTTTCATTCCACCACACGACTGCTGCCCAGCCATGACACTTTTTGTGACTTAGATGGATTTGTGACTACACACCTTGATTATTGTAAGGCATTTTATTGTGGTTTATATTATATCAGGCTTCACTATCACGCTGCTGCTCGCCTGCTGACAGGGACACACAAAAATGAGCACATTACCCTTGTTCTTGCCTCTTTACACTGGTTGCCTGTCCATTTTAGAATTCATTTAAAAATTCAATTGTTTGCTTTTACAATTTTAAATGGCCTGGCTCCAACTCACCTGTCAGACCTTCTACACCTATATACTTCACAACTGACCAGTCACTCTTTGGTGTCCCCATGCCAAAACTGAAACAATGGGGGTACTGAGCTTTTGCTGTTGTGGCCCCCAAATTATGGAATAAGATGCCCCTGCATATTAGGCTGGCCCCAACTGGCCCCATCACTTTTACAAAAACATATTTTTTCCAATGCTTTTTAGGAGTAGTACTAGAGTCAGCTAGTCAGTTTTAGTCAGTTTTTGGTCACTCTTAATCATTTTTTATTTTGTTAATTTTATTTATTGTATACTTTATTGTCTATTTTAAATTTAATATATACTGATTTATTTTTAACTTATTTTTTCATTTATGTATTTATTTTATTGTTATTTATATTTATTTCTTTGTCTGTTTAATGTATGGCTTTTACCTTTTATCACAGTTTTTTGCTGGAAAGCACTTTGGTCAACCATGTTGTTTTAAATTCATCTATAAATAAAGTGGGATTGGATTGGAATGTTAAACAGGTGAGAAAAAACATGCAGGGGAAAGTCATTGTCAACGGGAACACTTGGGAGACTACTCCTCACAATAATATTTTACATTTTTACACAAAAACTAAGCCTCATCATGTGAATACAGTAAATACCGCCACAAAAACCTAATCTTATCACAAGCATTCAACAATAAAATATGGAATCAAAACAAGTGTCCAATACTGAGCCCACCATAATAAAGAATCAAAACTTCAAATGATAAAAAAACCTCAACACAACAACAAATCCAAAAAGACAACTAAAAATTTGAAACTTCAAAAATAAATTAAACCCAAAATCCAAAACAAATTATCTACTGGAATTACATTTACGAGAATTTTAAAAATATGCGAGTGATCAAATTCTGTTAGCAGTTCAATAAAGAAAAGATGCCAAAAGCATCACTACAGCAGAAAGGTAATACTAAAAATCATCATTTCTACTATGTTTACTTTATACCAGAGTACACACATTCATCCTGGGTGTTGCTCGTCTGTCTTCTTGCTTCTTTCGTCCTAATTTTTCTCAAAGCAGCATAATGAAGGTTGTCCTCTTGGGTGCTCTGGACACCAAAAGAATCAAGATAACAATTCAACAAGAAACGTAATTTCCTAAAAACACATGAACTTCCACACTTTAAAACTCACCTCTAAATTTACAGAATCATTTGTGTTTGAGTCTGCTGAGAAATAAAAGGAAATGATTTAAACTTAAATGCCACTATTTTTAAACACAAGAGTAAAATATGAAAACAGATTCTAACCTCTGGATTGGCAGTTGTTGCTCTTTTTCATCTTATACACTAAAAAAGTTGATAACACGCTGATGATGGTGGTGAGTGTTAAAGCTGCGCTTAAGAAATACATCAGGGCAGGAGAATCCTGCCAAACTGTAAAACTAAGAAATGACAGACCTTTTTAGCTCTGAGTTCATCCAATATGATCTGCTCCTATTTATAATACCATGTGAGTCACCTCTGCTAGAAAACTGACTTACCCCCAAAGTCCAGCTTGGTCCCGTTTCCAAACATTATGTGTCCACATGAGGCGACAGCACAGTAGTAGATCCCAGCGTGAGACACATTCAGGCTCTCAATTCTCAAGTTATAGACACAGGTGTGTGTGCTTTTGTTGTCTTTCCTCTCACACTGATCATTCCTGACTCCACGGGTGTAAATGAGTCCTGGTTGAGAATCTTCAGAGTCTTTGAACCAGTAAACACTGTGTTCTCCATCACAGCTCAGCATAGTGTGCACCATACAGTGCAGACTTACAGAGCCTCCTGGCTGGATGGTCTCAGATGCTGACTGATGAACTAAAGCTTGTATGTTTAAATCTGAATCACTGACACTGACAATAATGGCCTCTAAGAATGTTGGTGTGTACCAGTAGGAACGTATACAGTAGTAAGTTGCTGAGTCTGAAACACTTAAGTCTGAGATAATCAAATGTTTTTTTCCTTTTTCATTATCTAGTCTGAAACGTGCACTATTGTTGAATGGATGATGAAATTGTACAGAATTGGTTTCTGACTTATAGAAGGTAGAAATGAGTTTTGGTTTCTCTCCTAAAGTTTGTTTATACCAGTAAAAATGTGCAGCAACATTCTGTTCATAGTAACAATGTAAAGTCACACTGTCTCCAGATTTAGCTGATATAAAACGTGCTTCTTCATGAACAGAGGAGGATAAATGCATGTTGTTCTTCTGAGCTGTGGTAAAATGAAAGACAAAGCAAATACACATTGTGGAACATGACAGCTGAGAAAAAAGACCTTAAAAGAATTAGATTGTAGTTAAAGACAAACTTACCAATTACACCCAAGATTAAACATATCAGATAGAAGACAATGTGTGCAGATGCCATTGTTCCAAACAGTCGTACTGAATAAAAGAATGGGGACTCCTCACTTTTAAGAGTGATGATTAGATTTTACTGGCCAATCAGAAGTTACACAGTACATGGAAAACTAGATCACATGATCAATGACCTCTGTAGTGTTAAACTTAGTAGCTGAGAAAAAAAACAGAAGAACATCATGATTTAGATCAGAGGTGAGATATATTAGATGTCAACTCGCTGAATATCCTGTACACAATGTGTTTGTGTGGGGCAGTGTGAGACCCATAGTCTATCGTTTTGAAATATTTATTATGTATTAAACCATGAAAAATAATACACAAGCACACAAAATATACAATTATATACAATTACCTTTTCAATGTTTGTTATGTTAGATACATTTTGGGAAGTTTTGATCTTTTTATATTTTTGAGTTTGTGTTTAGGATTTTATGTCATGAAGTTTTGACTCCTGTTTGTGCCAGGTTCTGTTTTGGATATCTGTTTTTTATTTCTTTGTTATTTTACTGTGACTTTCCATCCATTTTCTTCCACTTTTCCGTGACTGGGTCACGGGGCAGCAACCTAAGCAGAGAAGCCCAGACCTCTCTCTTCCCTGGCCACCTCCTCCAGCTTGTCCCAGGAAACACCAAGGCATTCCTAGACCAGCGAAGACAAATAATTGTTCAAGCATGTCTTGGCCTCCTCCCAGTGGGAGGTGCCCGGAACATCTCACCCATAAACCAACCATAAGTAAAGGTAGGGATGTAGAACGACCAGTAAATTGAGCTGTAGCACCAATCTGTCTGTCGATCTCCCACTCGTTTCTCCCAGAATGTTGTCAAAGCTCTGCCGGAGTCAAGAGTTAAGGATCTCGCAAACGGGACTTCTGCCAGGCATTCCTCCCCTGCTACATGATCCATCTCACCACCAGTTAGTGATCAATTGACAACTCAGCACCTCTCTTCACAGTAGTGATAACTACAATATTATTAGGTCTTTCCCTTTCATATATTTACTGTTATCTAGCAATGCGGCATAGTTTTTTTTGCTTTCTTGTGTTTGGGTAGTTTGCACTTTACTTTGATTTGTATTGCGCAAAAGGATGAGAGCATGATGGTAAAGTTCATATGCATGCTTTAGACTAGAGATGGCACGATACCACTTGTCCGATGTCCGATACTGATTCCGATATCATAAATTTGGATATCTGCCGATACCGATATGAATCCGATATAGTGTATTTGGTAATCAATAAAACTGTTTTTGTTTTTTTTTTATATCTTGCTGCATTTTGTATAAGTTCATACTCAAGTTTTAAAAAACAAAAGACTGGAGCTATTCTGTTATACCTGCATGCGAAAAATGTACTCCACCCAAAACATTTTATAGTTCAGCAACACTGATCAATCTAATAAATTTAAACCTACACCATCCTCCCTATTCTGGTATTTTAAAGAGTACTTACCTACCTAACTAATAGGGTTGCAAACTCCCAGCAAAAATATTAGGGAACCACCCCGCCCTTAATTGATGTAATCAACTTTAATTTAATGCAAGTGTAAAACAAATGTACAGAAATCAATTATTTTTCTACAATAATTAAATAGATTCAGCATCTTTCTTCAAAAGAATTGCAGACTGCACAGATGGTATCTTCCCAAAGGAAAAAGTACTATAGCTTACTAGGGTATATTAGATTTATTAGTTACTATATACAATAATAGATTTCTATACATTTAATCAGATGAACACTTTTGTTGTATGATTCAGACAATTATTTATTCAAAGAAAAATATTTATTTGTGCCCTCTTTTCCCTGTTAATGCCAAACCTGCCCCCCCGACAAAACTTTGTTAGACCCACCCCTGCACAGTTACCAGCCATCTGCTATGTAGAAAAGTATCCTGGTGTTAGTTGTCAGAAACAGTTCATAACTTCCCTTCAACTCATTCATGTCACCTAAAAGGTAAACCTGTTTCTCCATCACCTGCTCAGCTCTGATGATTCAGTAAGGACGTCTCCTGGTTTCATCTTCATGTTTCCCTCTCACCACATATCCAAACCGACATCATGACCAGCAGCTTTTACAGCCGTGTCTCCAGCAAACATCAGCCAATACTAGAAAGTAATATTAAATACATTCTAACAACAGCTTATCACGCTTAACCCTTTAAGACCTACCATAGAACCAAGTCCGCCAGAGCTTATATTATATTTTTACATGCTGTAGTGCCATTTTTGGGAGCATTTCAAGTTGCTATACATCAATACAACCATTACAGCCTAGATTTTAATAATATGTAGGAATTAAGTGCATAGTAACTACATAAATTGCAAAAAAGTGCAATAAACTACAAAAAAATTGAAAATCGTTTTTGTTTTTTTAACATATATTTCTAGTTAGAGAAATTTAAGAGGCTTATCCCTCAAAACTGTAAATACAAAAAAGTTGCACAAAATAGTTTCCCACCACAGGAAATTTATTTTGAGTGCCTTCATAGTTTTATTTTTGAAATACACCAATTTTTATACACTGCAGGAAAAACGAAAATAAATATTATAGTGCAAATTTGCAAAAAAGCAGCATATGCATCAAAATAAACTATTTCCAGCAGTGCAATATGAGTCCTAAGCATCCCAGAAACGATACAGAAAGTCATAAAGTCAAAGATAACTTTTAAAAACACCAGTATAGGCTCACTGAGGGCCGGACCGTAAAAAACTACATTTCCGCGAAAATGACGTCACTTCCGGTTTCGGGCAGGTCATGGCGGACATGCGATCGTTCGCGCTGCCGTCTAATCCAATGTAGGAGGTGTTACAAACAGCTGATCGGATCGGCAAAGCGTGTTTCTGGAATATTATGTTTTTGTTGCTGCAAGCGCTTTTTATGCAGTTTTTGCAAAGCTATATGTGGAAGGAAACTGTGACTTAGGACAAGCTGATGGCATAAGATGTAAGTACAACTCCTCAGGTTTCATATGCAAAAAAAAATATTGCGCTAGCTCACGTGGTTGCAGAGCTACCGGGATTTAAAAATAGTTACACAAAACAGAGCGTGCCCGCTCCTACCGGTTTTAAAGGGTTAAACGTGCTGCTGTTGTTTATCCGCTGGTCTCCCCTTTCTAGCACAAAGTGGGCGATAAACAAACAAGAAAGACGCAACTTGCGGCAGAAAAGCCGATCAGCTGATCGTTGATCAGTTTCATGTTTGAAGTAATAACAGGAGAGGAAGGGGGAGAGAATGCGAGAAGTAGATGCAACTGCACAGCAAAGACAGAATAACTCCAGCTTTGTTTCTATTTTTTAATTCTAGCTGAAGTACGGGACAAATCGCTTCCTTTTCACCTCAATATGGAACTCCGATGGCCAGTCCAGCTGTGGCTCAATATATCAGTTGTTAAGCTTAACGTGGAAATACTATGCAAACATTCAGGGATGAATTTACACACTTGCTTTACTTCTCTGGGATAGTTTTCGCCGACATGAAATGCAGCGGTTAGGAAGCATGTAGCGAGGCTCCAAATGCTCCAACAGACCGCCAACAGGTCTCACAGACAACAGTCGCTCTATCACGTGACACATACTGCTCCGATGAGCTGAGCTGAGTTACGCCATGTAGCGCGTTTTGTGAGATGATTTTGTGATACTTCGGATCGGATTACATTTTTTTTTTCTCTCCGATATCCGATCCAGTAATTTAGGTCAGTATCAGACCGATAAGTAATATCGGATCGATCCATCTCTACTTTAGACTGTGCCACTATTTTGCCATGTTGGCCCCCAGGGTGAGGACAGCCACGACACAACCTGCTGCCGCGCCTGTAACCACTCCTTGGGTGGGAGCAGCTGGTGCTTGGCAGGGGCCTGCACCCGTTCTGTTTCCCCAGAGAAGGGTCACTAAGCAACCACCAGACTTACCAACGTCTCACGCACCTCGCCAGCTGGAGGTGGAGAGAGGGTGGAGAGACCCCGGTCTCTAAGGACCAGGGAAGACCTGGGTCGCCGCCCCAGTGGAGCCTGCTCTGCCTGAGTGTAGACAATGCCCGGGGAGGACTAGCTCAGCGTGAGCTGGCGGGACCTGCCAAGCTGGAGACGGAGGTGGATGTGCTGCCCGGTCTGGCCTCTCTTCCATCAGACACGCGGCGGCCACTTGAATGGACACTTTCCTGTCGCTGGGCCGGGGGGCCCTGACTGTCCGTTCACTGTTCACTCTCCCGCTCATGCGCAGGATGGGGGAGCTCAGTCGGGCGATGGGGGTATGTGGCACGGCGTGGTCTGCAGTGCTGCTGCAGGAGAGGCAGACGCACCTAAGCGGCATTCGCAATCACACTTCTCCATCTTCAAAGCTGAACTACGTCCTGCAACGTTATTGTTGTTGTTAGTGTGTGTGGCTGCAAGCTGCAAAGCTGCAGCCGATGTGTAAAACAGCAAACGTGAGAGTTAATACAAGTAAATACTGAAAAGCATGAGATGGTCGTCGGGTCTGCCGTGGTATGTTTACAAGTAGAAAAATAAAGAAGTGAAAAAGAGTGCAGTAGAGAATACATGCTAACTGTCATGAAACAGCTGTGCAGGCAGGCAGGAAAGGACCCAAATGCAAACTCACAGAAAATGGGATTTACACTCAAAATACAGCTTTATTAGCTGAAAGGGAAAAAAGGCAATACAAAAATAAACTGGGACTCTATAAACATGAATACACGAGGAAACACAGGGAGAGACACACTGCCATGAGGGAGATTGCGACACGAGATTGAGGGAGACGCTAAAATAAATACGCAGAAGGATAACGAGGAAATGAGAACACGCGAGCAACACAGCTGACACGAATAACCTTAACGAGACAGGGGAAGCAAAACTGAACAAAACATGGAAACACAAGACCTTTAAAATAAAACAGGAAACAGAGGAACATGATGCAGGAGTGGAGGAGAGGCAGACGGGATAGAGCGAGGGAACACGAGGGAGTGTGAGGGAGGACGGGAGAGAGACATGACGCGAAGGGAGACAAAACATCATAACATGTCACATGGACTGGGAAGACACAACACTCGGGAAAACAAGAAAGTCTAAGGAGATAAACATAGATGGGAAACATGGAATGACACACACACAAGGAAGGGAACATGGGCATGGTGTGTATGTGTTTAGGACTAACACACCTAAACACATACACACAGAAGGTGGCACAGAGGGCAAAGACATGAGGGGAGCCTAAATGTACAAAGGTCGACATAGACACAACATAGACCACTAAGAATAATAAAGCATAACACACAAAGTCATAAAAACACAAGAAACACAAAATGATGAGTTGCAGAGAATATCCTGACTGCCAAAAGGTGAAAGGAGGGTTACACCCTAAAAAGGTTGCCATTTTTCCACCAGGTTAACACAGAGCTGTTTTTTTGGACAGTGAATGATGCCCATCTCTGAGTGGCAGGCAAACTAGGATGTAAATGAAGGACTAAGTGAACTCAAAAAGGCAGCTTTAATACTGAACGCTTTCCAGAAAACAGAACAACACAAAACTCACATAAAGCAAGAGCCACATATTCACAGTGTAGGAACGAGGTGATTTGGAGCAGAACAAAACAAGAAGTATGTTTTGTACTGGCTTATTTCTTCAAAACATTGATTCAGCAAGGTAAATGGTAAATGGCCTGTATTTGTATAGTGCTTTTCTAGTCCCTAAGGACCCCAAAGCGCTTTACACATTCAGGCCGCATTTGTAGGCCGATTACATCACAGCAACGCACTAAAGGCTGTCCAAATTCGTAGACTCCTCCGAATGCAGCCAACAAATGCGTCTTCCTTTTCCCGGAATTTGAAGGATGGGTCTGGTGTGTCCTTCGTAGCCCACACAGGATTCATAGCGCGGCCCAGCCAAACTCCAGTTTCCAACAATGGTGGCCGCTACTAAGTTTTAAAATTACTCTTATTAATCTTTCTGGGCTACAAAATAAACTTTTAACATATTTTCAGTGGGTGTGTAAACTTCAAATATATGCTCGGTTTATCAAGATATTGCATATTTGCAAAAGTGCTTCGACATTTTCGGAGACGTCTGTTACCCACCAGCTCGATAGCTAGCTGAGAGCTTTAGGGTCACTGAAGCCGCCAAGAACGGCACAACTCCCGGCACAACTCCCGGCACATCATTTTCAGTACACTGGTTACATTTTTTTACACTGGTTGCCTGTCGATTTTAGAATTCATTTTAAAATTTTATTGTTTGCTTTTAAAGTTTTAAATGGCCTGACTCCCACTTACCTGTCAATTCAATTCAATTTTATTTATATAGCGCCAAATCACAACAAAAGTCGCCTCAAGGCACTTCATAGATACAGAGAAAAACCCAACAATCATATGACCCCCTATGAGCAAGCACTTTGGCGACAGTGGGAAGGAAAAACTCCCTTTTAACAGGAAGAAACCTCCGACAGAACCAGGCTCAGGGAGGGGCGGCCATCTACACCAATACACTCCACAAAGGTCTCTTAGATCAACTGACCAGTCACTTCTTGCTGTCCCCATGCCGAGACTGAAACACCAGAGGGACCAAGCTTTTGCTGTTGTGTCCCCCAAATCATGGAATAAGCTGCCCCTCCATATGGGGGCGATTGTGGCCTTTCAATGAACTTAAACTGTATGCAGAAAAGTAAACGTCTTGCTAAAATATAAAAACATGAACTTGCAATAGGACATTTAAAGGTGTGAAGTCTTAGAGTTTGAGATAACGAACAAGACAGTCTGGTTTCTACAGCTATAATGAAAATTATAACGTCAAGGCTGCTTCCGCTCATCTCATGGTACACAAGTGCACATAGACTCTTATCAGACCTACTAAGGATAAGATACTTTATCAGCACACAAATGATTATATATATATATATCTAAGCATAAATGATTATATGTTTCTAAGCACAAATGACAAGAATAAAAAATGTCAATTCCAACAGTGTGTGTGAATTAGTGGATGACTGGATGTGTAAAGGTTCATCTTGACAGGAAGTTAGGGGATCATTGAACTTATTATCGTGGCGAATGTGGCTCAAGAGTTGGCAGTTCGTCTTGTAATCAGAAGGTTGGCGATTCGAGCCCCACCTCTGACAGTCTCTGTCGTTGTGTCCTTAGGCAAGACGCTTCACCCGATGCCTACTGGTGGTGGTCAGAGGGCCCGGTGGTGCCAATGTCCGACTGGATGTGTAAACGCTTTGGGGTCCTTAGGGACTAGTAAAGCGCTATACAAATACAGGCCATTTACCATTTTACCATCCATATTAGAATGGCCTCAACACTTGAAATCTTATAATCACTTTAAAAAAACACACCTTTTTTCCAAGGCTTTTTAAGAGCACTACCAGAGTAAGCTTGAAGTCAGTTTTGATCTTCTTTTTTCATTCATGTATTTATTTTATTGTTATTGATATTTATTTATTTGTCTGTTTAATGTATGGCTTTTAACTTTTATCTGAGTTTTTTGCTGGAAAGCACTTTGGTCAACGATGTTGTTTTAAATTCATCTATTAATAAAGTGGGATTGGATTGGAATGTTAAAAAACAACATGCAGGTGAAAGTCATCATCAACAGGAACACATGTGAGACTACTACTCACAATAATATTATACATTCTAACACAAAAACTAAGCCTAAGCATTTTAAATACAGTAAATACCACCACAAAAACCTAATCATATCACGAACACAAAACCATAAAATAGGGAGTCAAAACAAATATCCAATACTGAGCCCACCATAATAAAGAATCAAAACTTCAAATGATAAAAAAAACCTCAACCCCAACAACAAATGTAAACAGACAACTAAAAATGACTTCAAAACTTCAAAAGTACATAAAACCCAAAATCAAATTTTCTACTGGAATCACATTTACAGGAATTTCAAAAATATGCAAGTGATCAAATGCTGTTAGCAGTTAAATCATTTTTCTTTCAGACCAAAGAGAAGATGCCAAAATCATCACTATAGCAGAAAAGTAATACTATAAAACTTAATTTCTGCTGTTTACTTTATACCGGAGTACACACATTCATCCTGGGTGTTGCTCGTCTGTCTTCTTGCTCCTTTCGTCCTAATTTTTCTCAAAGCAACATAATGAAGGTTGTCCTCTTGGGTGCTCTGGACACCAAAAGACTCAAAATAACAATTCAACAAGAAATGTAATTTCCTACAAACACATGAACTTCCACACTTTAAAACTCACCTCTAAATTTACAGAATCATTTGCGTTTGAGTCTGCTGAGAAATAAAAGGAAATAATTTAAACTTAAATGCCACTATTTTTAAACACAAGAGTAAAATATGAAAACAGATTCTAACCTCTGGATTGGCAGTTGTTGCTCTTTTTCATCTTATACACTAAAAAAGTTGATAACATGCTGATGATGGTGGTGAGCGTTAAAGCTGCGCTTAAGAAATACATCAGGGCAGGAGAATCTGTAAATCCTACGAATGACAGAGCTTTTTAGCTTTTCTTCCTGAGTTCATCAAATATGATCTGCTCCTATTTATAATAGCATGTGAGTCACCTCTGCTGGAAAAGTGACTTACCCCCAAAGTCCAGCTTGGTCCCGTTTCCAAACAGTATGTGTCCACATAGGGCGACAGCACAGTAGTAGATCCCAGCGTGAGACACATTCAGGCTCTCTATTCTCAAGTTATAGACACAGGTGTGTGTTCTTTTGTTGTCTTTCCTCTCACACTGATCATTCCTGACTCCATGGGTGTAAATGAGTCCTGGTTGAGAGTCTTCAGAGTCTTTGAACCAGTAAACACTGTGTTCTCCATCACAGCTCAGCATAGTGTGCACCATACAGTGCAGACTTACAGAGCCTCCTGGCTGGATGGTCTCAGATGCTGACTGATGAACTAAAGCTCGTATGTTTAAATCTAAATCATTGACACTGACAATAATGGTCTCTAAGAATGTTGATGTGCGGAAATAGGAACGTATACAGTAGTAAGTTGCTGAGTCTGAAACATTTAAGTCTGAGATAATCAAATGTTTTTTTCTTTTTTCATTATCTAGTCTGAAACGTGCACTATTGTTGAATGGATAATGAAATTTTACAAAATCGGTTTCTGACTTATAGAAGGTAGAAATGAGTTTTGGTTTCTCTCCTAAAGTTTGTTTATACCAGTAAAAAATTGCAGCAACATTCTGTTCATAGTAACAATGTAAAGTCACTCTGTCTCCAGATTTAGCTGATATAAAACGTGCTTCTTCATGAACAGAGGAGGATACATACATGTTGTTCTTCTGAGCTGTGGTGAAATGAAAGACAAAGCAAATACACATTGTGGAACATGACAGCTGAGAAAAAAGAGCTTAGAATAGAATTAAAATTAGATTGTGGTTAAAGACAAACTTACCAATTACACCCAAGAACAAACATATCAGATAGAAGACAATGTGTGCAGATGCCATTGTTCCAAACAGGCGTACTAAATAAAAGAATGGGGACTCTTCACTTTTAAGATTGAAGATTAGATTTTACTGGCCAATCAGAAGTTACACAGTATATGGAAAACTAGATCACA
This sequence comes from Neolamprologus brichardi, assembly GCF_056152115.1. Taxonomy (NCBI): domain Eukaryota; kingdom Metazoa; phylum Chordata; class Actinopteri; order Cichliformes; family Cichlidae; genus Neolamprologus; species Neolamprologus brichardi. Next base: position 44,411,688 of record NC_142106.1, on the reverse strand, counting down.
TGATCAGTGACATCTGTAGTGTTAAACTTAGTAGCTGAGATGATGTCTCACTAACTCACTAAATATCCTTTAGACAATGTGTTTGTGTGGGGCAGTGTGAGACCCATAGTTAATAACTTTGAAATATTTCATGTATATAAAAATGGTGAATAAACTACACAACCACACAAAATACGCCACTATCTTTTTTAATAGTTTTCTTGTTAAAAACATTGTAGGATTTTTTTTGTTATCTTTTTGAATTTGTGTTTAGGATTTTCTGTCATTTGAAGTTGTGACTCTTGTTTGTGTCAGGTTGAGTTTTGGATATCCATTTTTATTCCTTTGTTATTTAATTGTAACTTTCCATCCATCCATTCATTTTCATCCGTTTATCTTTGACTGGGTCGTGGGGGCAGAAGCCTAAGAAGAGAAACCCAGACCTCACTCTCCCCGGCCACCTCCTCCAGCCTGTCCCGGGAAATACCAAGGCGTTCTTAGCCTAGCCAAGAGACATAATATCTCAAGCATGTCCTGGTCTCCTCCCAGTGGGAGGTGCTGGGAACACCTCACCCATAAACCAACCATAAGTGAGGGTAGGGACATAGAACGACCAGTAAACTGAGCCACCATAGCAATCCATCTCTCGATCTCCTGCTCCTCACACCTCTGTTGGATTCTGGAGTTGATGATCTCTTGTCCAGAGGCTTCTGCCAGGCATTATACATTTCGGTGCACCAGGTCTGTCCAGCATCCTTCCCCGCCACCTGATCCAACTCACCACCAGTTGGTGATCAGTTGACAGCTCAGCACCTCTCTTGACCGTAATTATAACTACAATATTATTAGGTCTTTCCTTTTCCTATATTTACTGTTTTCTAGCAATGAGGCCTAGTTTTTTTTTTTTTTTTGTTATCTTGTGTTTGGGCAGTTTGCACTTTACCATCACGATCTCATCCTTTAGTGCAACACAAATAAAAGTAAAGTTCATATCCATGCTGTACACTGCACCACAATTTTCCAGACAGACTAACAATTCTTGTTTGGCTCTCGGAGGAGGCGGGCGCACTTTTTCTCCTCTCCCTTATCTTCCCTGCTTATGTCCTTGTCTAGTCTCGTGTTTTTTTTGTATTTTCTCTGGAACACTCTCTCACAGTCTGTTCTCTAAAACCTAAAAGAAGAATTATCGATTGGATCAACTGGTCCCTAAATGCAATTGACACCCCTTTCTCAACGAGAAGTTTGGGCTCGGGTGAGCCTGAGTGCTGAAGATATCTACCTATTCGGAACCATGGTAAAAGGGTTCTGGTTCAGAACCAGGCTGTTCAAACCCCCACAAGGCTGCCCGCTGGGATTGGAACGATGGGAGAGGCGTGAGTTTCTAAAAATGGGCTCATTGAGTCAGCACGGATAAGATCTTGGAGAGGCTACGGCTGCTGTGAATACTCAGAATAAGATCTCTGACTGCAGACTGGATACATCTCGGAAGGGCTAGCTCGGAATAGCATCTCTCTGAGCGCAAATTGGATGACATCTTGGGGAGGCACACTGCCGTGAGTTCTCAGAAATCGGCTCCTTGAGCACAAGAAATGACAACATCACAGAACGCAAGTATGGCGAAGCTCGCGGCTCTCCAACGGGAGATTGAGAGACCAGTGTTGGACTGTAGAACTGCTTTGAAATTCATATGAGCTGTTCGCACTAAAGTAAAAAGCACCATCACTTATGCGGATACCCTCTCGGTGCCAGCTGCGGTCTCAAGGCCGGAGCTGAACAAAACTCCCTGATAACGACTGTGTTTAGTCTGTTCCTTCCCATTCCATGCAAAGCCACCTGGGTTGGCTGGAAGACTGTTTACTTAGCCTGGCAGGGCGAAGGACACTGTCTCAGCTGAACTATGGACACACACACATACATATACTGATACTGATAAGCATTCACTGACGCATCACCCTCCCTACCCCAGATCCAACGCCACCTCCAACGCTTACCTCCCCTCTGATGTGGACATCGGGTCAGTTGGAGGCGCAGTCGAAAGATTGCAGCTCAGATGTACACACTGGAACTCTTTCCCATGTTGCTGTCTGTGTTTATTGTGCTATGGTGTGTTGATATCTGTGCATTCCTGTATTATCCTTCTGTGTTACACATTTCGATGTTTTTTTTCCCCTTGCTACCTAGCCTGACCTGTCTCCCCAATGTGATATTTGTGTATTGTATGTACGGTCGGCAAGGTCTGTCATCTCGGTTGTGGGCAAAAGACGTGCAACTGACAAATAAAGGCTATCTCATCATCAATTCCAAGAAATTGAAGTTCTGAACGACATAATTTTAATGGAGTGGGGTTTTTTTATTCATGGAAACCAGCTGCATCAAAGCCTTACATCATACATCTAAATGCACCGCATCAGATGCAGTGGCGTAAGGCATGCCACCACTGGATGCCAGAGGAGTGGAGATGTCTTCTCTGCAGGGACAGATCACACTTCTCCGTCGGACAATCTGATGGTAAAGTCTGGACTTCACAGGTGTGAGGAGAACAGTACTTGCCTGACTGCCCTCTACCAAGTGTAAAGTTTAGTGGAGGGGGATTATGATGTGGGGTTGTTTTTCAGGATCTCAACACAGCCTCAGTGATAGAACTGTTAATGCTTCAGCACACCAAGACATGTTGGACAATTTCATGCTTCCAACTTTGTGAGAACAGTTTAGGATGGTGATCATTAATCACAGTACAGATATATGAGATTTTTTGCCTCATGGGATCTGTACACGTTTTAGTGGTTAATTTATCTCTCATAGTAATTTATGCCATGTATACACCACAGAGAGCCTTGGTTCCCAACCAGCTTACTCTGCCAAAATCCCCCAAAATTACACAACGTAATCAGCCACACTCTTTTGCTCTTGTTGCAAATGGAACAAATAAGCTGTTGTCGCAGGCATAGTCTGCAGCATTGGGCTCATTTCCTCATCAAAGACACTCCTGAACTCATTGGTAAACTCAGCACAACACAAATCCTTGCTGTAGTTGAGAATGGGCTAAGCCCATCTGAGAGTCCTTCCTCTGAGGAGGTAAACAAGGTAAGAACTCTTTCATTCATCTGCCGAGTAAGTGAGACAAATGTGTCTAAATACCAGTGCACACTGTGTGAGGAAACACACAGTGGTTTTTACACACTCACACTGATATATGAGAGAGGGAAAACGTGGAGGAGACAGAAAGAAAATGGCATGTCAATCCTAGATATACAAGAATATAATTTTAGAAAAAAAAAAGCATACCATAATAAGACAACCACAAGACACAAACTATGGGAAAGAGTAGAAAAATACAGAAGTGGAAAGAGTGTAGTGGAGAAGACATGATAAGTTCACTATGGGAAATCTCCCAGCAGCCTGAACCTATAGGAGTGTAACTGAGGGTTGGCTCTTGGTCTCTGGTTTCTACATTTCTTTCTTTTCCTTCACTTTCCAATTCATAGTTGCAGAGAATATCCCAACTGCCATTGGCTGAAAGGAGGGTTACACCCTGAACAGGTTGCCATTTTTCCGCCAGGTTAACACAGAGCCATTTTTGGACACTGAATAATTGTCACAGTCTCGTTGAGGCAGACTGCATGGAGTAAGGAGTGGACCCAAAATGCAGACACAAATAAACATGAAACAAAACTTGATATAAACAAAAAGTGAGCTGTTTATTGAGGGCTGGCAAAAAAAATGACAAACAAAGAGGGCAAGGGAAAAACTGAAACCTAAACTGGGTGAACTAAAGCACAACATAAAAGACCCTGATAAGAACACAGATAATCTTGGACATGAATACGTGAGTCGTGGAGCATGGAAACCTTGAAGCATGGCATTGAAAACAACAGACGACCTGACAAAGACTGAATGAGAAAACACAGACTAAATACACACAGCAGACTAATGAGGGAAGAGGGAACACATGGGGAAACAGCATAAACAAATGACCATAACGATGTCACAGGGGAAGTGTAAAACTAAACACAATGAACACAGGAGCTCTTCAAAATAAAACAGGAAACGTAATGAAAAGCAGACATGACAACATGAACTTGATAACAAAAGACATGCAGACGTGAAACACATAAAGGACAATGGAGATGTAACACTGGGGTTGAAAACATAAAGGGAATCTAATAAACAAATGAACTTAGCGCACCTAAATAACTTAAACATAAACATTAACATCCAAATAAAGTAAAACATAAAACTCTGGGTCAACAGACCCAGGAACGTGACAATGATGTCCATCTCTGAGTGGCAGGCAACGTAGGACGTAAATGAAGGACTCATTAAGCATTAAGTGAACTCAAAAAGGCAGCTTTAATACTGAACACTTTCCAAAAAACAGAAAAATACAAAACTCAGATAAACCAGGAGGGACTCACATATTCACAATATAGGAACGAGGTGGGATAATAAGGCTGGAGACTGAAGTGGGGACTACGTGGCTGGTGGTAGTGCAGGTGAGCAGGGAGGCTGAGGCCCAGAAAAATGAACTGAGGTAAAATAGAAAGTTAGGCAGATTGATGCACAGAAAACTTGGGAAAACTGGGAATGGCTGGGCAGTGAGCGTCAAGAACTGAAAGGAAGCAGAAGAGAAGGCGATCGTGAATGTCCTGCTAATCAAAGTAGCACAAAAAAGATGGTTGGCCTGTTACCACCTGAGACTGAGACAATAATTTGACACCCAAGAGCTGTCACACTACTACTTAAATAGAAGAGGTAAGAGAGAGGGAAGGACCTGTCCCGGCCAACTTAGTCTTTCTGTGCTCTTCCATTTTCTCCTCTATAGCTCCTCTTTTCCAAAGCTTTCCTCAGCTTGGTTCTGCTGGAGATCTCTTCCTTTTAAAAGTGAGTATTGCTGCTCATTGGGGATTATTGTTGGGATACTCTCTATTAAAGCAGGATCTTTACATTTCAAAGCACCTTGAGTTGACTGTTGGATTGAATTGGCAATATTTACATAAAACTGAATTGTAAATATCCAACACTGATTTTTACTGCTTTAACTGTTCAAAACATGGATTCAACAAGATGCTGAAAACCTTGCTCAGACATATTGGTCCATACTGATATGATAGCATCTGCTGTATATTTGGAATCTGCACATCCCCAATGTGAATCTCCCATTCCACCACATCCTAAAAATGCTCTTTGCGACTGGAATCTGATGACTGAGGAGGCCATTTGAGTACAGTTTTATGTTTCCATGTTTCAAGTACTTTACAAATACAGTGTGTTTATCCTTCATGTGAATGATGCCAAGCCTGTCATAGTTTGAAGAATTAATAATGCAAGTGTAGGCCTGAAGGCTGACAGAAAGCTAATCTTTTATCAGGTTGCAAACAGAATTACAAAATAGAAAAAAATCCAAAAATCATTTTAGAGATCCTCAGAAACCAGAGAGAGCAGAGGGTGGAGATAGACAGCGACAGAGACAAAGAAGAAAGGGAAGACAGGACTATAAATACTAACTGGGAATGTTAAACTGGTCAGAAATAACATGCAGGTGAAAGTCTTATAAACGGGAACACTTGGGAGACTTCTACTTCTACAATAATATTTTACATTTTTACACAAAAACTAAGCCTCATCATTTGAATACAGTAAATACCGCCACAAAAACCTAATCATATCACAAGCATACAACAATAAAATATAGAAGTATCCAATATTAAACTTACCAAAATTAAGAATCAAAACTTCAAATGATAAAAAACAGTCAACACAACAACAACTTCAAAGAGACAACTAAAAATTACAGAACCTCAAAAATACATCAAACCCAAAATCCAAAACAAATTATCTACTGGAATTACATTTACATGACTTTATGTAATACTATAAATCTTAATTTCTACTGTTTACTTTATACCGGAGTACACACACGTATCCTGGGTGTTGCTCGTCTGTCTTCTTGCTTCTTTCGTCCTAATTTTTCTCAAAGCAACATAATGAAGGTTGTCCTCTTGGGTGCTCTGGACACCAAAAGAATCAAGATAACAATTCAACAAGAAATGTAGTTTCCTACAAACACATGAACTTCTACACTTTAAAACTCACCTCTAAATTTACAGAATCATTTGCGTTTGACTCTGCTGAGAAATAAAAGGAAATGATTTAAACTTAAATGCCACTATTTTTAAACACAAGAGTAAAATATGAAAACAGATTCTAACCTCTGGATTGGCAGTTGTTGCTCTTTTTCATCTTATACACTAAAAAAGTTGATAACACGCTGATGATGGTGGTGAGCGTTAAAGCTGCGCTTAAGAAATACATCAGGGCAGGAGAATCTGTAAATCCTACGAATGACAGAGCTTTTTAGCTTTTCTTCCTGAGTTCATCAAATATGATCTGCTCCTATTTATAATAGCATGTGAGTAACCTCTGCTGGAAAACTGACTTACCCCCAAAGTCCAGTTTGGTCCCGTTTTCAAACAGTATGTGTCCACATAGGGCGACAGCACAGTAGATCCCAGCGTGAGACACATTCAGGCTCTCTATTCTCAAGTTATAGACACAGGTGTGTGTGCTTTTGTTGTCTTTCCTCTCACACTGATCATTCCTGACTCCATGCGTGTAAATGAGTCCTGGTTGAGAATCTTCAGAGTCTTTGAACCAGTAAACACTGTGTTCTCCATCACAGCTCAGCATAGTGTGCACCATACAGTGCAGACTTACAGAGCCTCCTGGCTGGATGGTCTCAGAAGCTGACTGATGAACTAAAGCTTGTATGTTTAAATCTGAATCATTGACACTGACAATAATGGTCTCTAAGAATGTTGATGTGTAGAAATAGGAACGTATACAGTAGTAAGTTGCTGAGTCTGAAACACTTAAGTCTGAGATAATCAAATGTTTTTTTCTTTTTTCATTATCTAGTCTGAAACGTGCACTATTGTTGAATGGATGATGAAATTTTACAAAATCGGTTTCTGACTTATAGAAGGTAGAAATGAGTTTTGGTTTATCTCCTAAAGTTTGTTTATACCAGTAAAAATGTGCAAAAACATTATGTTCATAGTAACAATGTAAAGTCACACTGTCTCCAGATTTGGCTGATATAAAACGTGCTTCTTCATGAACAGAGGAGGATAAATGCATGTTGTTCTTCTGAGCTGTGGTGAAATGAAAGACAAAGCAAATACACATTGTGGAACATGACAGCCGAGAAAAAAGACCTTAAAAGAATTAGATTGTGGTTAAACACAAACTTACCAATTACACCCAAGAACAAACATATCAGATAGAAGACAATGTGTGCAGATGCCATTGTTCCAAACAGTCGTACTGAATAAAAGAATGGGGACTCTTCACTTTTAAGATTGAAGATTAGATTTTACTGGCCAATCAGAAGTTACACAGTATATGGAAAACTAGATCACATGATCAATGACCTCTGTAGTGTTAAACTTAGTAGCTGAGAAAAAAACAGAAGAACATCATGATTTAGATCAGAGGTGAGATATATTAGATGTCAACTCGCTAAATATCCTGTACACATTGTGTGTGTGGGGGGCAGTGTGAGACCCATAGTTTATCACTTTGAAATATTTAATATATTTTAAAAAAACATGAAAAAAAATACATAACCACGCAAAGTATGCTAGTAGCTTTTTTAATTGTTTTCATGTTAAATAAATGTTTGGAATTTTTGAAGTTTGTGTTTAGGATTTTCTGTCATTTGAAGTTGTGACTCCTGTTTTTGCCAGGTTCTTCTTTCTTCTTTTCTTCCACTTATCCGGGACTGGGACGCATGGGCAGCAGCCTAAGTAGAGAAGCCCAGACCTTACTCTCTCTGGCCACCTCCTCCAGGTTGTCCTGGAGGAGGTGGCCAGGCGTTCTCAGCCGAGCAACATAATCTCTCAATCTTGTCCTGGTCTCCTCCCAGTGGGAGGTGCCCGGAACACCTCACCCGTAAACCAACCATAAATGAGGGTAGGGACGTAGAATGACCAGTAAATTGAGCCACAGCACCAATCCATCTGCTGATCTCCCGTTCCCTTCCCCCAGGATGTTGTCGAAGCTCTGCCACAGTCTGGAGTTAAAGATCACACGGACGGGGCTTCTGCCAGGCATTCTTCCCCCACCACCTGATCCAACTCACCACCAGCTGGTGATCAGTTGACAGTTGAGCACCTCTTTTCACCGTAGTGATAACTACAATATTATTAGGTCTATCCCTTTCCTATATTTACTGTTTTCTAACACTTAATTATCTCAGACCTAAGTGTTTCAGGCTACACTCTCAACAGGTTGCCATTTTTCCGCTAAGTCAACACAGAGCTGTTTTTGGACAGTGAATGATGTCCTTCTTTGTGTGGCAGGCAAAGTAGGACGTAAATGAAGGACTCATTAAACATTAAGTGAACTCAAAAAGGAAGCTTTAATGCTGACCACTTTGCAAAAAACAGAAAAATACATAACTCAGATAAAGCAGGAGCCACTTATTTACAGTCTAGGAACGAGGTGGGATACATAAGGCTGGAGATTTTAGTGGGGACCATGTGGACCGGTGGTAGTGCAGGTGAGCGGGTAGCCTGAGGCCCAGAAGAAATGAACTGAGGTAAAATGGAAAGGTAGGCAGGTTGATGCCCAGATAACTTCAGGCTTAGAATGGCTGGACAGTGAGCATCACAAACTGCCAGAACACCGAAGGCGATCCATGAATGTCCTGCTAATCAAAGTAGTACATAAAAGATGGTTGGCCTGTTACCACTTGAGAATGAGACAATAATCCGACACCCAAGAGCTGTCACACTACTCCTTAAATAGCCTAGCAAATGATGCCTGATGCTCTGCAGGTGCATCAGCAACACCCTGATGATCACAACCATGACCGCCTGCACTAAAAAAGGAAAAGACACACAAGACAATAGAACACATGCAGTCCCAAATCCTAACATAAACTGATGAAAACATGACGAAAGGCATGGGAAACACAGGGGAAGCATGATAACTAAGAAAAGTCTATAAAGTGTTGGGTTTTTTGTGTGTTTTTATGAGAGAAGACAAAGGTGCTCAAATGATAAGTTTTCACAATTTATTATTAAATGGTTAGAATGTCAAATTAGTTTTACATGGCATGGTGGACTGCCGTCTCTCTGGCTTGGAGGCAAAAGCTGCCACACGCAAGCAGTAAACACTTTTATTGCGTGTGGTAAAAACAGAGCGTTAACATGATTGGTCAAAAGTTGGAGAAAATCCTTTAGACCCCATGTCCTGCATATGTTTCATCTCCTGCACCTTTCAGACATCTCCCTTTATGGAGATGACAGTTCTGCAGGCAACACTCCCATCACCATGGCAACCACCTCTTTTCCTTTCTGTAGAGTTAGAAAAGGGGGAAAAGAGCATTCCCTAATAACCAAAATGTATTGCCCTGTTTTCCGCTAGCAGAGTCAGCCTTAAAGTTTTATACCTTCTGGTGCCATCACCAGCCCTAACAGACCCTTCACACATTCCTTAGAGACAGGACTAGACCAGGGGCGTGAACACAAGGGAGGTAAGAATACACAGGGATTCAAAGAATACAGTATAGACTGAATCTAAGAAAAGGCTAGATATTAAAAAAACAAAAAACAAAATTGGGAATCTAAATATAACCGTGAAGAAGAACCAGGACATGTCGAAATCAGGTAGACTCGAAACACCAAGTGTTAGAACCAGTGTTTGGAGGTGTGACATTGGTGTTTGACCTTTTTGTTTTTTAGATTAGATTAGAAGAAACTTTATTAATCTCTCGGGTTCCTCCTGGAAATTCCAGGCAGTGACCAGGCAGATGGACCCCTGCCTGGTCACAACCTGCTGCTTGACACTGGAGTAAACACATTTGTTGGGCAGGTTAATGCTTAAAGCAGCGCAGTGGAGGTTGTCCGCATCATGGCTATCCTGGTAAAAACAAATTTGAAATATTTTTTATTCCAGAAACTGTAATTTGATCTACCTCTCAAAGTAATATGTGCTAAAATATTTTTTAATATTACTTTAATCTGAACAGATGAAACGTACCTCTGCAGAGGGAGTTGAAAGTCTTGCTTGTTGATGGCCTGAATGTAAAATACAAAAACAGCAGTCTCACTTAAAAGTCCAAATCAGTGAATAAAAGCTGTCAAATGCAGCACTTTTTTCCAGTACCTGATTTGAAGTTGTTTCTTTTGCTCATCTTGTAGAGAAGAAAAGCCAGCAAAACAACCAGGGTGGAGGTAAAAGTCAATGCTCCACTCAAGACGTACACCAAGACAAGAGATTTTGCCTCATCTGTAAAGAGCCAAGTATTCTGAGAACAGACTTCTCTATATTTTAGGTTTTCTTTTCAGATAGATAATAAAATAACAGTCACAGATTTGGGTTCTATACTGCTACTTACCTCCAAACACCAGCATGGTTCCTCCTCCAAACAGTATGTGTCCACATGAGGCGACAGCACAGTAGTAGATCCCAGCATGAGACACATTCAGGCTTTCCATTGTCAAGTTATAGACACAGGTGTGTGTTCTTTCGTTAGCTTTCCTCTCACACTGATCATTCCTGCCACCACGGGTGTAAATGAGTCCTGGCTGAGATTCTTCAGAGTCTTTGAACCAGTAAATACTGTGTTCTCCATCACAAGTCCCAGTGTATACTGTACAGTTCAGAGTCACAGAGCTTCCTGGCTGGATGGTCTCAGAAGCTGATTGTTGGACCACAGCCTTGATGTTAAAGTCTGAATCTTTAACACCAACAGTAATGCTCTCTGACAATGTTGATGTGTGTAAATACGAACATATACAGTAGTAAGTTCCTGAGTCTGAAATGTGCACATCCGAGATTATTAAGTTGTTTTGACTTGTTTGAGTATCCAGGGTGAAGCGTGGATCACTCTTGAATTCACTGTGAAATGTGGCATTTTGTTCATATACATAGAAGGTAGAAATGAGCCTTGGTTTCTCTGCCAATGTTTGCTTATACCAGTAAAACCGTGGAGTTACACCATTTTTACTGTAACAATGCAAAGTCACACTGTCCCCAGTTTTAACTGACATGAAACGTCTTTCTTGAGGAACAGACGAGAAGAACTCCTGGTTGTTCACCTGAGCTAAAGTAAAATAAAAGACAGAGCAAATACATTTTATAGACCCTTAAAAGCATGGAAATATATTCAGACTGCAGTTTCAAAACCATAAACTCACCTATTTCCCCTAAGAGCAAACATGTTAGACAAAAGACAAACGTTGCAGGTGTCATTGTCTTTAAATAATCCTGCTGAATAAAAAGAATCTCAAACCCGTCTCCAGAAGACTGTGTGTGATTGGCCAAGCAGAAGTGTCACAGTATGTCTTTTAAGGAAAGATGATCACATGTTCAGAGCAGCCAATAGTGTTAGACTTCATGATTGAGGCAAAAAAGAAAACTAAAACTGTTTATAAATAAAGAAAACAGCACTGATCAATCAACTCTTTGTACACATTTTTCTTAAAAATTCTAAAGGCCCGTCTTTCATATGAGTATGTGGACCAGGGATTTCCCCCATCTCTATCTGTTGATTTTCAGGCATGGAGGAACAAATGAACCCTCCATAGGAAAAAAGCAAAGACGATATCAGACACGGTGGTTGAGGCCTGATGGACCGGTTTGAGTGTTTCCGAACTGCTGACTTAATACAAAAATATGATAGTGAGTGATTTTACCATTCACGTAGATGCTGAAAACAACAACCTAAACACTGCATTTAATTAGCTAGACTCAAAATGTAAATGAGCCCACCCACCGCTTTAATCATATTCTGTATCTTGTGCTATATGGCGTAGAAACAAAGCACTTAACAGTATCCCCTAAAAAGTCAGATCACTGCTTAATAACATTGAAACTTACAAAAATAGGCTACACAGCAGTGGGGAATAACTTTCATTAGAGTATATATATTTCTGAAAGTGCTGTAAGTACATTTAAGGATATAATTTGTCCACTTCTTCAGTGCCATGTGCCAATACAATAGAGAGCAGCTACCTAAACTTTCCTCCCACAGAGGTCAATGATGTTATAAACAGTGCTGCATTCTCACTCCATATGACTCTGGATACTCTGGAACTTAGAACTTAGAACTTCTAAGTATAATAATACTAAGTTCTAAGTATAATAATATCATGAGGTCATTCAACACCACTCAACCACAAACTCGAGACAAGTTGTAATTGTTAATGGCTGCACACATTCAGATTTGGAGCAATGCTTTTCATTGTTGTGCTCGTTGCAATTTCCTCTTTCTCTGGTAGAAAGAACCGCCAACTCACAGGAAGAAGGTTGTGGGTTTGAATGGTCTTTGAATGGAGTTAACACAGTCTCTGGCTATATGGGACCTCTAGCCACATGGTAGATAAATCTATTGAATGTGTGCTCTAAATTGCTGTGAGAAAATGTGTGCTTATGTGATTGAGAATCCCAGGTTATTCTGAGCTGAAGTAAAAAAAATAAAGAAAGAAAGAAAATACACATCAGAAACCAGTGAAAGCATGAGAATACTCATATCACTGCAGTTTCAAAAACACAAAAACTTATCCATTTCTATCAGGAATAAACATCTCAGGTAAAACTCTGCAGATCTACTATCATGTTAAAATATTGTCAACGCTTTCTTCACTTTTGAGATAGAAGATATTTGCATTTGATTGGCTATTCAGAAGTTACACAGTACTGTATACCATATTTACATAACCTGAACATAAACAACAATGTTTATATAACAACAGTTATCTGTTACTTATGTCTGAGGAAGACACTCCATGGTTTGGGTTTCCTATGGTTTTGGGGTTTGAGTAATTGAGTTGGGCGGGGGGATTGTGGTAGCTAAGCTCAAGATTCACATTTTTACATTGGGAATGACCAAGATGGACAAGATTAGAAATGAAAACATTGGAGGGACAGTTCAAATAAGTTAGACAGACAAAACTGAGACGGCTATGTAAAGCAATGCAAATTAGCCACACGGCGCAATGTAAGGAGCTCTGAGATTGGTTGGACAGACATACACTTGCTGCCTGGATTTTTCTACACTGCTGTTTGTGCTCATAGCTTTGCTGTGCTAAGAAGTGCGTGTGCTTGTACAAAGGCCATTCAGCCTTGAAATGCCACTTTACACTCTGCCTGACAAAGATTTAATAGAGATATGTGATTGAGATAGGTGAAGAAGGAAAGGGACCCTGCAGTGAAACAGAGAGCTGAACCTCCGAGTGCGCGCCTGTGGACTCAGCCTGACCACCTGTTGAAGCTAACGTGCTAACATGGCTAATGCTAGCATCACTGCATGTAACCCCGCTCTATTAAGGGCCATTTCTCAATACTCACGTACGCAACTCTGTACTCATGTTCTCGCAAACTTCATAAGTTCACACAGGAGTCTGGAGAATTTTACAGTAAACATATATATAAATGTTACTGTGTCAGTTTTCTTTGAAAAATAATAAAGGAAAAATATTTAATAAATTACTTTACCTGTACTATAGCAGGATGTGCTATAGTACAGAATAGGATGGTGCACATATTTCAGAAATCCAACTATAATTTTACATGCAAGCTCACTTTTTCCGCAAGTTAATTTGCAAGCGATATTTGTATCGATTTCATACAAATACCAGCATGTGAGGCCCAATGTTTTTGACCAGACAAGAGCAAAGTAATGCTATAATGAGCAGTGCTAACCAACCACAGCATTTCACACTCACTTTTAGGACGTTGCAACAAAGACCAAAGGGAGAGTCAGACAAACTTGCACCACAAAAATGAGCTTTGATGGTGACTGTGCTCTGCACTAAAGCACACGAGCCACTCTACATCACAACTTTCTTTTGTTGACTCTATTATCTTAAAATTAAAGGTTTTTAGTTGTAAGATTGAATAACTGTTATTCAGTGTTCATCTTCATCTAAAGTCATAATATAAACTGCCTACAATTTTAATACAGTGAAAACAAATATTGTTGACTAATATATATATATATTAGGGGTGCAACGATACACAAAATTCACGGTTCGGTTCGGTTCGATACTTTGGTGTCACGGTTCGATATTTTTTCGATACAAAAAAAAAAGTTCATGCCTTTTTAATTTGTCATTTATTAAATTTTCACGGCACATTCTGCACCATATCTCTGTGTGTTCATCATTTGTTTGAAGCCAGCTCACCTCCTGCAACCACTTTTCCGAGAATATGCGCTTCTTTTGTGGTTCGGACTCCTGCTGACATTTCTTGGAGGTGGAGGAACACTTAAGTAATTGCTTAAAGGATTTTGCTTCTTCGACATCTTTAAGAGTTCTAAACAAATGTCTGTCCTCCTCCTGAAAATCTTATATACACAAACACACGTTGCAACTTCTTATCTTGTGCGCGTTTTTTATTTTGACAGGGAATGCACACCTGCGGACCACTTATGTGCAGCCCTGGTTATTTAGCTTGTCATATTGCAGCCACAGAAATTCGTTTGTCCATGAAACCATAAAGCTGCACTTTCTTTTTGCCTTATAGTCTGATTTGTCATTACTTTTCCGTTTTGTGGTAAGCTTTTCTTTGGCTGTCACTTCTTCACCCTGACCTGTCTTATTTGGCTCAGCAGAACTAAAATATATATCCTGCTGCTTTGACACACGCACTCACTTAATGCTCAGCGATTCTCTGCGCGATCAACCTCTCACATGTTTAAGCTGCGGGAGATTTCACTTGTCATGTTTGCATAGTAAGCTAACGATTGATAAGACGATGTCAGAGGAATTGGTGCGCAAATTATCATTACTCACCAATCAGTGCTGTCGCTCTCTATACACAGTTCACGCGATTGCAAAGTGAAAGCAAAAAACAAGCGCAAATTCAAACGCGATTTCAATATGTCACATTGACAGTGGCTCACCGATGCCAATGACATAATTACCCAGCTACATTTCCGAAAGAATGCAAAAGCATTGACATAGATTTTTCCTTCCTACGATAGGCCGACGGGCAGGGCAGAGAGATTTTGGTAGCCCGACTGGAAAAATCGCTAGCGATTTTGCGAGTCCTGTATCTGATTGAGGAATCACTCATCTTTGGAAAAGAGAGTTTATTACAGAGAAATGGCTCTTTCCAAAATAAAAGCTATACTATACGCTTCTTCTGGGCTATATTCTCAGCAGCATATTAAACATATCAGGTCCCCATAAGGAGAATCATGTGCTAACGGCTGTCTAAATGACTCGGGTAAAGTTTGTAGCATGCCTGCTTGTTGTTTTTGTCTGCTTCCACTTGTCTTTGCACTAGGATGATGTCGGCATAAATGTGCAGTCATATTTGTTGTGTTCCCACTAGTGCTGTCAGCGTAAATCTCGTTGAAATGACGTTAACGCCACAACACGGCAAATCTCCGTTAACGAGCTACCGCGGATCGCCCCGTGCGTGGGGCTGGACGGGCAACACGTTAACGAGCTAACTGCGCTAACACACTAGTTCCCACCCATGTAATTGAGCATTGCTGGTACATCCAACATACTGTTTTACTTTAGTCCATGACGTGCTTACCTTCAGGGTCATACTTCACATGAAAACCAAAATAGTTCCAAACGCCAGATCTGAATGAGGGTGGGGGAGGTTCAATTTGCCATGTTGCAAGGAGAGCTTAACTTCTGTCTCGCTAGCTTGCCCTGCGCTCAGTGAATCTGCTTTCGACTACTCCGCCTAGGCTGCACTGTTGAGCGCAGATCCACTGAGCACTCAACACAGACAGCATAGTCAGAAGGAAAGTTGATAAAATAAATTAAAAATTTTGTATTGTTCGATACACATGCATACCGAACCGAAAGCACTGTATCGAACGGTTCAATATCGATACGAGTATCGTTGCACCCCTAATATATATATATATATATATATATATATATTCTCCAGTGAACAGTGAACACACTCTGAAAAGCAAAAAAGAAACCTACATTTTCAAAGCTGCAGAGGGGGTGTGCAAATCAAACAACAGGGGTTTTAATTTTTATTTTCTGACAAAATATAGACGTGAAAATTCATTATATACACAGCAATGTTGAAATTCGTCCTATAATGCCACTTTCTGTCACTATCTATCTATCGATCTGTCTTCTGACAGAGAAATTGTGCACTGTTGTGGATAGAAAACAGTATTATCACAAGGATAACATAATGTCCACCTGACACTCCACTTGAGATTCTGTGTACTTTACATCTTATGGACCATGAAGATTTTGGACAAGTCCTACTGCTTCACACTGGAGTAAACACATTCGGTCTTGCTGTTCCTCTCTTTCTTTGATTTTCTGGAAATGTTAACATTTATAGAAGCATAGTGGAGGTTGTCTGTATGAGCATTCTGTCAAAAAAAGGAAACGTATATCAAAAAATGCCTTCTAATAAAAAGTGCTGTGAAAAATGTGTTTTATGTTATTTAAATTGTAAAATCGTTTAAACAGATGAAACATACCTCTACAGAGGGAGCCGAAAATCTTGCTTGAGCCTCTAAATGTGAAATATACACAATTGAAATCTGATTGAAAAGCCAAATAAATGAATACAAGCTGTTAGATGTAAGTAGCACCAATGGTCCATACCTGATTGGAAGCTTTTTCTTTTATTCATCTTGTAGAGTACGAAAGTCAGAGAAACCACCACGGTGAAGGTGAAAGCCAATGCTCCACTCAAGAAATACACCAAGAAGTGAGATTTATTATTGTCTGTAAAGACCCAGAATTCCAGATCAAGGATTTCAGAATGTTTTTTGCACTTTTTAGAGTTTTATTAGCGCAATATTGTATTTGTTGTGACAATGTTCCTTACCCTTATATTTCAGAGTAGTTCCTTCTCCGAACAGTATGTGTCCACATGAGGCAACGGCACAGTAGTAGGTTCCAGCATGAGACACATTTATGCTCTTCACTGGCAGGTTATAAGTGCAGTTGTATGTTTGTTCGTTCTTCTCACACTGATCATTCCTGCCTCCATGGGTGTAAAGGAGTCCTGGGTAAAAATCTCCAGAGTCTTTGAACCAGTAAACACTATGATCTTCATCACAGGTCCCAGTGTGTACTGTACAGTTCAGAGTCACAGAGCCTCCTGGCTGGATGGTCTCAGATGCTGACTGCTGCACTAAAGCTTTGATGTTTAAACCTGAACCTTTTACACTGACAGTAGTGCCTTCTGCAAATTCCAGGACTAAAGAAACCCGCCTTGCACAGTAGTAAGAACCTGAGTCTGACTTCTGCAAGTTTGTTATATACAAGTGGTTTTTCCCTATTTCTGTATCCAGGTTGAAGCGTGGATTGTTCTCAAATTCATCATGAAAAGTCCCATTTGCTTTAAATACATACTGAGTAGAGATGAGCTTTGGTTTCTGTCCGAGACTCTGCTTGTACCAGTAGAATCTCGTTGCATCGTTGGCTTCATAGAAACATTGTAAAGTCAAGCGTTCACCAACAATAGCTGATACAAACCGTCTCTCTTGCTTATGAGTTACGGAGAAATTCTGGTGAGTCAACTGAACTGATAGAGAATGAGACAACGCAGACACAGCATTAATTTTACAGGAAACATTTCATTAACATATGTGTATAGAGGAGCAGTCATAGCCACTGATAGATTAAAAAAAAAATCATAACTCACCTAAATTTCCAAAGATCAGACATGTCACATAGAAAACAAAGTTGGCAGGTGTCATCGTGTGCAAACCTCTGTGTTAAATGAAATGAACCTTGACTTTTTTCCACTCTTTAGAAACAAGACAGCTTTTGATTGGCCATTGCAAAGCCATGTGATCTGCCCCCAGGATGAAATGTGTCTCCTGTGCATTTAACACAGAGATTTGTTGCCTTTGGTAGAATGATATAGCGACAGGTCCATAATGGTTGTGTCGTGGTTTTTTTGTTTTTAAAAATATATATTTTTAGTCTGAAACTGATCATTACATTGAGTGTAAACACAACTGACAACATACAGTGGAACTTATTCCTGTTCATCATTTACAGACTCAGTACGTGTACAAAAGAGACACAGTAAGGCACCTGGCACTTGCTGGATGTTTGCATGATATCGATCTCTTTGTGACAGTATGACTGACACACTTCTCCTGCTGCCCAGAGGAGGTAGACTGTAATGAGGTCTGTATACACTTTTTTCATGCTGTGAAAACTGCAAACAAATTTCCACTCACTTTCATCCTAGAAGTGAGAATAAAAGCAAATGTAACATGGTAGGTCTTTATGTTAAAAGGTAGCATGTGTTTTGTGTTCTTATTATTTTGGAAGGTCTGTTACCATTACTGTTATTTGAAATGGACTGTAGGTAATATGTCTGTGTTACCTAAAGGGTACTGACAGTGCCATTCAGGTAACACTATTGAAATTGACTTTGCTGCTATTTCTCTCAGGTAGCATCTATTTTTGGTCAGACTAACACACTAACATCCTCCCAAAAACCACAACCTGACACAGGAAAGAGTCATCATTGCACTTTGAATGTCTGAGTCAGGACTAAGACTGACAGGGAGTAACAGCAGAGCTAGTAGTACTTAATGCATTGCAAAGAGCTAAGAAAAAAATACATTTATATATATCCCAACTTATGGTATGGAAGACATTTTTTTTTATTCTTTAACATTTTTAGATTTAAATTCATTCTTTATGGACTTCCAAATGAGTCTCGTTGCTCCTGAAAACCAAATACTTTGCAATCAGAATACATTTAAGAAGAGACATTGGTGAGCATGGTTTGTGGCACAGCTACAGGGGAGTGGAACTCCATCAGCAATCATGGCTCACCTACATAAAAAGAAAGAACTGGGTCCTGAGTTCATTGTTGTGTGTGTGCAAGTGCAGCAGCTGCAGCCGAGTGCTGAAAGTAATAGCAACACAATAAAGTTGCCGAAGTGTACGAACTTTGTGGTGGGGTCCGTCATGCTTGCTACAGACATGTCAAGCATGCAAAGGAAAAATCAAATGTTATTTTATTTAGCTAATGTCCCCATTATGTTCAGTCCCTTAGACATCTCTGTATACAGTCTAATTTCTGTGTGAGTCAGCCTCCCCTGACACTACACCCTGAACCCACTGCTCCACGTCTCTGGGCATTAAGCCAGGCACGAACCAACTCCAATAACTACCTCACCTCATTTTTGCTCTTGGGATGCGTGCTTCTTCAGGTTGGAGTCCCGCTTGCCTCACTGACTCACTGAAAATCTCTCTTTTCTGTGATTCCAAACGCCGTTTACATGTGGACGAAACAGCTGTGTTTTCAAAATCACCCGTGTACGTGCGGACGTAGAAGAGTTAGTAGTTTATTTTCTTACTACCTGCAGATTACTTGTATTTGCTTAATTGTTTACTAAAAGTTTGAGGTGTGAAATATACCGCAATGGAGCAAAATATGGGTGTGTGTGGTTGGAGGATGTTCGTGTGCGTGTGCGTGTGCGCATGCGAGGGGTGGGGACGGCGAATGTTTTTCTTGCAAAACAAAGGGGGGGCCAGCAAAAAAAGTTTGGGAACCACTGTAGTAGTCGATGCAAAACCTATGGGACTACACCACATATTGTGTGACTCTTCTATTGCTACCATTTTTAGCATTTCGGCCAATTGTCTCTCGATAATTTGTCTCTTATGCTGGGGTAGCCTATAGGGCTGTGAATGCAACCTCACGCAAGGGCACGTTACAAAATGGTGCTCTATGACACTGGTATGACAGGTCAGGGGGGATACACATCTGCAAAAGGCTTTCGCAATGCAGCAACAGCTGCTCTCTGGGCCTGTGTGAGATGGTCATCATAATGGAAAGAGGTGGGAATGGTGGAATTAGGCAACTCCAACTTATTTCTCACCAGGCTTACTAGAAAAGCTGTTTTAGCCTCTCTCCATGCTTTTAGGAGGTTGAGGTGATATATTTGTGTGGCTCCTCCCCTGTTTGAATGCACCACATCATAGTCAACGTCATCCACTCACAGTGTGACACAAAGGGTTCTTGCTACTTGGTGAGTAACTTGGAGCTAGAAGAAGGGAGTAATACAAACACTTTGGCAATTTTCACCAGGAGACAGAAGCTGCGTCCAAATTCAGGGGCTGCATCCTTCGGATGCTGCATTTGTAGACCGATTACATGACAGCCAGGTGACGCAGGCTGTCTCAGACTCCTCCAAATGCGTCCTTCATTTCCCGGGTTTGAAGGATGGGTCAGGTGTATCCTTTGTTGCCCAACCTATCCCAGAATTCAAACAAAAGCGACGCTACTTGGTTTTAATCTTACTCTTTCTGAGTCTCAAAATAAACTTTTAAGATATTTTCAGGTGAGAATGTAGCTGTAAACTATAAATATCTGCTCGATTTATAAAGACTTCGCATATTTGCAAAAGTGCTCTGATGCTTTTGCTTTTCGCAGTCTTTTGCTTCTCAGGTTAAACATGATGATATATAAGTCACTTAGATAACTTAATGTTATTGTTTGGCTTTTTTAAGTGTTTTATTTGGTCCTGAGTAAATGTGTTTGGCTGTGATTAAAGTTATAGTTTTTACACATCTGAATAAATGTCAAACAGAAAACGGATTAAACTGAAGTGTGAGATGGTCGAGAATTTACTCCAGTGTCCTGTTATATTTTAGATAGCAAGGAGCAGATGGCTGACTTTATGAAACTCCACAGAGACAGCTGGTGACGCAAATCAGAGGCTAGACCGTCCCATTTTACAGCCTTGTACTTCCGGCCTTCTCGGTCTTCGAAGGACATGGCCCACGGTGTTCCTCAATTTCAAGTCATATCATATCATATATCATATCCCCATAATCATATTAGTGGACAGCGGGGGTTTGGAGCCTCTACTATATTCTACAGGAACAAATCAATCCTTTCAAACATGCTTTACCGAGCTAAAAGAGATTTATTTGATCATCAGTGAATTTGTCCATAATGTCTCCATAATTACATGAAAAGCAACAAGGATAAAAACAAGCACATTGTTTCATATATTAAACTTGTAGAAAAGTATCACGAAATATCTCCTACAAATGTATTGGTACATAGAAAAAACAATGAAAGAACAAGAAAGAAAGGGCGAATCCTTGACATCACAAAAACAACAGAGGGCAGAAGTTCCTAAATTTATATCATTACAATTTTACCACAGTGAAAGTACAAAAATGTCTATGCTAAGAGACACCAATACAGCATTTCTCTAATAGATAAAGAAAATTGGCCACCTCATTTGCAAATGTCCATCTTTATTTGTTTATAGCCGAGTAAACACATTCATTGTCGGCATTGTTTCTCTGTGTTCTTGATCTCTTGGGGATTTTAATGCTTAAAGCAGCATAATGAAGGCTGTCAGCATGCTGGTAACCCTGTCAAAATGTGTACAAAGTAGATAAGAACATGATTTCAGATTTAAACAATGGCCATAAAACAGAAGACTGTAAAAAGTTTGTTGAAGAGAGCTTTAACAAGTCATTAAAAAATATATTCACCTCCAAACTTGTTGTTGCGGGGGCTGAAAATCTTGCTTGAGGTTCTGTTTGTGAAACACAAAGTAATTGATTTAACTGAAAATCCAACTTTAGCTAAAACCAGTCTAAGCTGTTACCTAACAGACTCCACTTACCTGTCGATTGGTGTCTGTTTCTTTTGTTTATCTTGTACAGCAAGTATCCCAGTAAAACACTGAGGATGGAGCTGAATGTCAAAGCTCCGCTCAAGAAATACACCAAGCCCTGAGAATTAAACGTGTCTGCAACACACCAAAAATAGAGCTGTTTTTTATCTATATTTTTTAGTACTGATAAAGAGAGCAACAGGTAGAAAGGGTTACTCACCTTTAGGCTCCAGCTTGGTCCCATTTCCAAATAGTATGCGTCCACATGAGGCAACAGCACAGTAGTAGGTCCCAGCATGAGAAACACTCAGGTTACTCATTGGCAAGCTGTAGACACAGGTGTGCGTTTGTGTGCTGGGTTTGTTATCACACTGATCGTTTCTGCCCAAATGTGTGTAAATGAGTCCAGGATGGGATTCGTCTGAGTCTTTGAACCAGTAAACACTGTGCTCTCCATCACAGTTCCCAGTGTGTACTGTACAGTTCAGAGTCACGGAGCCTCCTGGCTGGATGGTCTCAGATGATGACTGCTGCACTAAAGCTTTGATGTTCACACCTGAACCTTTTACACTGATGATGATGTTTTCTAAAAAGGTTATAGTGTATAAATAGTAAACACAGTAGTAAGAAGCTGAGTCTGAAACTTGCAAATCTCTGATTGTCAAGTGATATTTGCCGTCTTGTGTTTCCAGTGTGAAGCGTGGGTTGTTCTTGAGCTCTTCATTAGAAGAGTTGTTCACATTATATTTGAAAAAGTGAGAGATGATCTTTGGTTTTCGTCCCAGATTTTGCTTAAACCAGTAAAGTCTTGCAGACCTGTCACCATCATGGAAACATTTTAATGTCAGATTTCCACCAACTTGAGCTGATATGAAACGAGACTCTGGATGAACAGATGAGAACTTTTGCGCCTCTGTCATCTGAACTGTAGTGGAATTGAAAAAAACAAACAAATGTACATTCAGTTCAATGTAATAACTTCACAACACAAAAATCTGAATTCATGATAATGGAACTTACCCATTTTTCCCAAGAACAGGCACAGAAGACCGAAGGGAAACACTGAAGACACCATTGTGGTGAGATTCTCGTGTAAAATGAAGGTTGCTGTGCTGCTTTTGAGAGGCAAGAATGTGTTTGATTGGCCAGCCAGAGGTGACACAGTATCTGTTGTATGGAAGTCACGATCATGTGTTCACTGCAGCCTGTATTGGAAAATACAGTATGATATCTAAGAAGAATTACACGGTTAGACATAGCCTATATTCAAAAATTATGAATCGTAATCAGATCTAAAACTTTAGTAAATACAGCTTGGTCTGCATTAAATATGTTATATAAACTTGATCAATTTTATTTATTGGACCAGTTTACCTGCATTTCCAGTATACCCCACGCTGTAATTGTTAAACTAGAAAACGGCAACTTCTGGGTCCAGAAAGAGATAATCAGGAATATTTGTATTCACACAAGATATTGATCTTTAACATTCAGGATTAGGAAACTGTTGCTCATAAGTTGCATAAATGCAATGTTACATTTTTAATTTATATCATTTTTACTAAGTTTCAGCATCTGTGTCAGATTATTTTACTCTGTACTCAACTGCTGTTTGAATAGTCACTGTTATACAATAATGGTTTTGCATTCCTGATAAAAGAAGTATTCTGAGCTCATATGAGTTGCAGCATGAAATAAACAAGACCTGTTGAAAACTACAGTTTTGTTGGGTGTTTACAGCAAGTGGTCCTTGGGTCATGAGGTATGTGTGAGCGTAAGAGCACATCCTGCTGAAACCACAGAGGCCGTTGCACTGACACGTCTAAATAGAAAGATGGTAAAAGGCACTGTGTTTGACAGGATGCAACCACTGTTACCTTTCTGTGCCCTTGTGTCCTTGTAACACACGTGTAGGACTAGTGCAGTGTTCAGACTTTTCATTGTCATATATTTAAATGTTTACAGTTGTGAACTCACAACGTATGAACCCTGCTTCTGGGTCCATTAAGGCTGTTGTGTTTTTAACATGTTTTAATGCTTTGAATCTTGTTCTATTTAATCTGAACAATCCCCTAACAAAGAGCAGTGATCACTGTCAGTCCTTCTGTTTTTTATTACCACTAATTATTTTAAAGCTCAGTTTTTAAAACCCTACAATGTAGCTACAGCCCAGCCCATGCAGCAGAATATTAATGACTAACTTCATATTGTAGATGGAATATCTCAGTTGTTCTCCTGACTAAAGTTTTGTCCATTTACAGCATCCTGCCGTGTGATTGCATTTGTCCCTGACCATTGGGAACCCTCATGTTAACTTTAGTTACAGAGTTCACCCTCCAGCTTAACTGTGTTTATATTATGCTAACTATAGCTGTGTAGCTAGCCAACAAGTAGCACATCATTATATACCAGCTAGGCCAACTTCAGTAATCCTACAAACATCACTGCTGTTTAGTTTTCTGTCTTTATTTATGTCGGAGGTGATAGCTAGCTGTACATTTTAATTTCTCAAAAATCCCTCAGTCAGAACATGGTATATCATCTTTAGATGGAAACTAGTGAGCTAACTCAATGCTAACTTCATAAATTCTATTTTGGCAGATAATTGGATGTTAAAATTAATTGTTACACATGGTAGAGCAGCCACACTGTTCATTTTATTACAGATGAAAGAATTCAGACAGTTTTTAACTCTCAGTGACGCTGCAGTGTTCGTTTGACTTTGGGACCTGAAGTGGAGTTTGGATCCAGCTAATGATGTCAGACTTAAGGACCGTATTTACTTGACTCAGTTTTGTTCCACCTCTTTGCTCTCCGACTACCTACCTGGACTTGGTCAGGATTGTTGCATTCGGTTGTTCAGGACTGAGTAGATGATATCTGACTGCTTCATCTTCTACGATCAGACATAACATTGATACCAACTGCCTAATATTGTGGTAGTTCATCTTTTGCTGCCAACGCGTGAAATGGACACGCATGCAGAAGTACCAGCAGAAGGAGTTATTTTATTTCAACCACACATGAAAAATAATCACGAGAAAGCAACACTGTTACAGCGGGAAATGACGTTGTGTTTTATGGAACGGACCCAAATTGCAGACGGGAGAAATGAACTGTTGTCTAAACAAAAAACATTATTGCAGCTGATAGAAAAAACAGAAAAACAAGGCGAGGCAAAACAAGGGTGAAACTAAACTGAAACCTGGGATATGACGATGGCCAAGAACATGAAACTGGACAGGAACATGCGAGAACGTAACTATGAAACAAACCAAACATGAAACAGAACATTAGGAAAAAACTCTCAGACTCTATGTAACTTGACACGAAAACAAACAGATGACCCAACAAAGAACAGAAGGAGAAAGAGGACTTAAATACACAGAAGAGTAATGAGGGAAGTGGAAATACCTGGAGAGACACAGCTGACACAAATGAACATGACGCCACAGGGGGATGGAAAACAAAACACATTGAACATGGAAACACTGGTCTCTTCAAAATAAAACAGGAAACATGGAAAGACGTAGACATGACACCCAAGCTTGACAACATGGAAACAACACAGACATGAAACTCATGATAGACTGGAAAGTAGTGATGTGCGGATCGATCCTGAAATATCGATTCCTCCGATACCAATCATTTATGTTATAGATTCGATTCTCACATTAAAATATCGATATTTTAGTAATTTAGGGTAAATTTGTAGTTTATCATTAACAGGAACACAGTGGAAAGAAACTATAACATTCGGATTGTCTACATTCAAAGGAACTATTTCCTCTTCCGCCTTTCATAGTCATTTGCGAAATAGGCTGTCTTGCAGCCCCTTGGCGTGCGCACTCACAACAATGGCTGAGCGTAATTGGAGTCATGTGCGAACCTATTTTACCTCCACAAAAACTGAGACGTGGTTTGCGATACATGTGGCAAAAACGTGAGGTGTTGTGGCCACACTAGGGAGACATTCAAAAAGGCTGTTGGGGGGGATAAATACATTTTATAGTGTTTATTTATCGGATGAAATACGTTAAATGTCCAGAAACAGTGGGGGTGTCCAAATTCAGAGGCTGCTTCCACCTGAGGACCCGGCCTTCGTGGTCGAGAAAGCCGGGTATACGTCACAAGCTCCCTCGGTGGAGGGAAACTCTGCCGTCTGCTCCTTGCTATCTAAAATATAACCGGGCGCTGGCGTAAACTCTCCACCGTCTCACACTTTTGTTTAATCAGTTTTCTGTTTGACGTTTATTCAGCTGTGTGAAAACCCCGGAGGAGCCCTCCCGAGGGATTAATAAAGTTAAATTTAATTTAATCTAATCTAATAACTTTAATCTCAGCCAAACTGATTTACTCACGAACAAATAAAACACTGAAAAAGCCAAACAATAACATTTTTAAGTTATCTAAGTGACTTATATATCATGTTTAACCCGAGTAGCGAAACACCTCGGGGATTTGAAGACGATGTGTCAGTCGGCTCAGATATTTGAAGTTTACACAGCTACATTCTCACCTGAAAATATGTTAAAAGTTTTTTTGCGACCCAGAAAGAGAAATAAGAGTAATATTAAAACTAAACAGCTGCCGTCATTGTTGGAAACAAGTACTCTGATGTCCTGTAATCATTATGATGCTATAATTTGAGATACAATAAATAAAATAAGTTTTTGTACAAAGTATCGGTATCGGATCAGTATCGTCGATACCACCCTGAATATTACTTGGTATTGGATCGGAAAGGAAATCAGTGGTATCGCACATCACTACTGGAAAGGAAACATGACACATAAACCAAGGAGACATAGATGATAATATTGGCTAAACTAAAACTCAGGGCAGGCTGGGCACCAAAAACTTATCAAGAGGTCCTTTAAGCTGTGCGAGTTATGAAGTCTAGCCTCAATTAATCAGATTTATTTATCCAGCACATCCTACAGGTGTTTGATCGATTTGAGATCTGGGGATTTTAAAGGTCAAGTCAACACCTCAAACACGTTATTGTGCTACTCAAACTATTTCTGAACTATTTTGGCAGGGTACATTATCCTGCTGAAGAAGGCCACAGCCATCAGAGAATACAGTTTCCATGAAAGGATGTGTATGGTTGCAACAATGCTTAAGAACGTGGTACGTCTCAAAGCAACATCCACATTAATGACAGGACACAAGATTTCCCAGCAGAACATTGGCAAAGCATCACACTGCCTTCATTTGCTTGCCTCCTTCCCATAGTTCACCTGGTGACAGGTGTTCTCCAGGTAAGCAAGGCACACACACCTGGCTGTCCATGTGATGTAAAAGAAATTTGATTCATCAAACCAGACAGTGATTGTTTGCTTAGCCAAGGAGACTCAACATGCAAGTTTTCTTCAGGGTTTAAAGTCAAAATACACAAAGGATGTTTTACATTTAAGACACAAACCCTTCTTCCATTGCTTCGTGGTCCAGTTCTGATAACCAGGATCAAGATGGCACCCTGACTGATCTGCGGCTATGCAGCCCCATATTCAGATAAATGTGATGCACTGTGAAATCAGACACATTTCTATCAGAACCAGGATTAGCAGTTTGAGGTACAGTAGAACATCTGTTGGATGGGACCAAAAGGACCAGCCTACACACCCCACATATATCAGTGAGCTTTGACCACCTACGAATCGTGACAAGAGCTGCAGTTTTGCACATGCTCTGACCCAGTTGTCTTGCTATCACAATTTGGCCCACAACTCAGACTCACTCAAATACTCACACTCGCCCACTTTTCCTGCTTCTAACACATCAACTTTGAGAACAAAAGTGTTTACTTGCTCCCAAATATCATGACACTCACACGTATCACTTCACCTGTTAGTACTTATAATATTATGCATGATCAGTGTATATTATTAATACAAATAGCAGACACTTCCATTTTCAATATGATGAATAATAAAAAAATTGTTATGTATTTTTTTTTAGATGCAGATGTTTTATGCAGTCTCAAAGTTGATTTGAACCAGAGATTTAAGTGAAAAATTTCATTTGAAAAGTGACGTTTTTATATTATACTGGGACAAGCAGTGTGGAGCTTGAATGTTCTTCTTGTATTCATGTACTGTGTAGGGTTTATTTCTTTAATTTTTACCAGAACAACTACATTTCTTTATTATCTAGAGTTTAGCTCAATTCTCTGACACACACAATACTAACTGTCACTAACAGTTACTCGGGTCTGTGTTATCACTGGATTGAACGTGCACACACATATAAAGTCAAGCTTTGAAGGTCTTTCAATTTTTATTGTGGTTTATCTTCAGTAACATATGACTTACAAAAAAATCTTATAGAACATTTTGTTGAGAGAAGAATTTAGAGTACAGTAAAATTACAAAAATCATTTACCAGCAGAAAAATCACCCCAACAACCCCCCCAACAAATAAAACAGAAGCCACAAATGCATGTATTATATTTTATCTACACACCACAAACAGCACAAATAATCTATGAAAGAAAGAAATGTTCAAATCTGAATTTTATTCTACAGTTAACCTCAAAAGCAGAACATTGTGTCTTAATAACAAAAGAAACACATCCAGTTTTACTGTTGTTTGTACCACTGTAGCTGCACACTGTAGTACACACATTCACTCCAGGTCTGATCTCTCTGACTTTTTGATTGGTTGTACAGGTTGACAGTTGAAGCAGCAAAAATGAGCTTCTCTGTTTGAAAACCCTAAAAACAAGAAACGTATTAAAAAAAATATTTCCACAGATGGATTTTTCCGTAAGTAAAATCTAACTGAACATTATTAACTGACCTTTGCATCTGCTCTGGAAGGGATTGCTTGAGGCTCTGCAGCATAGAAAAAAATATATTAACATTCAAAGTTCTAGAAGAAGTTGTGAGCTAAAAACAAAAAAGTTGTTACCTGAAGATTCACAGCCACAGTTATCGCTGATACACAGTAAGAAAGCCAGCAGTACACTCAGGATTGAGGTAAATGCAAAGGCGCCACTCCAGAAAGTCCAGAAAGAAGCACGATTATCTGCATAAAGTGACACATCTGAAACAGATTTGCATCCATTAGTTGTTTTGGTTTTAGAAGTGTGAATTGGAACAACTTTCACTAAGCTCAGTCATAATGTTATTTACCTTCAAAGTCCAGTTTTTTCCCACTTCCAAACAGTATGTGTCCACATGAGGCAACAGCACAGTAGTAGGTTCCAGCATTATACACATTTATGCTCTTCACTGGCAGGTTGTAAGTGCAGTTGTATGTTTGTTCGTTCTTCTCACACTGATCGTTTCTGCCTCCATGGGTGTAAAGAAGTCCTGGGTAAAAATCTCTAGAGTCTTTGAACCAGTAAACACTATGATCTTCATCACAGGTCCCAGTGTGTACTGTACAGTTCAGAGTCACAGAGCCTCCTGGTTGGATGGTCTCAGACGCTGACTGCTGCACTAAAGCTTTGATGTTTAAACCTGAACCTTTTACACTGACAGTAGTGCCTTCTGCAAATTCTAGGACTAAAGAAACCCGCCTTGCACAGTAGTAAGAACCTGAGTCTGACTTCTGCAAGTTTGTTATATACAAGTGGTTTTTCCCTATTTCTGTATCCAGGTTGAAGCGTGGATTGTTCTCAAATTCATCATGAAAAGTCCCATTTGCTTTAAATACAAACTGAGTAGAGATGAGCTTTGGTTTCTGTCCAAGACTCTGCTTGTACCAGTAGAACCTTGTTGCATCGTTGGCTTCATAGAAACATTGTAAAGTCAAGCGTTCACCAACAATAGCTGATACAAACCGTCTCTCTTGCTTATGAGTTACGGAGAAATTCTGGTGAGTCAACTGAACTGATAGAGAATGAGACAACGCAGACACAGCATTAATTTTACAGGAAACATTTCATTAACATATGTGTATAGAGGAGCAGTCATAGCCACTGATAGATTAAAAAAATCATAACTCACCTAAATTTCCAAAGATCAGACATGTCACATAGAAAACAAAGTTGGCAGGTGTCATCGTGTGCAAACCTCTGTGTTAAATGAAATGAACCTTGACTTTTTTCCACTCTTTAAAGACGAGACAGCTTTTGATTGGCCATTGCATGTGATCTGTCCCCAATATGAAATGCGTCTTCTGTGCACTTTACGCAGAGGGTTGTTTCCTTTGATAGGATGATATAGCGACAGGTCCATAATGGTTGTGTCATGTTTATTTTTTTAATATTTTCAGTCTAAAACTGATCATTATAAAGAGTGTAAACACAAGTGAGGACACACAGTGGAACTTATTTCTATTCATCATTTACAGACTTGTGTACAAAAGAGACACAGTAAGGCATCACTTGCTAGATGTTTGCATGATATCGATCTCTTTGTGACAGTATGACTGACACACTTCTCATGCTGCCCAGAGGAGGCAGACTGTAATGAGGTCTGTATACACTTTTTTGATGTTGTGAAAACTAAAAAGAAATGTCCACTCACTTTCATCGTAGAAGTGAGAATAAAAGCAAATGTAACGTGGTAAGTTTGGACAGGCATTTGACCTTGCAATCCCCTCACTCTTTATTTTAACATGTAGCTTCTGGAATATGTTTTTTAGCTAATTATTTAGCTACCTGAAATGGACTGTTGGTAAAGTGCACATTCAGGTAACAGTATGAAAATAACTGTTACCTGATATTTCTTTCAGGTAGCATCTATTTTTGGTCAAACACCCAAACATTATCCTAAAAACAACAACTGGCTACTTAAAGAGGCAGAAAATAAATAGCAAAGGGGTTGAGATTCTGTGCTGTTTCAGTAGTGCCTCATGCATCAAAAATGAGCGAACACAGATTCAAAAGCAAGATCTTTCTGGAAGCTTATGTCATGAAAGTTTGCCACAACTCCTTCAGTCCTCAGCCTGTTCTTATATTAATGTTTTGTGAGCTGAAAACCAGGACGTCATTGCCTTTTTGGAGAAGGAGACATTATAGGAGTTATCACAACAAGTTGTAACAACTGTAACGGCTTACTGTCCGCAGCACTTGCAGTGAAGCTAATGCCCAACATATTGCTTTGCTTTCCTTTGAAACACATCAGTGGATGACTGAGACCCTTATATTTAGAAGCCAGTCTGGGAAAGTCCCTCCAGAATGCTGTAGAATAGCATCAGACAGAATGGTTCATTGTCTTAGTAGCAGTGACAAAGACACCCCCAAAATAAAGAAAAAGAAAAAACATGCAGCAGGCTAGTCCTCGTTGCCTTAGTTTCATTGCAGCAATTCAAAAGTTTCTCAGCACTTTGTATGGCCCCCATGTGCTTGTATGCATGCCTGAAAATTCTGGGCCATACTCCTGATGAGATGATGGATGATGTCCTTCTTCCAGATCTGGACCAGGACATCACTGGGCTACCGGACTGTCTGTGGTGCAACCTGGTGGTGTCAAAAGGACTGAAACATAATGTTCAAGAGGATTGAGGTCAGGCAAGTGTTGGTGCCTGTCAGTGTTATCAATTCCTTCATTCTCCAGGAACTATCTGCACACTCTCGCATTGTTGTGCACCAGGAGGAACCCAGGACCCACTGCACCAGTGTAAGGTCTAAGAATGAGTATTTCATCCCAATACCTTATGACAGACAGGTATCCAAAAGTAACTGCCTGTCTCCTCTAATCTCTTCCTTGCTCTTGAAACTGTGCTGGGAGTGAGCAAGTATTGATGTGCCATCCTGGAGGAATTGGACTACTTGTGCAATCTTTACAGTCCATGTATCACCTCATGCTACCATTAGTATAGCATAGAGCTGGGCGATATAAGATTTTTTCATATCACGATATGTTTTTTTCATTTCAGGCGATAACGATATATATCACGATATAAGCCAAATAACTATATTTGTAAGATTTAAATGTGCCGTTGCTCACAAGTAAAATGTGAAATAATCAACAGCTTGTTTTGATTTAAATATTTATTTCCCATAATAAGTTCAACAGGGTAGATGTGCTTAAGGAACATCAGATAAATAAAGGCAAATATTGCAAACTACACAAAAGGCAGCCGCTAAAGTGTTTAATTTTCAAAATAGAACAAACAGACTACTAAATTGTCAATTCCACTTAGAAACAAAATATTAGACTTGAAATAGCCGAAATACCTTCACACTACGGAACTCTCCGGCGTTGGAACCATCATCGGTTTTCTCTTCGGTAACCTTCGGTCACGCTCTCGGTTGATTTTTCTCTAGTCGGCACACTCATTTCCTCCATTACCCGGGCAGCACGGCGGCTGGCTGCTTCCCAAAACAAATACACATGTGCGGCTTGGCACTTGTGCTGTACGTAACAAGTCACGTGACGTGACGCTGCGGCTGTGATTGGTTCGGCTCTGCGCTAGTTAATTTGGATTGGCTGTTCTTTTTTTTTTTTTTTAAAAGGACAAGAGAGATGAGGCCTATCGCAATAGTTTAACTTTTCTATGGAGAAAAAGTTATTTCGCAATACATATCGTTATCGTTCTATCGCCCAGCTCTAGTATAGCATATAACATTATGTATTACTGCTGACCCTGGCCAAATGTAAAACTAGTGAAAAAACAGTCAGAAAAGATGAGGACATTGCATTAACTTGCTTGTTTGCACATTGTAGAGTAATCCCATGTGAATAGAAGACGTCGGTTCAGCATACGGATGACAAATGGTAAGTAAATGATGTTTATTTTAGGGCAAGCAAATTGTTGTTTATAGTGACAATTGCAGGGCTGCATAGTTTGCAGTGCATTTACACGATTTGCAGTTTTTAATGTATTCTTTGAAAAGAGAAATGCAGTTTTGCATGTATCGTCTAACATACATAGCTGTCAGTTTGTGCCATGCGTATGCCGATCTGACAATGTATGTTGATTGGACAGAACACCACCTTGCCTACTTCTCATAGTGCATGTGTCAGTTGTTTCCCAGGTAAGCGATGCATACACAATCTGTGTTATCACTGGATTGAACTTGCACACACATATAGAGTCAAGGTTTGAAGGTTTTTAAATATTTTATTGTGGTTGAGCTTCAGTAACATAAGATTTACAAAAAACAGACAAATTCAAAATAAATTGAAGTTACAAAAAACATTACAAGCGAAATTAAAAAAGACATTGTGAACATGACCCCACAGGAAAAACAAAACCCTAAAAGTGAACGTATTATGCTTTATAAAGAAAGCGTGTTATTCAAGCATGTTTTAGCTGAACACCACAAATAAACGATAAAAGGAAAAATTGTGTCTAAATAGCAAATGAAACACATTCGGTTTTACTGCTCTGAGTACCGCTGTAGCTTCACACTGTAGTACACACATTCAGTCCAGGTCTGATCCCTCTGACTTCTTGACCTGTTATCCAGCTTAACACTTGAAGGAGCAAAAAGGAACTTTTTTGCCTCTTGGAAATCCTGACAACAAAAGATTTATTATCTTATATTATCTTGTCATATTATTAATATTGGAGGTTGATTTTCTTTAGGAAATGGCAACTGACCAGTATTAACTCACCTTTGCATCTTCATTGGAGGCTCTTGTTTGAGACTCTGCAACATAAAAAAAATAAATAACATTCAAAATTCTGGAATAAGTTTTGAGATAAAAACAAAACATTTGTTACCTGAAGATTTACATCCACAGTTTTTGCTCATCATACACTGTAAGAAAGCCACCAGTACACTCAGGATGGAGGTGAATGCAAAGGCGCCAGTCCAAAAAAGCGAGAGAGGAACACCAACATTATCTGCATAAACTCCACATCAGAAATAGATTTTCATTACATTACATTTCAGAGGTTAGAATTAGAACTACTTTCAATAAACTCACTCATGATGTTACTCACGTTCAAAGTCCAGCTTGGTCCCGTTTCCAAATAGTATGCGTCCACATGATGCAACAGCACAGTAGTAGGTCCCAGCATGAGAAACATTCAGGTTACTCATTGGCAAGCTGTAGACACAGGTGTGCGTTTGTGTGCTGGGTTTGTTAACACACTGATCATTTCTGCCCAAATGTGTGTAAATGAGTCCAGGATGGGATTCGTCTGAGTCTTTGAACCAGTAAACACTGTGCTCTCCATCACAGGTCCCAGTGTGTACTGTACAGTTCAGGGTCACGGAGCCTCCTGGCTGGATGGTCTCAGATGCTGACTGCTGGACCACAGCTTTGATGTTCACACCTGAACCTTTTACACTGACGATGATGGTCTCTAAAAAGGTTAAAGTGTATAAATAGTAAACACAGTAGTAAATAGCTGAGTCTGAACATTTCAAATCTCTGATTGTCAAGTGATATGTGCCGTCTTGTGTATCCAGCGTGAAGCGTGGGTTGTTCTTGAGCTCTTCATTAGAAGAGTTGTTCACATTATATTTGAAAAAGTGAGAGATGATCTTTGGTTTTCGTCCCAGATTTTGCTTAAACCAGTAAAGTCTTGCAGACCTGTCACCATCATGGAAACATTTTAATGTCAGGTTTCCACCAACTTGAGCTGATATGAAACGAGACTCTGGATGAACAGATGAGAACATTTGCGCCTCTGTCATCTGAACTGTAGTGGAATCGAAGAAAAAGCAAATGTTGAATCAATTCAATATAATGATCTCACAACACCTTAACAGAGAGACATAATAATGATAATGGAACTTACCCATTCTGCCAAAGAACAGGCACAGAAGACAAAAGGCAAACACACAAGACACCATTGTGGTGAGATTCTCATGTAAAATGAAGGTTACTGATAGCTGCTCCACTTTTAAGAGGCAAGAATGTGTTTGATTGGCCAGCCAGAAGTGACACAGTATCTATTGTATGGAACTCACGATCACGTGTTCACTGCAGCCTGTAGTATGATATCTAAGATGAATTACATGGTCAGATAAAGCCTGTGTGTGAATATTATAAATCGTAATCATTTGGTCTACATTAAATATGCTATAGTAACCACATCAAAGCAGAAGCTGAGGTTCTTTTATCTTCTTTTTATTGTAATAGTTGACCCTCTTTTTTCAGCATATCCCATGTTGTGATTAAAGTATGTAGGATACTGACTATGGCAGTGAGCCCAGCGTAGGTAAGAAAAACAATATCATCTGGGTCCAGAAACAGTGAGTATTAGGAATACTGGCATAAATCCTTGCACCCCGGATTTTGGTGTTTAGCATTCAGGTTCTATATAATAGCTATAAGAGCTACCATAGCTCTGAAGTTGCATAAATGCAATTTAAATGGTCATTTTTATCATTTTTACTCAGTTTACCAGCATCTGTGTGAAATTATTTTACTCTGCATTGTACTGCTTGTTAAATAATAACTGATATATATAATAATGGTTTTGCATTCCAGGTGAAAGCAGTATTCTGAGCTCATGTAAGTTGTAGCACGGAGTACATGCTGCTCTTTACATTAGGTGGTCCTTTGGTCCTGAGATATTTGTGAGGGTAAGAGCACATCCTGCTAAAAACCACAGAGGCTGTTGCATTGATGCATCTAAACAGAAAAATGGTAAGAGGCCCTGTGTTGTCAGCATCTGAGCCCTGCCAAAGGATCATTGTACAGTCCCAATCAAAAGTTTAAGACCACTTGAAAAATGGCAAAAAATCATATTTTGCATGGTTGGATCTTAACGAGGTTCCAAGTAGAGCTTCAACTTGAAACAAGAAAATATGGGAGTGAGACAAAACATTTTTTAAACATGCAATTTACTGAAAACAATGCATAATGCAACAGTTTAAGACCACAATCCAAAAAAACCCTGAACCATAAGTGGTCTTCAGTCATGTGATCATTTGATGAAAAGATTAGAAGGATAAAAAATGTTGGTGGCCTCCACCTTTACAACCATTCTGGAGGTTGTCTTATCATTGCCTCTCTAGGGCACCTGTTGATAATTTCATTAATACCAAAGTGCCTGAAATTTATCAACAACACGCTCTGCTACCTCACTGTGTGGATCAGTATCCCGAAAGTTAACCTGATCCTATAGTCTGATTAAAAAGTCTTTGTGCCACCTTGTCTCAAATTTTATGTTCCAGCTGATTCATATGACTGGCTATTGTGTTTTAGATTCTACTATACTATGTTGTAAATCACCACGGCAGACCCGATGGCATGAACATGCTTTGCAGCATACTTTATTAGCACACACAAGGTTGCAGTAACAGTACTCTCAACGGCTGCAGCTCTCCCACTGCCAGTCGTACATATCACCAACAACAACAACAAACATGGGACCCAGTACAATATTTAAGTCAGCGGGGCATGATTGCAGATGCAGTGCCAGTGCATCCGCCTTCCCTGCACGGCACCGCATGGAACGCCCTGCCACATATGTGTTAAAAAGACCATCTGGAGATAGTGTTACTAGTTGGATCATGGTCTTTGAGTCTCTGTGGTTATGGATTTGACTGGGTGTACTGTATCTTTAATTATTATTGTTTTGACCAATAAGTGCTCAGTACATTACATTTCAATGCAGTAACCTTAGTAAGTGGCTTCAGCC
Source organism: Neolamprologus brichardi (assembly GCF_056152115.1). Classification (NCBI taxonomy): domain Eukaryota; kingdom Metazoa; phylum Chordata; class Actinopteri; order Cichliformes; family Cichlidae; genus Neolamprologus; species Neolamprologus brichardi. Next base: position 44,375,585 of record NC_142106.1, on the reverse strand, counting down.
ACAATCACAATGACACTTCTGACAAAAAAAAATGTTGCTATTCACTGTCTACAGGCCTCACTTCCACTAATTAGAGTTGCTGAATTAAACTTCTACAAACTGTGTTGCTGGGGGATTTTGGTGACTGTTTTATTTATTTTTTCTCTTCTCCCTTTCTATTTTTTAATTATCTGATAAAAAAAAAAAAAGTGATCTGCTGTGTGGTACACTAGTTTAGATGAAATACATTCTATTTTTATTCCCCTGCTGTTTAGCTATCTGTGCATTTTACCCCAACAGTTTTGTGACCCCACACAGCATTCAGGTGACTGTTTTTTTTTATTTTATTTAGTGCACAGAAATGTTCCTTTGTGGTTTGGCACCAATATCTTTTACTGGCAGTCAGCTTTGCAGCTGACTAAACACTCGACATACCTTCATCTCAGGTCGCCAGCTTCACTAAAAGGAAGGAGACCTTTCTAACACAATCATCTCCACCTGCCCCATCAGCGTACTTGGTACAGCCACTGAGCCCACTGCAACACCTCTGCACTGCAGCGGAGCTAGAGACCACACCTCTGCCACAAGTTTATCGATTACTAACCAAGCTTGTAACACAGCACCACTCTGTTTTGCAAATATGGTCACTGGCTTACAAAAAAACATCTCACCCTCCTCCTCCCCCGGCACTTCTAGAACTGCTATACGTTTGAGTGTCTGTGAAGGTTCTCAGTGATCCAGGTCGTCGTAATCTATAAGCGTATGGACTTGGTTTGAAAGAGGAGTGAAAGAAACCATCAATGTCCACTGTGAACGACCATCTTTGAACAGAGGTAGTGGTTTACGACACCAACCGTCTGCCATCTATAAACCAGTTTTGAGATCCCTTCCTAGACGCCTTAACACCCACTCACATCCTGAGCCTTTTGACCTCAAGAAATCACATGATAGTGTTCGACTAGGCTTCACAGCGGGTTCACCGGAAGCCTTGGCTGATTGTGACCTATATCCGTTTTCACACCTTGGCTCATTAGTCAGAGAATCAACAGGGGGGTCCAATGTCCCTCTTGGGGGACACTCCCATAGAGCTTTAATCTGGCACTCGCCACCAATTGACCCTAGAACTGAAGAAGCTTCTTGAATGAGAGGTGAAACATATTCAAGCAACTTAAAGAAGTCCAGACACTTTTCTTTCCAAGCTCTTTAGACTAAATGTTTGTGTGTTTCTCTGCATTACTATTCAATACATGAATAAACACTTTTCACTCTTCAATTAGCACACCTGTAATATGATCAATATGACAGAACTGACCCGGGTAAGTAGTTGGATCTCTTGTCGCAAATATGATTTAGTCATAATTGAATTAAATTGAAATAATTGAATAGTTGTATATCATCCTAGTTAGGGGTGGGCGATATAAACGATATAAATTTGGCCAACGATAGACATTTTGACTATATCGCTCTATTGCGATAGCGGATGTTGATGATGTCATCAAGCTGCGCCTGTTTTGGTCGAAAGCATGGCAGCGGCTAAAACCATTATCATCTGCAAATTATGGCGGGCGACAGTCATAGCAAAGAGATGAAGCACTTTTGAAATATGGGGAAAGACAAAAACTGCGTTTCCTCCACTTCCGTAACATTGATTCATTAATGTTGAATTCTCTCGCAGCTGTTCTAGTCCCATGTTGTTGCAGTATATTAATAACTAACCTCGTATTGTGGATGAATAATCTCAGTTGTTCTCCTGACTGAAGTTTGCCCCGTGTATAGCATCCTGCTATGCGATTGCATTTGTCTCTAACCACCAGAATCCCTCACGATAACTTTTATCGAGTGGAAAAAAAGTTGGCGTTCATCCTCCAGCTTCACTGTGCTAATGTTATGCTAACATAGCTGTGTCGCTAGCAATCACGTAGCACTACATTATATACCAGGTAGTCCAACTTCATTAACCCTGCAAACGCCACTGCTGTTTAGTTTTCTGTCTTCATTTATGTCGGAAGTGGTAGCAGAGCTGTACGTTTTAATTAGTTTCAAAAATCTCTCAGTCAGAACATGGTATGTCATGTTTAGGTGTAAACTAGCAAGCTAACTTCCTGCTAACTTCTAACTACGTTAAATTTAATAAATTCTGTTTTCATGGATGCATGGATGTTAAACTTAATTGTTACACCCGATAAAGCAGCAACGCTGATGATTTAATTAAAGATGAAACCGTTTTTAACTCTTAGTGTTCATTTGACTTTGGGGCCTGAAGGGACGGAGTTTTGGACCCAGATTACTCCGCGAAGCTCATCACTACGGCAGCCGTAATGCTCTGACAATCCATCAAGCAGTGCGGCTTACCAAAGTTGTACTAAAACACATTTTAACAGATTTCTAAACGCCCAAATCAGTTCGAGGTCAGTAAGCACAACTAGAATTCATACATAAGGCACACTCTCGATTTTTGAGAAAATTAAAGGATTTTAAGTGTGCCTTATAGTGTGGAAAATACGTTATACAGAAGAAAATAATATATTGTGATATATATCGTTACCGCACATGCTTCAAATTATATTGCGATATGAATTTTTCGCCATATCGCCCAGCCCTAATAAAAGTGAATATTCTGTTTCCCCTGTAGGCTGTACACCAATGGTTAAAAGGCCTGATTTCTTTGTCAATTTACTGTTATTTGTGGATGGAGTAGGTGAATGGCATTTGTCCTCCAGTACGTATGTGTGACAAAGCCAGATAAAGCACAAACAGGGCACATTCCTCACACACATCCTCTCAAACTGGCAGTCAGTGCTGCTGCTGTCCTGCATCGCATGTTTGAATCTCTATATCAAACATTTTTGTAAGGAGTTGTTAGTTTGCTTTGCAGCATACTTTATTAGCACACACAAGGTTGCAGTAACAGTACTCTCAACGGCTGCAGCTCTCCCACTGCCAGTCGTACAGCATCTGCTGCTGTAATAAATCTAATTTAAACCTGAGTTGTCTGACTGAAATAGATTTATGTGATTATCAATGGTTGTGCAGGTTAATTACCTGAAAGTCACAAAGGAAAAATAATTACCACTTGTTTGTCTTGTGAAACTTGTGGAATATTATCAATGAATCCACCCCACTAAAAAGTAGATGGGTTAGTAATTTCCACTCAAAGTGCATCTTTCTAGAAGTGTCACAGCCGGGCGCGCTGGTGTGTTTGTGGAGTGGACCCAAAAGCAGACACCGGAGAAATAACCAAATGTTTCAACAAAAAGCGAGCCTTTATCACAGCTATTACAAGAAAAGAGAACAACAAGGCGAGGCAAAATAAGGGCAAAACTAAACCTAAACTGGGACTGAACACTGGCACAAATAATCATGACGCCACAGGGGAAGCAAAACTAAACACAACGAACATGGAAACAAGACTTTCAAAATTAAACAGGAAACCTACATAGACAAGGAGGTAACACATGACAAACGGAAAAAGACTCAAAAACAAGGAGACATTGACAATAACCTAAACTAGACTAAACTTCAACTAAGATGAATTAATAATAACCTCAGAACTTAACATTATCTCATAAGTAATCCAAAACAACAACAAAAAAAATAACTCAAAAATGGTGGGTCAGAGATCCAGCCCCTGACAAGAAGACTTATACATTTAATGAAGCATATTCAGAGAACACTTATTTTCACTAAGCCTTCTTCTAGTATTCACACTCTGTAACTCTGTCACACTCTGATGGATACATTGGAGGCAACTCATGGTTCAGTGTCATGGAGAAGGATGCTTCGGCATGTGGACAGGTATACCTGGGTAACTAATCTTCCAATTGGCAGACAAACCATTCTACCACCTGAGCCACAGCAGCAGAAAGAAAGACAGAGCATACATTTACAGTATGCCATACAGGTAAAATCACAAATGCAGTTCCTAAGTGGGAATCATTCCAATTTAACCAGTATGAAACTACAAAAACATCTATATAACAAGATAAGACTGCAGCTATTTCAAAGGAGATTCAAAGAAATAACTACATGATGTACAAATGTCCATCTTTATTTGTTTATAGCCGAGTAAACACATTCATCGTCGGTGTTGTTTCTCTGTGTTCTTGATCTCTTGGGGATTTTAATGCTTAAAGCAGCATAATGAAGGCTGTCAGCATGCTGGTACCCCTGTCAAAATGTGTAAAAGTAGATAAGAACATGATTTCAGATTTAAACAATGGCCATAACACAAAAGACTGTAAAAAGTTTGTTGAAGAGCACTTTAACAAGTCATTTAAAAAAATATATTCACCTCCGAACTTGTTGTGGGGCCTGAAAATCTTGCTTGAGATTCTGTTTGTGAAACATTGATTTAATTGAAAAGCCAACTTTAGCTAAAACCAGTCTAAGCTGTTACCTAACAGACTCCACTTACCTGTCGATTGGTGTCTGTTTCTTTTGTTTATCTTGTACAGCAAGTATCCCAGTAAAACACTGAGGATGGAGCTGAATGTCAAAGCTCCGCTCAAGAAATACACCAAGCCCTGAGAATTAAAGGTGCCTGCAACACACCAGAAACAGAGCTTTTTCTTATATCGTATATCTCTATATCTTTAAATATTGATAAAGTGAGCAACAGGTAGAAAAGGTTACTCACCTTTAGGCTCCAGCTTGGTCCCATTTCCAAATAGTATGCGTCCACATGAGGCAACAGCACAGTAGTAGGTCCCAGCATGAGAAACACTCAGGTTACTCATTGCCAAGCTGTAGACACAGGTGTGCGTTTGTGTGCTGGGTTTGTTATCACACTGATCATTTCTGCCCAAATGTGTGTAAATGAGTCCAGGATGGGATTCGTCTGAGTCTTTGAACCAGTAAACACTGTGCTCTCCATCACAGGTCCCAGTGTGTACTGTACAGTTCAGGGTCACGGAGCCTCCTGGCTGGATGGTCTCAGATGCTGACTGCTGGACCACAGCTTTGATGTTCACACCTGAACCTTTTACACTGATGATGATGTTTTCTAAAAAGGTTAAAGTGTATGAATACTGAACACAGTAGTAAGTAGCTGAGTCTGAAACTTGCAAATCTTTGATTGTCAAGTGATATTTGCCGTCTTGTGTATCCAGTGTGAAGCGAGGGTTGTTCTTGAGCTCTTCACTAAAAGAGTTGTTCGCATTATATTTGAAAAAGTGAGAGATGATCTTTGGTTTTTGTCCCAGATTTTGCTTAAACCAGAACACTCTTGCAGAAACGTGAGCATCATATAAACATTTCAATGTCACTTTTCCACCAACTTGAGCTGATATGAAACGAGACTCTCGATGTTCAGATGAGAACATTTGCGACTCTGTCATCTGAACTGTAGTGGAATTGAAGAAAAAAACAATGCACTTTCAGTTAAACGTAAAAACCTAACAACACAAAAATCTGAATCTACAGTAATGGAACTTACCCATTTTTCCCAATAACAGACACAGAAGACCGAAGAAAAAAACTGAAGACACCATTGTGGTGAGATTCTCGTGTAAAATGAAGGTTACTGATAGCTGCTCCACTTTTGAGAGGCAACAATGTGTTTGATTGGCCAGCCAAAGGTGACACAGTATCTACTGTATGGAACTCACGATCACGCGTTTACTGCCGCCTGTAGTGGAAAATACAGTATGATATCTGAGAGGAATTATACCTTTTTTGGAATTACAAACAGATCTAAAAGTATTGAAAGTTGAGTTTGGTCTACATTAGGTTTGTTATACTATATAAATGGGATCAAAGCAGAAGCTGCTCTGACCCAGTTGCATTTGATTTTCAAGTTTGATAATGATGTGTTTTTCATTGTAATAGTTGATTCTCATTTCTAGCATATGCCATGCTGTAAAACACATTTAATTTAAAAGATGTGATGAGTAATAATTTGAGTATACAGAATTAAGCTCGTTGTGGATAACAGTAGGGTAAACCAGAAAACAGCAGCACACGGGCCCAGAAAGAGATCATTAGGAATATCAACATGAATACATTCACACAGGATTTTGGTATTTTAAATTCAGTATTATAACATCTTTGCTCTTAAGTTGCAGGAATGCAATGTAACATTTGTCATTTATGTTATTTTACTCTTTACTCTACTGCTGTTTGAATAATGATTATCATACATCATTTTCAATAATGGTTTTGTATTCCGGATAAAAAGTTTCTGAGCTCATGAGTTGCAGCATGAAATAAACAAGACCTGTGGAAAACTTACGTTTTGGGGTGTTTACAGCAAGTGGACCTTAGGTCGTGATGTATGTGTGAGCGTAACAACACATCCTGCTGAAACCACAAAGGCCGTTGCACTGACACGTCTAAACAGAAAAATGGTAAAAGGCACTGTGTTTGACAGGATGCACCCACTTTTAGCTTTCTGTGCCGGTTTGTCATAGACTCAAATGTTTACAGCAAAGACATTTTAAATTTGTGTCAAAGCTGTCTGTCAACGATGTTTTGCTAAAACAACATGACCAATGGGATGAGATTTACTTGCTTTCATCCTTCAATTGACAATAATTTGTCAGCTCTCCTTGTCCTATTTTAACTGACTCTGCTGTCAGACCATGTGCCTGAACTTGGGTCACCTTTTAAGGCCACAGGTTTGTTGCTTTTCTTCACACATCAGTATCCAGGCATTCCCCATCCTCTATTAGCCATAAACAGTTTAATCTCTTTTAACAGTCAAAGCACTTTAGACTATATGTTATATTATTGGAAGTGCTTCACTCTTTCTTATGCAATTCCACCTCAACATTGACTTTTTTCCCCCAAATCCATGCTAATGTTCCTCAATCTCAACTAACCCTACTTGAAAAATGTTGTCACCTAGTGCATCTTCCTATTCCCTAGAGTCTTGCCTCATAAACAAATCCTTCTCTGCCGAAACAAAGCAGTCATAACACTTCATAAGAATCTGGCTTTGTACCTGCCAATAATAACAAGCATGTCGTTTCCTTAATGCAAATTCCAATTTGATATCCGCAAATACTTGCAATCGACATAAATGGTAAATAGTTCACATTATTCGACTGGGTATATTCTTTTGCTGAAACAACCTCTCCTCATTTCAGCATATTACCCCTGATCATTTGTTCTGCAAGAGATTCAGTAGTGACCTCTCACATGGCATACCTTCCTAAATCTTGATGAAGTTATCCTTGCCATGTGCCAGCAAAAAGTAGTCATATTGACAACAAATATTTACCGTAATCCTCCTTTACACACCCAACCCAGTGCAGGCTTAACCACGATTAAAATCAGTGAAGCTGAGAACAAGAGACTTGGTGTTAGTGAGAGTATTCACCATGAGGTCTAGAGAAAAGGTTAGGTGCTATCTATTTACTTAATTATTTTTGCAAGCTAAGTTGCAATCTAAAGCAAAATGGAGGAAAAACTGAAAATACAATGTAGTCGTACTTTAGGACTTATTAATATTAAACACAGTTCAGAGCTAGTTATTACTTTATGACGGGCATTTAAATTAACTGTCCTATACAAAACGTGCAGTGCTACGTATTGGCTGCATTTTGGGGGCAATAGTTGTATAGAACTTAAAATTGGAGCATAAGTTTTTAAAATTTAAGATTTATATCAATTGTGCTAATACAGTATGTCAAAATGAAAAGAATAACAGCGGATTCAGGCATGTGAGTTTGTGCTGAAAAGACTGATACCAAACAAGGGCATATAAATAGCTTTTAATGGTGAAAAATGAAGGTAAAATTAATAGTCAAAAATGGCCAATTATACCCTGGAACCCAATAAATATGAAAAATTAGGTTTAAATTTTCAGTCAAAAATTTTTTCATGACAGTGCAGATTTGTGCAATTTTTGTAAATTATTTCTAAATAAAAAAAAAACTACACATCCGTATGTGTAAAGAAAAGACTTTTCATTTTGCCATCCCATTTGATTTCCCTGCCACCTTTTGTATTTAGGATAACAGATTAAGTCTAGTACTTTCTATACTTAACTTGGCAGCAGAATTACTGCATTTCATGATCCGTTCTCTTGAAGAGACAAGCTTGGCTTAATTCTCTCATACACAATAATAATAATCTCAATAATAAGACATGTTATCACTGAATTGAAATGGCACACATATATTGTCTCAAGCTTAAAGGTCTTTTAGTCTTTATTATGTTTACTGATCTTCAAAAACATTAAATTTACAAAAATAAAATCAAAAATTAAAAGACTGTTGGCAGAGAATGAGGATTAAAAAATAAGTGAATACTGACATTTGTCTCTCATGATTCCTTCATTATTTCATCTTTAGCTTCAAACTACAGTGACGTTACAAATGTGATTAACTACCAAAAAAAAATATATTCTGAACATGACCCAACATAAAAAAGAAATACTACATTTCAAACACTGTGTCTTCTCTGCGTACTAATGCTTTACACTATAGTACACACATTCACTCCAGGTGTGATCCTTCTGACTTCTTGATCTGTTGCGCAGGTTGACAGTTGAAGATGGAAAATAGAGTCGTTCTGCCTCTTGGAAAGCCTGGCAACAAAATACTTATTAATAAAAATATGTCCACAGATTGACTTTTGCGTAGAAAAATGGTAACTGAATAGTTACTGGTAATACGTCACCGTTGCATCTGCTTTGGGGAGACTTGCTTGCGATTCTACAAGAACAACAAAAGTTTCTTATATTTATAATTCTGGAATAATTTGCAAGTTAAAAAAAACTAAACATTAGTTACCAGGAGATTTGCAGATGCATTTCTTGCTGATCGCACACACTGAGAAAGCCAGAAATACACTCAGGATGGAGATGACTGCAAAGGTGCCGATCCGGAAAACATTATCTGCATGAAGTCAGACAGTTTAGACAACTGGGTGGGACCTACTGTGGTTTTAGTAAACTCAGTCTTAATGTTACTCACGTTCAAAGTCCAGTTTTGTTCCATTTCCAAACAGTATGTGTCCACATGAGGCGACAGCACAGTAGTAGGTCCCAGCATGAGACAGATTCAGGTTATTCATTGGCAAGTTGTAGACACAGGTGTGTGTTTGTGTCTTAGCTTCTTTCTCACACTGATCGTTCCCACCCCAATGTGTGTAAATGAGTCCAGGATGGGACTGAGAATGGGATTCGTCTGAGTTTTTGAACCAGTACACACTGTGTTCTTCATCACAGGTCCCAGTGTGTACCGTACAGTTCAGAGTCACAGAGTCTCCTTGCTGGATGATCTCAGAAGCTGACTGTTGGACCACAGCTTGGACGTTTGACTCTGCATCGTTAACAATAACAGTAATGCTTTCTGAAAATGTTAATCTGTATAAATAAGAGGTCATACAGTAGTAAGTCGCTGAGTCTGAAATTTGTAAATTTCCGATCATCAAGTGGTTTTTGCCATTTTCAGTATCCAGTGAAAAGCGGGGATTATTCTTGAATTCGCCAAAAAATGTGTTATTTTTTTCATATATGTAGGAGTAAGAGATGAGCTTTGGTTTCTGTCCAAGAGGTTGTTTATACCAGTAAAGCCTTGCAGCAACCTCACCTTCGTAGAAACATTTCAAAATCAAGTTGTCTCTCGTTTCACGTGACACAAAAGCGCTCTTCTGATGATCAGATGAGGACAGCTCTAGATCAGTCAAATGAGCAGAATTGAAATATAAAATAAAGCAAATGTAAGGCAAACGTGAAAGAATTCAATATTCTTAGAGAGGAGAAATGAACCTACAAGCACACAACTCACCCAGAGTCCTCGATAACAGTATTGCAAAATAAAAAGCCAGCAGTGAAAAAGCCATTGCGCAGAAAATTGCTGTGTGAAAAAAAGGAAGGAAAAAACCCTCTTTTCTACTCTTTATAGGCAGGACTGTGTTTGATTGGCCGACTAAATGTGACGCTGCGCTGTATGTGCTACTTAGGAAATGCAACGTGCTCACTGGAAACAATAGTATCACGTTTTGTTTTTTCTAATAATAAATGCTGACACTGTGAGATGCCTATTAAGCACAACATTTTTAAAAAGGGTGAAAGAGCATAGTAACTGTCATTTACGTTCTACAGCCTAGAATAGAACAATAAAAAAGTAAAGTGAAGGTGGTGGATTTTGCAAAAGTTGCCAAATAGAATTTAATGAAAATTGGTGGATTTTTTGGGACAATATCTGTATCACTGTTAAACTGGCCATTGGCCTTGGGGAAGCATATCCTTAGGAAATTTATATACAAAACTGAATTACTCATATAGTGTAGTTTGCAGCATAAAACAAGTAGTTTGTTTTAAAACTCCAGAATTTGATGTTATACTGCTGACATAATAATCTAAATATGAACTTATATTCACTTTATACACTGATGTTTATATTGGCGTTTTTGAGTGTTTCCTTAGTCTTGCATCTTAAACATTTTTGTGTCTGCATAATACTTAACATCCTGTCAAAAACAGTAAATGGCTATGCACTGACAGAGGAAAGAACATATGATTTCAGTCAGTTTCTACGAATTTTTTTTTTTTTTATTTCAGAATCAGGTCATTTCCCGCTTGTAACCACAAAGATCACACAATAGATAATACAGCCAAGTAGTTACACAATACTAAAGCCTGTCTAAGCTTAAAGAGATCTTATCTTTAAACCGAAAACCACGATTTAAAGACCAATATCAAAAGAATATTTCCAACTTCACAATGCATCTTCAATGAGATTCTTAACAACAAAAACAAAAACATAAAGCTCTGGTGTGAATCTTTGCGCTAGAGTAAAATTCCTCCTATGATCTCGATTAGTTGGATGACTTGAACTCAAAGCTACATTACAGAGGTTGTTTGAACTTTGACAAATAATAACAGATATGTCCGAAAAAAAAAAAGAATAAGTGCAATTTGTCTTGTATTGGGGAAAACCTGGGGTATTCACACAACTCTTTTTAATCCCTTTTGAGTATCTCAAATCCAACCCGGTCTTCACAGTACTCCTCACAGCAGCTGAGCAAAACACACTGAGGTGAGTTTAAGCATGAATCACAAATGGAACAGCTTTGAAACCACATGTGGTGCAGGGATTTGGCACTTTGTGAAAACTCCAGCTTAAGTAGCCAGGGTGACGTTGGCCGCAAGACAGCAAAACTAAGAGGGAATTCATTACAATGTTCCTTAAATGTGAAGTCTAGTGTTGGTAGGGATGGGTACCGGTATCTGGTGTCATGATGGCACTGGTTCTGAAATAAACGGTAGTAACCAGACCGAAAAGCAGCGCACATTTGCTTTTTTTTTCCTGAACTGGGATACGCTTTAGATTCTAGCCAATCATTTTACGTTTCCAAGGATAGTAGGCGGGTCCAGGTACATACGTTCTTTTAGAGCAGAGCTACAGATTAAAAATGCCCAAGGCGAAGCGGTCAAAAGTCTGGCTATACTTCACAGCAAAAGATGCAAACTCAGCAGCCTGCAACAAGTGCTTTAAGCTGATACTGTGATACTGTGCAAAAGAGGTAACACCTCAAATCTGATGAAACACCTGGCGACGCATAGCGCTTTTTTAAAAGTCGAGAAATGCGCCGTATTTGATAGCTTGCTGCGAGACCTCACACCGTGCACATCTACTGCGGGTGTGGTGCCTGTTATTGGACCCGGAGTTAGCAACATCCCCCAAAAACCCGAAGAGTAGAGTCCTGGCCCCTAGCCCTGCCAGTGTAGCAGAAATGATGACGCATGATGATGGCAGCAGCAGCAGCCGTTCTTCTTTGCGTGAGTAGCTTAATGTTGTTCGTGTGTAATTTACGTTGAGTAGGCTAACCACGTTATTACATTAGTGCATGTAAGGTGAACTAGCAAACACCGTCATAGCTACATGCGGCTGTCTTCTTGTTTGATGGCAGATACTCCCTTCACCCTGACCAAAAAGGCTAAAATGACCAAAGAAAAAGTGGAAAACAGTTAAACATGAGAGGTTTTTGGACAAAGTTTGTTTTTTCCATTGTTTAAGCACTGCTTCCAGCCAAGAGTGATACCATATATGCCCCATAGCTGCAGAAAAGGCTAACATTGTTATCTTTTTACAAAAAAAAAAACAAAACAGCTGAACATGAGAGGTTTTAGGACAAACTTTGTGTTCTCCATTCTTTAAGCACTGGTTTGAGCACCGTTTAAGCACCGGCACCGTTTCAAAAGTATCGTATGGCACCGGTATCAGATAAAACCTAAACGATACCCATCCCTAAGTGTTGGTCTTCTCTTGCAGGTGGTTCAGTGAATTTAGTTCAGAAAGTGATGAAACCAGCAGTTTATGAATCTGTGAGATTTATGCTTTCAGCACCCTGTGGCATGATCGTGTATCGTGGCATGATCGTGTGATTTGCGCTTTGTGTTTACATCCTTTTACCTGCTCTTTAACCATTTACTGTTTTACAGTAGCTGTGTTTTGTGACTTTTTTTAGCTTTTAGTTGAGATTCTGACATTTCTCTGAATATCACACAGCTATATTTAAATAACAGATCTGGTGGTACATTCCAGATGTTCTCCCTCTCTCCCCCATTACTGGGGGCATTGAGTTTCAATGGATTAAATGCAGAACTAAAGATGGAGTGAAATACAAAATAAGCTTTTATCACTGTCTGTTCAGGATAAATGTTCAGAATAATCTAAGGGAAAACAGAAAAAATACAAGGAAAAAACAAACACAAAGTAATGAGGTTAGGGGAAATAGGATGAATGCACAGCAGTAGCAAATCAGGGATAATGAGACATGGGAAGTTATTCAGTACAAGGTACGTACGGCTATCAAAATAAAACAGGAAGTAACCAACAAGGGAATATCTAACACAGAGGCTGAGATTTAATGGGAAAGTCAGGGAATCAGATAAAAAAACAAAACTCAAGGAATTATTACAACTAATTAAAAACCCATAATATTAAGGTACTAGAACAAAAGTAGCCACCCTTTGCTTTGTTGACAGCACTGAAAACCCTTGGCCTTCTCGCAAATGGTTTCATTTCACATTTGTGCCTTGTCAGCGTTCATTTGTGAAATTTGTTGCCTTCTCAATGTTGTTGGGACCATCAGTTGTGTTGTACAGAAGTCAGGTTGGTACACAGCTGACAGCCCTATTTGACAACTGTTAGAATTCATATTATGGCAAGAACCAATCAGATAAAGTAAAGAGAAACGACAGTCCATTTTTACTTTAAGAACCTAAGTTTGGTCAGTCTGGAAAATTCCTAAAACTTTGAATGTGTCCCCAAGTGCAGTCGCAAAAACCATCAAGGGCTACGATGAAACTGGCTCACATAGGGACCGCCCCAGAGTCGCCTCTGTTGCAAAGGATAAATTCCTCAGAAATCACAAGTTAACCCTTTAAAGCCGGTCGGAGCGGGCACGCTCCGTTTTGCATAACTATTTTTAAATACCTGTAGAACCGGAACCATGTAAGCTAACGCAATAATCAAAGGAGCTTGCAAAGAAAAGCATCTGGACTTCTTTAAGTTGCTTGAAGATGTTTCACCTCTCATCCGAGAAGCTTCTTCAGTTCTAGGGTCAAATGGTCGGGAGTCCCAGATTTAAACCTAGAGGGAGTATCCCCCCCAAAGAGGGACAAAAGGACCCCCTGATGATCCTCTAATCACATGAGCCAAGGTGTGAAACTGGGTGTGGGTCCCAATCAGCCAGGGTTTCGGGTGAGCTCATTGTGAAACCTGGCCCCACCTTATCATGCGAATTCCTGAGGTCGGATGGCCCAGGATGTGAGTGGGCGTTAAGGCGTCTGGGGAGGAAACTCAAAACTGGATTATAGATGTCAGACAGTTGGTGTCGTAAACCACCACCTCTGTTCAAAGATGGTCGCTCACAGTGGACATAGATGGTTTCTTTCACTCCTCTTTCAAACCATCTGTCCTCTCTGTCCAAAATGTGAACATTGGCATCCTCGAAAGAGTGACCTTTGACCTTTAGATGCAGATGGACTGCTGAGTCTAGCCCTGTGGAGGTGGGGCATGATAAGGTGGGGGCCAGGTTTCACAATGAGCTCACCCAAAACCCTGGCTGATTGGGACCCACACCCATTTTCACACCTTGGCTCAGGCAATTAGGGGGTCCTTTTGTCCCTCTGTGGGGGGAAACTCCCACTGGGTTTAAATCTGGGACTCTCCGCCATTTGACCTTAGAACTGAAGAAGCTTCTCGATGTCTTCAAGCAACTTAAAGAAGTCCAGACACTTTACTTTGAAAGCTCCTTTGACTACGATGACCTGGATGACTGAGAACCTTCACAGACTAACGCAATAATTTTTTTTGCATATGAAACCGGAGTTGTACTTACATTTTATGCCATCAGCTTTTCCAAAGTCATAGTTTCCTTCCACACATGGCTTTGCAAAAACTGCATAAAAAGCACTTGCAGCAACAAAAACATAATATTCCAGAAACACGCTTTGCAGATCCGATCCGCTGTTCATAACACTTCCTAGTTGGAATAGACGTCAGCGCAAACTATCACATGTCCGCCATTAACTGCCTGAAACCGGAAGTGATGTCATTTCGCGGAAAATGTAGTTTTCAATTTTTTTGTACTTTATTGCACTTTTTTGCAATTTATGTAGTTATAACTTATTATGGACTTAATGCTTACATATTATTAAAATTTGGGCTATGACGGTTGATGTATAACAACTTGCTCCCAAAAACAGCACTATAGCATGTAAAAATATAAAGATAAACTCTGCCGAACTTGGTTCTATGATAGGTCTTAAAGGGTTAAAAGCAACTCATGTATGTATAGATATAGACATGCATACCAGGAGCCAAGCCATTGGAGAGATTTAAAAACAACTAACAGAACCTTAAAATCAACTCTGCATTTAACTGTCAGCCAAAGTAAAAATGCAAATATCAGAGTAATACTCTCTCTCTCTTTTTGGTACCTGTCAGTAGCTGCAAGTACTTCGCTTACAGCTGCAAGGTGGGACAGGCTATTCAGAATCAGAATACTTTATTAATCCCTATGGAAAGTATGTATTTACAGTTGCTCCAAGACAATAAGAACAGTAACATGCTGAACATGTGAACATGCTAAATTAAATAATACAATATATTACAAAGTTTACAAAATATAAGAACTAGCTATAATAAATACAAATAGCTAAATTATAAATATCCAGAACATACAGAGAAACTGCATGTATATGATTGACATTTTACTTTAAAATGAGAATTTTGTTATTTGTTATTTTCACTGTAGAGACCTCAGTTGGCTTAGAGGATAGAGACGACTCTGGAATCCTGTCGAGGTTGATCAAGATCAGAGGTCAGATTTACTGAAAATCTTATGAACATAATAACTCCTTTCTACTAAAATTCTTGGATGACTTTGAATATTTGTGAGGTCAGGGGGAATGTGTTCTTAAATTCTTGTGAACACCATAAATTAAGAACTTAGAATTCAGTGAGCTTGACCTACAGGTCAAGGTCAAAGATCAGGTTTTTCTAAGTGTTGGGAATGTGACTCAAGAAGAATGTCACTTGGTATTTTCAAATTTATACAATACATCTAGTAGGGGGCTGAGGGATTGCACTAGTAGCCACCAGTATATTTTTTTAGAAAAAGGTGTATATAATCATTTTACTGGTTCATCTTCTATTTGCTGTGACCTATCTCTTGACAACGCTCTGCTATAGCTTCAAATTGATTGCAGCAAATTCCTAGATTGGCTCTGGTACTAATCTGTATAGTACCTGAAGTAGCCACACTGGCTCAAAACACAAGATCATTGATGTTGCACTGACAGAGATAAAATGAAAAAGATCTACAGCCATAGCCTAGCAGCTTTATTTAGTCACAGTGCTGTTTTTTTACTAAATGTAAATGTCTAAAATCCAACACATTGGTTCAAAAAAGGAGGAAAAAACTGAAACCTTGCAATTTGTTTGTAGTCTGGCACAAAAACTTCATTCATGCAGTTTTTTTTACAACCTTGAGATCAAATATTTAGTAAAACAAATACATACTGTTCAGAAATGTATATGTATTTAAAAGTAATCATTCCTCAAGTAACAGCCAATGAATCCTGTTGGAATATGGATGGGAGACAAGCAGGACATGCATTTGCCCGATTTTCCAGTTGCAATTGGGCTAGAATGTTAGTACTGGTCATAAATTGTATTGAACAGAATGTAGAATTGTTTTGTCTGCTCGACATTGAAATGTTGAAATGTCCATATTTACTGCTTTATGCTGGAGTACACACATTCACTCTTGCTGTTGTCTTTCTGTCTTCTTGACTTGTTAAGTTTTTTAGCACTTAAAGCTGCATAATGGAGGCTGTCTGCATCTTGACAAGCCTGTCAAGAGAATATGCAAAAGTCATTTGAGAGATTTCCTTCACAGAAATTTAGCATTGTTTATTAGTAAGTAACTGGGATTTTATTTACCTCTGAATTTGTTGTTGAAGGAGTTGGTAATCGTGCACGAGACTCTAATAGACAAAGACAAAAAATACTCAGATCCAAAGACTAAAAGATAAATGTAACAAATTTAAGCTATCAGGCACAAGCAGTACCACATACCTGGGCAAAGGCAGTTGTTTCTCTTCATTGTCTTGCATACTGAGAAAACCAGTAGGAGAACCAGGATGGTACTGAATGCCAAAGCTCCACTCAAGTAGTACACCAAGACAAGAAAATCTGCCTCACCTGCAGTTAGCCAGTCATCAGAAAGAGATTTTTAGCTTGTCTTATCTTCTCACAAAAAGTGATCAGAATTGACTGTAAATGACTCTTCAGTACTCACGGCTGAGATCCAATCTGGTCCCGTTTCCGAACACTATGTGTCCACATGAATCAACAGCACAGTAGTAGGTCCCAGCATGAGACATGTTCAGATCCTTCATTGGCAGGTTGTAGACACAGGCGTCTGCTTGTGGGTTAGTTTTCGTCCTACAATGATCATTTTTGCCTCCATAAGTGTAAATCAGTCCTGGACGAGATGCTTCTGTTTCTTTGAACCAGTAAACACTGTGTTCTTCATCACAGGTCCCAGTGTGTACCGTGCAGTTCAAAGTCACAGAGCCTCCTGGCTGGATGCTCTCAGATGGTGACTGATGGACTAAAGCTGGGTTTTTCAAACCTGCCTCCCTTACTTTGACAATGGTACCCTCTGCAAAAGTTAACACAAATCTATAGCTGCATGCACAGTAGTAAGTAGCTGAGTCATTGATTTTCAAATCTGAAATTTTCAAGTTATTTCTTCTGTTTTCTGTATCCAGTGTGAACCGTGGGTTGTTCAGGAATTCATCATGAAAAGTGATTTTTGTATCGTACACATAGAACGTAGAGATTAGCCTCGGTTTCTGTCCCAGAGTTTGCTTATACCACAAGATCCACGCTGAATCGTCACCTTCATAGAAACAATGCAAATTAACATTTTCTCCAACATCAGCTAAGATAAAATCTTTTTCTTGATAAACAGATGCCTGTGGTTGCAGATGGGTCTTCTGGACTACAATAAAAATCAAAATAAAAGCAAATGAAGAGTCAGTTCAACATATTCATTTCCTTAAGAGGTGAAAACTTGAAGAGATGTTAAAAAGAACAGAAACAGAACTTACCCATTTTCCCCAGGAACAAACATGTCAGATAAAAGACAAACTTTGCAGGTGTCATCGTGTTCAAATCGTTGTGTCAAATGAAAAGAATCTTGATGCTTTCTCCACTCTGAAGACCCAAGACTGATCTTGATTGGCCAGTCTACAGTGACACTGTACATCCTACTGTGGAAACATAATCACATGTTCACAACCACCTATGTTGTAAAGTTCATAATATCATGAGCATATATGAAGAACATTGAGGCTCTTGACTAGTGCAGTATATGTTCACTAAGGAAAATTACATTAATGTCATTAGTTTCATTTAGTTCAGTATTTTGCACTGAACCATGATTATTTAGAGTGTGCATTGTAATTGTCCAAATGGCTTATTAAAGCAGAAAGACCAACGTATTTGACAATTTTTAAATCACAAATTGAAATCATTGCTTGGATATGCATCCCAAATACTTTTTAAATTAATCTTTTATTTCACTTTTAAATTTTATGTGAAATTCAATTATTTTTATAGAAATGCTTGTTTTGAAATGTGTTGTTTTTTCTTTGCTTTGAACAGCAGGGAACCAAAAGCTGTGTTAGGGTAGTAAGATAGTGGTACAAACACAACCCACACACAAAACCTCCAAATGTGCATAGGTATAATGGGAGTGGTCGTAATGGTAATGCAATTCAAGGGATGTGATTTCATCAGCTGAATAGTTTTAAATTATCTGCCAAGGAACTTGGATGTTATGTTAGATTTACTTTTGTTTGTAATATAGTAATATAATAATAGTCTGTTCTCTTCATTGATGTAAATATTACTCTAAATATTTCACCCAAGTAGTATTACGATACCTGAAAATCCACCACTTTTGGTGGCATGTTTAAAGGTGCTAATGGTGTATTTATGTGGGTGTGGAACTACCTTTACATCCTGCACAAAAACCACATGAGCTGCTGCACAGACAGAGACTGACAGAGTTTGAAAACAAACATATGAGGGGAAAGATGTTGGTGTGGTGACCACTTCTTCTTTTCTGCATTCACACTGATGCAAGTCAAAGCTCGTAGCTGTAGAGCACTTGACTATTATGGTTCATCTTGAAAGCTATCCAATTTGAATGAGTATTTTAAAATGATTTTATCTTGTGTTTCCTCAGCCCAGTAGCCAGAGCTGTGTGCCTGTGTTTGTCAGATTCTAGAGACTTAGTTATGGACACTTTGTTCTCCTTCTTAACCACAGAGGATCTGTCTCTCATGAAACCCTTCTGCAGCCAGTAAGCATCATCCTGGGCTTCCCTGATTTTGGCTTCCAACCTTCTTTTTGAATGGAAGGTTATCTTTACATGCTTTTTTGATCTTATACCCAAATGTTAATAGTATTAAGGTGCGACAGTGGCACACTCAATGGTTTCTGTCATACTGGTACTGGGGATGGTGAGTAGAGCTGTGTTAATGTCTGCAAGATTTTCTTCTGGTAGAAGTTTGTCAGTGAGACAGTTAAGTCATGGACATTTCTGTAGAAGAAGCGTTATATATAAGAGGTTGTTGGGTTTCATCTATATCAGGGGTCTCAAACTCAATTTAGCTGGGGGCCGCTGAAGGCACAGTCAGCTTGAGGCTGGGTTGCATAAGGTTTTCCACAAGAAAAGTATTGTTAAAAAATTCCCATAGTCTCAAATCTATTATCTATAACACAAAAATAAATGAGTTAATAAGTTGTGGTTTCTTCAGTCTTCTATATTTGCTGTATTCAGATTCAAATGTCTGTATTAACAGTTCTTTAACCTCTAACCTTCTTTTGAACATGAATGGAACAGTGAAGAACATGAACTGTTCATCTGAACGTGTCTCGCCTACTCCTTGCAGCTAGAGACCTGGCAGGGCTTCCTTTCGCATAGCCCAGCCACATTTTCAATCAATCCATCAATCACCTTTAGTTATAAAACACTTTAAACCAACCACAGCTGACACAAAGCGCTGTACATTGGAACCATAAAATAAAATTACAGAACATATAAATAAAAGGCAAATAAAAGAAAGAAAAAAATAATTAATTAAATAACTAATTTCATTTCAACTGAAAACTAAGTCTCACTGAGATTAAAAGCCAAAGAATAAAAGTGGGTTTTGAGACGGGATTTAAAAGTGGACAGAGAAGGGCCCTCTCTAACATGCCAGGGCGAATTATTCCATAATTTTCGAGCCACGATAGAGAAGGCCCCGTCCCCTCTGAGTTTCCTCCTGAATCTCGGTACCTCCAGGAGCAGCTGGTCAGCTGACCTGAGAGACCGACAGGGCCAAACAAGCTTTAATATCCGGTCGTTAAGTCTGACGTCACTAGCCGTGTCTGGACCTAAACTCCGCTGCAGGTCCATTTATCAAACGATCACTATGGCATTACTGAGAGTTGAAAAACTGTCTAAAGTCTTTCATCTTTAATAAAATGATCAGCGTTCTGCTCTACCAGGTGTAACAATTGAGTTTAACATCCAGGTATCCATGAAAACGGAAGTTATGACATTTAACGGAGTTAGAAGTTAGCAGGAAGTTAGCTCGCTAGCTTCTATCTAAATACAATATAGCATGTCCTGACTGCGGGGTTTTGGAAACAAATTAAAACGTACAGCTCTGTTATCACTTCCAACATAAATGAAGACAGAAAACTAAATAGCAGTGACGTTTGTAGGGTTACTGAAGTTTGGCTAGCTGGTATATAATGATGTGCTACGTGACCGCTAGCGACACAACTATGTTAGCATAATATAAACAAGCTAACTTTTTTTCCACTCGATAAAAGTTAACGTGAGTGTTCTCGGTGGTCAGGAACAAATGTAATCGCATGGCAGGATGCTGTAAAAGGACCAAACTTCATCAAGGAGAACAACTGAGATAATCCATCCACAATACGAGGTTAGTCATTCATATACTGCTGCATGGGCTGGGCTGTAGTTACATCCTAAGGTTTTAAAAACTGAGCTTAAATAAATGATTAGTGGTAATAAAAGCCGAGGGAGGTCAACAGTGATCACTGACTGTTTTAGGAGCTTTTTGAGATTAAATAGAAGAAAATACATAACATTAAACATGTTAACAACACAAAAGCCATATTAAACGCAGACTACTTTAGGCCCGGAAGTAGGATTCGTCAGGTCATCACTTAACGACCGGATAGGCATGTCATGAGAGGTTTGGCCTGAGGGAGGAAGCAGTTGAGACCCTCAGTATGTCTTAAAGATGTTCATCAGTAAGTCTGGTCCTGTACTTGGACTTATTGAAGTTCAAGGTGGAGAAGAGCTTTTCGCTGAAGTACGTGCTTCTAAAAAGGCACATGGGCCGCTTGAACACTCAGGAAAGCCGAAGGAAGCTAGGGGTCAGTTCTCTCAAAAAATGCTCAAGCTAGTCGGCTTTTCCACTCACCTCCCTGATCTTCACTTTGAGTTGACTACAGCTTAATGAGCTTCATTTGAAGCACAGAAGGGGCATCATTATCAAAGGAGAAGGGGCTAGCAAAAATTTGAAATGTGACTCTGTGCGTCTTGAAGTCTGCAAATCTGTGATCAAATTCCTCCTGTAGCCTCAAAATGACATCAACATACTTCTCACCACTGAGTAGTGTTCCTGCATCCACAAGTGCCTTGCAATGCTGGGAAATTTCAGGAACGTCTTGTGGAGAATGCTTTCTTGTTGTCATAGGCAGCACTGACAAGTTGCCCCTGGCCTTGTAATTTCTTGTTCAGTACATTAAGCTTATATCTGATATCAACAAGAAAAGCTAAGTCCACGAGCCATTTGGGATCACTTAGCACAGGAAAAGCCACTCCATCTTTCTCCATGAAGGCTTTCACTTCTGCTGTCAACTCCAAAAAATCTTTTCAATATGTTTCCCCTGCTGAGCCAATGTGCTTCAGTGAAGTAGAGCACATCCTATATTGTGACCCCACTTCCTCTAAAAAAGCACGGAACCCT
Source organism: Neolamprologus brichardi (assembly GCF_056152115.1). NCBI lineage: Eukaryota > Metazoa > Chordata > Actinopteri > Cichliformes > Cichlidae > Neolamprologus > Neolamprologus brichardi. Next base: position 44,354,074 of record NC_142106.1, on the reverse strand, counting down.
TCAGTGCTTTAAGCTCCTGGATCTGATTTGGTTGATGCATTTTGCAATGTTTACATCACTTTGTCAAAATCCAGGGGTTTGCTGCAAAGGACCTGATGATGGATAATGCAGTGCAGAGCAATAGCCTCCTCCACACCCTCCTTACCAGTCCATTTTTCCTCCCCGTCATTGATGGCGTTCCATCAGTTGTTATTCCAACAAACCTCTTCCATGGCATCACACAGCTTGTGACATATCTCCTGAGCGGTGGTCTGGCCATGCATTGGAATTGCTATAAGCAAGTCCTCCATCACTTCAAAGCAGTCCTCAACACCTCGGACCTACACTGCGAGCTGAGCAGTATTGGTTATATCTTTGGTTTAATCAAGAGCGACTGAAACATTTGGCTTTCTCGCACAGTTGGTCTTAAATGTCACTTGACAGGTCAGAAATGCGATCTTATACGGTGTTGGCAGAAATGCTGATGTTGCTAAACTGACCTTTCTTTTCTGGACAGACTATATTTGCTGCCTGCAATATGCACTTTTGACAAATTCTCTTTTGTGAATGTCTTTCCTGCTTTAGCAATCATCTCACTAACCACATAGCTAGCTTTCACTGCTGCATTATTCTTTTTGGTTGCTTTCTTGAAGAAATCTTGTAGCCTCAGTAGATGTTTGAAGACTGGCAACCTGGTTGGCTCTCTCGTCTCCCTGGTATTTTGCATACACCGCAGCATGTCTAGTTGTGTAATGACATTTCAAATTGTATTCCTTGTGCACTGCAACTTTCTCTGTGCAAATATGACACGCTGCTGTGCTCAACAAAGAAATATTGCATTTCTCACTTATCCTGAAATTGTCTGTGCTCATCACCAACCTTTCTCTTCACTGCAGGGTTTGAAAAAGAAGTGTTTGGGGCTATGCAATATGTACATAATTCTACTTGGTGTCACTGTCACATTGAGTTTCAATCCAATGTTTAGCCAAAGCACGGGGAACGTCTAAATGCATAGTGAACGACATTAACACCATGGCATTTGTAGATGGTAGAATGTAGAGGGTTAGCGAGAACAAGAAGGCGACTGTTCACAGACTGTTATCCTGTTATCCGCCGTGCTGTTGTTACAGGGAAAAGAAAGCAGAAATGACACCTGCTGTTGTTGATGTCATTTGTTTTGACTACTTTTACAATATATATAAATATATGTAATGTACATTGTATGAGGACATGCACCTATGCCACCGGCATGTTGGTTGGCACTTTTGCCTCACAGCTAGAAAGTCCATTGTTCAATTCCACCATCAGACCAGGGTCTTTCTGTGTGGAGTTTGCATGTTCTCCTTGTGTTTGTGTGGGTTCTCTCTGGGTACTCCAGCTTTCTCCCACAGTTCCACAACTTAAGTAAGCTCCAAGACTCACAAAGAGCAATAATTTGAAGCAAATGCTTTCTGTATCAGTCTCTCACACTGTTGTGGAGAAATTTTGGCCCACTCTTCCTTACAATTTTGCTTTAGTTCATCACAGTTCATGCGTTCCTCTCTTGCAGAACCTTGGTTCTTTTGTCATTTAGCTGTTCCGTTGTAGATTTGCTATGTTTGGGTCACTGTCCTGTTGCATAATACAGTTAAAGCCAAGCTTTAGCTGTTGGACACGCCTGACATTGACCCCCCCCTCCTCAAATAATCAACACCCCTTCAACTTGACAGTTATTCCCAGGTGTTTTGTGCTGATGCTATGTTTGGTTTTCAATGACTGTGGTGTTGTGCCAAACACATCCATTTTGATTTACTCTGTTTAATAGACATTATTGTACAAGACATGTTGTTTGTTCTAATGCAACTTCCCAAAAATATCCCACGCTGATGGGTTCCTTTTAAAGGGGACTTTTTTCCTGGCAACCCTTCAAAAAACCTAATCTTGGTCTGTTTTTTGTGATCATGTTCTCATGAACATTTCATATGCTAACTGAAAGTTTTTGGCTTTGTAGAGGTGGTCACACTTACTGATCACCTAATGAAGTGTGTTTCACTGTCAGCACCTGGCAGCTACTTACGCTTAGTTCCTTTGAAAGCAAAATCCGAGACTAGTGATAATAACCTACAGAGAAACAAAATCTCAACAACAAACCTTTGGTGTTTAAACTACATGTGCAGTATTTAGAGTTGTTAAAGTGTCAAAATCCTCCAATAATTATTGGCAGCTTTTCTGGCAACAGCCATCTCCTAATTCCACTGCTGGTCTGGGATAAGTGAGGACTGTCACATGTACTGTACGATACACAGGGAGCAACCAGATACCCAAAAGAAGTAAACACGCATGCGCTCAAGTTCTTCATAATGACATTTACTTTATTTTGTGATTAAACACATGGCAAGAATTCCAGAGCATTAAACAAAATGCATCAAAATCAAGAAATTTGTGATATATTTCATCTGTCAAGTCTATAAATCACTTTAAAGGAATAATATTAGGATATCCATCATGAAATTCCAAACAAACAAAAAAAACGACTCAGAAACCGTTTTTAAGATCAAAATTGTACAAGTACTTCTCTGTAACAACTATAAAGAAAGCAAAAGACAGTCATTGCTTTACACTGGAGTACACACATTCACTCATGGTGTCATCCTTAAGTCTTCTTGATTGTTTTGTCTGGTTTACACGTAAAGCAGCATAATGCAGGCTGTCTGCATCGTTGTAACCCTGCTAACAAAATATTATATTAATACGTTGTAACTGCTTCACATGTGCATTGTACTGGAAGATTTGTGCTTGTGAAAGTTACACTCCAGTGATATTTACCTCTGCATTGGTTGTGTGGGGAGATGACTGTCCTACATGAGACTCTGAAGGTAAAAGTTGAAGAAAAAGTTATTTTTACTAAAGAAAAAAAATACAGATTAAGCTTCTAGCAATGAAAATACACTGTACCTGAATATTGGCTGCAGTTTCTCCCATTCATCTTGCATATCAGGAAAGCCAGAAAGCCAGAAAGAACCATGACGAATATCAAAGCACCACCCAAAAAATACACCAAACCCAGTGAGTCCTCGTTCCCTGTAAAATGTGAAAACAAGTTCACAACTTAAACCTTTTTTACAAAGTTAAAATAAATACTATTGAGTAAAATCAGATCATTCCTGGTAGAAAATCTGCTCACTTTGAAAGTCCAACTTTGTCCCATTCCCTGTTGGGGGGGATCTACAGTATTTTTAGTAAGCTTAGCCTTGACGTTACTCACGTTCAAAGTCCAGTTTTGTCCCCTTTCCAAACAGTATGTGTCCACATGAGGCAACAGCACAGTAGTAGATCCCAGCATGAGACAGATTCAGACCATTCATCGACAGGGTGTAGACGCAGGTGTTAGTTTGTGTTTTAGTTTTTCTCTCGCACTGATCATTCCCGCCTCCATGGGTGTAAATGAGTCCTGTTTGTTGAGATTCTTCTGTTTTTCTGAACCAGTAAATGCTGCGTTCTCCATCACAGGTCCCAGTATGTACTGTACAGTTTAGAGTCACAGAGCCTCCAGGCTGGATGGTTTCAGAAGCTGACTGCTGGACTAAAGCTTTGATGCTCAAACCTTGACTCTTTACAATGACTTTGGTACCCTCTCCAAATTCAAACACAAATGAAAGACCACTTGCACAGAAGTAAGTTGCTGTATCTGTGATTTGTACGTTGGAAATTTGTAAGTGATTTATACCCACATCAGTTTCCAACGTAAAGCGTGGATTGTCCTTGAACTCATCATAAAAAGTTCCATTTTTGTCAAATTTATAGGTATTGGAAATAAGCTGTAGCTTCTGCCCCAGTAGTTGCTTGTACCAGTAATACTTTGCAGCATCACTGTCATGAAAACATCGCAAAATCAACGTGTCTCCAACATTAGCAGATATCAATCCTTTCTCTTGATGTAAATTTCTGGGTTGTTTTAAATGATTCATCTGAGCTAAATGGGGTAAAGAGCAGAATTATTTTGAACCAGAATGATACATTTAAAACATAAATAGTTGTTCTTGTTTTTTAAATAAAATGCAACTTACTAAATTCCACCAAGAAGAGGCATGTCAGATAGAAGACCAGCTTCGGAGGTGTCATCTTGTTGAAATTGCCGTGTTGAGTGAAAAGCACTGCTCTACATCCTCACTCTCTTCAGAGACAAGACTGTTCTCATTGGCCAGGAGGGTAGATGATCACATCCACCTACAGAAGCAATCTTAGCTCTATAAGAATCAGTTGGGTGAAACTATATGACGTACTTTAAGGCTTCTGACACTTTTTCAAATCACTTATAAATAATTTACCTTTAGGCAACATATTCGAATAGAAAGCAGAGTTCTTTGGCACTAGAATTAACATCATATTGTTCTACAGAATAACTGCAGTCAGTAATTATATACATGGCTTATCCTGTGAAAGTATATTTCTAGGAATCAGCAACACATTGCAAGGCATTAAACAACCCGTCTGTAAAAGTGAACTAAAAAAAACAGTTTCCAGTTTTTTATCCCATAGATTTTATATAAAAGATTGAATTAGCAAGCGTGACATTATCCATTAGCCAGCAAAGCCCCATTGCAAATTTTCAAGTTAAGTATTTTGACTGTCAACATCTTGATTCTTTTAAACTGGATTCGATAAGTCACTGGTGGCTTTGACTGACTGAGATAAGCCAGCCTACCCCGGTACCGGGGTCAGTGGAGCTCAAGAGGTAACCCTCCATGACGTCAAGCCTTTTATGAAAACATCAACACGTGTGTTGACACAGAAACCTTAGAATCTCAGCTAAATGCTAATATAAACCATTTCTACCGAGAAAACAAGCGATGATTAAAAGAGCAGTTAAGTAAATGAGCAAAAGTCTTCTAAACACACACAACTGAGCCAAGAATTCTCCAGACTTTATGTAACAATGTAAACAATAGCTAATTAGCTATCTTAGTTCTCACCGATTCCAAAACAGCGAGTTTCAAAATTCACTAAACCAGCAGCAAAAGAAGACCACAAATGTGCTAAGACAGAAATTTGCTTACCAGACTGGTTTCCTCCGCTGTAACCAATAGCCGCTGTAGTTCCGGATAATGGCTGCGGTAACACAATGCATCAGAGCAACTTCCATCAATAATCGCCATCTTAGGCCCAGTTATGGACACGTGACTGGACAGATGCCGCGTGTCATAAATTTGGGGTCACGTGGGGTCTGGTCTTGCAAATTCTGTTGATCGAGGTGATGTGAACGTGGCATCATTACTGTGATTCTATTGGCTCAAATGATTAAAAAAAGGTGTCAATCACACAAATCGTCCAATAGAAGCCAAAGCTACAGCTCCTCAGAGTTTAAAGCGCCAGAGGCTGTTTAACCTTTCCATGCGCATGGCAGAAAGGGTACGCTGCCTGTGAATGTGTGTTTAATTCTTCAAAAATATTTTTTTAAAAAACAAGCATTTTTAGGCATGTTAATGAAAATAAATAATTTCTGCTGTTCCATACTCTTGTACGGTGTCCGAGGTGTGCCAAAATTGGTCAAACCAGGATGATGTTTATATGTTGATTGAGGTCTTCTGGAATCTGGTCCTTTGAAAACAACGAACAATCTTTGTGTATTCATAAGTTTGAAATAATAATAATGCTGAGCATGAATGCTGTTTTTGGAGAAAACCCTTAGGAACTTTTCAAAAGTTATGACAATATCCTTTGTTAGGGAAATGGCATCAATTTCCAGCACTTTCTGGCAAATTTGAGTCTCAAACAGTCAGGTGACTTTCCCATCTCATGCAAACAATAAAAAGCAATGAGGAAATCCCAAAAACTTGAGGGTGTCTTCAAAAGTAGTCGATTTCTGTAGACTCCCTGTTAAAATGCCCAATTTAACTGATGTACAACATTTTAAAAAACAGTTTCATGGTACAAAACACACCATTTTGTTTTCCTTGGATAATTTGCTGCTTTATAATAACTATATGGGGAAGACATTTGCTTACTTTTTAGGCCTAAAGTTTGGTCAGATGCCCTAAGAGTGGCCAACAGGCCTCTGTAGTCTATACAAGGTCTCATCTCCACGTTTGTCAAAGAACTGCAAAGAATTCTATTAGCTGACATTTGACATAATGCCTTCTCTCTTTGGATTGTTTTATGGTCTATAAAGGTTTATTGGTTATTTGCATGTGGTCTTTAGGGCTTGCATTGTAACACCTCGAAGGTAAATTCGATAATATACGCACAAAGTCCATTTACTTTGTGGTTTAATGCAGTTTTCTTTAAGACTGACTCCCCACTAAAGTACTTACGCCTCTTCATTCTTCTGAAACCCACAAAGACCACTACAGCTTAACTTGGCTAACGTAAGTCTCACTGAAATGATTGCTTGAGTTTGACCTTGTGTTTACAGAAGAAACTATGACGGGGTGGAATTTTTTGTGAACACATTTTCTTAAGCATAATGAATCTATGCACATGTGTATGCATAAAAAGAGGTGTGACTATATTGAGTGACAGGTATTTATAGTTTTTTCTTGTTTAATGTTTACTTCAAGATTTTGGGTATTCAGTTTCAGTTCAACCCCTTAGACTTACTAGGCTGGTAACTCTGAAGCTCTACTCTCCTGTCCAAATATGTGTTTTGATGTTTTAAAAAACATGGCAACATCCAAAATACCAAAGTAATCCACACAAACCAGTGGGTGACATCAGTTTAACACATAATCACTGCTTCTTAAACCAAGAAGTCTTGAGTTCTATGTCTTAGTTATACAAGATAAGATTTGTAAGTTATGTAGAATTTAAAAAAGACCATTTTGGTGTGTTTATGAGGACAGGCAGCTAATGGGGAAAAATAAAGATTTAAGACTTACCAAGTCTTGTATATCAGATATTTCAGTCATATCAGGGTGGAGTGCTAAATTGCCAGCTAATGTTAGCAAGCTTTATTCATAAATTGTACAGGTGCAACACAAAGACACAGATATCTTCCAAACAGTCAGCAGGAAAGAAAATAACCCAAATAAGCATCTTGAATGGTGTGTAATATATTTTATTTGTCAGAAAATTCCATTAAAACCGTGCAAAATACACCAGCACAGCAAGAAGGCCCTTCATAGAGATCATGCTAGTTTTGGCAGATAATTTATTCACAAGCAGGTAGCTCCATTTTATTTGTTTTGCTTTTTCTAACTTTTGCAATTTCAGAGAAATACTCCATTCATCTCTCCTCCTGGAATCGAACCACAAATCTTTTACCCGTTGAACACGTAAACCACTATACTATGGAAAAATAGCCTTGCTGCAAACTTTCAGCAGAGTTAGTTCAAAATTGCTATTTGCATTAACCTTGTTGTTTTAGCCAGTATACGGCTGCAATGGTGGAAAAGTAGTGGAGGCTTCCTGTTTGCAACTACACAGACACAAAAACAAAAGATGGCTTGTTTTTGTTTTTGTTTTATCTTTGAATATGCTCACCCAGACATATAGAGATTTAACTTTATGACTTTTTTTTAACTTCAGACCTTAATCTAAGCTATAAAAAAGATTCTTGAATATGTAACCACAATATGAAAAGATAAACAGATATTCCCCAGTAGAGAGCACTCATTACTTTGTACATTGTAATTCTTGTGACATAAACTGGCTTATATTTATGATGATGTGGCACAGTGTGTTATGCACATGCAATGTCAAAGGTTGGCTTCGTAAAGTAACATGTGTTCATACTGTTTTTCTTACCCCTGAGAATCAACAAGTATACTGATAATGGAAATGTAGCACTTTTGTAACCAAGGCTTTGTACTGATTATCTTCACAACACATCTCAAAACACACGCTAACAAAACCACATCTTACGCTGAAACAAAGTCTAGATGAAACAGGTTCAAATCTGCTGCCTTACACTGGAGTACACACAGTGATTCATGGTGTCATTCATCTGCCTCCTTTGCCGGTTGAACTTTTGTGTCTGTACGGCAGCATAGTGAAGGTTGTCTGCATCTTGGTATCCCTGGTACAAAAATACACGAGTCAATAAATGTTATAGAAAAAAAATCAAGTGCTACAGTATAATATATGTATTGGCAGCTGTTCAAAAGATAATTTGATATATATCAAAAAATATAGTCACCTCTGCATTAGCTGCATTTGAACATCTTGCTTGCTCTATTGTGAAACACAAAAAATATAAAAGCCTTTGTCTGTAAATACACGCTGTTCAAGAAAACAATATTATATAGTGTGTATCCAGTATTACTAACAAATCAATGCACTTTACACTGTAAGCCACATGTGCCCTTTCATACACCCTTCCAGTTTTTTGTGCACTATATCTAACCATGTTTGGACTGACTGCAAGTAGATACTAGTGACTGGTTACCTTTATTCATCTTGCACACTAGAAAACCCATTAAAAGACTCAAAGTGGTGGTGAATGCCAAGGCTCCACTTAAAACATGCACAAGAAAGTCAGGAAAGGTCACCTCATCTGTAGAGAACCAAACATCCATCAACATCAGTGTTGTTAATATGTTTCCATTAAAAGCTGAATGAGTAAAGACTGTTTAGCAAATGTGAGACAGGCTGCTAGAATGCCACTTACCCTCCAAGCCCAGCTTGGTCCCGTTGCCAAACAGTATGTGTCCACAAGAGGCAACAGCACAGTAGTACATCCCATTATCAGACAAATTCAAGCTCTTTATTGGCAAATTGTAGACACACGTGTCCGTTTGTGTGTTAGTTTTACTCTCGCAGCGATTGTTCCTGCCCTCATGGGTGTAAATGAGTCCTGGATGGGATTTTTCTGAGCTTTTGAACCAGTAAACACTGTGTTCTTCATCACAGGTCCCAGTGTGGACTGTACAGTTCAGAGTCAAAGAGGCTCCTAGCTGGACGGTTGCAGAAGACAGCTGATGGACTGAAGTTTGAAGGTTCAAACCTGAACCCTTCACATGGATAGTGGTGCCGTCTGCAAATTCAAACTTGTACGCATAGCAGCTTATGCAGTAATACGTTGCTGAGTCAGACATTTGTAAATTCGAGATTGTCAAGTGGTTCTTTCCATTTTTACTGTCCAAAGAAAATCTTGGATTGTTCTTGAAATCCTCGCTAAAAGTGCCATCTTTGTCATGTTTGTAGAAGCTAGAGATGAGCTTTGGCTTTTGTCCCAGGGTTTGTTTGTACCAGTAAAACATAGCTGCAACATCACCTTCGTAGATACATCGCAAAGTTACATTGTCCCCAACATTAGCTGATATAAAGCCGCTCTCTTGACGAACATTTGAGGTGAGCTGAATATTAGTTACCCGGTCTGTAAAGAGAACATCACAACATCACAATAAAAGTCTAATCACTCTATAAGAATCATTAAAATAAAATTGTGAGATTTAATTTATATTTTTAAGAATTTAATGTATTCCCAACTTACCAATTTTCCAGAAGAACAGGCAAATCAAAGCAAAATTCAGAGATGTCATTGTGATAAAAAGGTCTTGACCAATGTAGAAAACCTCCATACGTCCTCTAGTCTTAGAGACAAGGCTCCGTTTGATTGGCTAACCAAAAGTGACACTGAACTATTTTTGAAACAGGGTACAAAAGTTTAACGCCCCCTTCATTATGAATTTTGGTTCTCGCAGCAAGAGATGTGGAAAACAATACCAGAGTTATAGTATTACATTATTTTAACCATTAAAACCCTAAAAATCAACAACGTGAGTGAGAGCAAACTTGGCCAAGGTTAGGATGTTTACGGTTAGTGTGAAAAGTAATTTAGCTACTTATTGTCTTAAGAACAGTGAAATGAACCAAGATCTGATTGAAAGATGCCACAGACCTTAGTTATTGTAGTGACTGTGTGTGTGCCATATCTGGTGATGCAAGTTTTCTTACTTCAGTGGGCCATATCCTTTTTAAATGCTCTATGAAAAGATCATATTCATTATTTTTAACTTCCCGTCATTCATACATTTGGATATGTTTCAGTGTTTCCCTTGCTGGTCCCACCTTCACATTTCTAATTGTCTAGCATGCTTAGAGAGAAATGCTGCATTATCAAAATTCGATTTTCTAGGCTTCTGTTCTGTTAGTAGTTTATAAACATATTTTCAGTTGCAATAATATGAGTGGCCATTGGGTGTTAGTATCTTGCCCAAGGACATTTGGCATGCAGACTAGGGGAAGCCAGGAATAGAACCACCGACCTTCCGATCAGTAGAGGAGCTGCTCTATCGCCTGAGCTACAGCCACCCCCACATGAGGGCATCATATGACTTACTCACAATACAACCATCAATGTCCACCCCATGGGGGCCATAAATGGACTTGCTGCAATCGTTGAGATATATGAATCTGAATCAAAGTGGTGCGTTTGGTGATAAAAAAAAAAAAAACGTAAATAGCATGAACAATCCAGAAAATTAATGGAAAATTAATGAAAATCCAATTGCCCAGACCTGAAACTTGCTGTTTAAACGTTAATGTTTAATGTTTAATGTTGACTAGATGTAAATTAAATAATATCAAGCGTACATGCCCTGAAAAGACTCAAGAACTGAACAACAACGATAAAAAAATTGAATTTTGAGCATAGGAGAGAAGGAAGTGCTGCAGCTGCAAACAGATCAGCTTTCGTCCCCATCACTGACTTTTCCACCCTGGTGACACGTGTAACGACCTGCATCTTCATAGCTGTTTTCTAGTCTAGCAATGGAGGTACAACTAGAAAGGTGATGTTACAACATTTTACAAAGATGAACGACGATTTAATTGAGGCGTCATCACATTGGTAGGTGTAGTGGTTGGTAGTTCACTCTTGTTGTCTCTGACACAGCTGCCTCCTACAGCTACTGTCACTTTTATTGAACTCTCACTCACTAAGTCTCAGTCATTTATGTTAATTGGGATCATACTGGATCTCAGTACAGTTCTCCTGGTTAAGGAGGTCAAAAACTTCCTGCATCTGTATTCACTGTCCTCTAGTAAAGGCTAAAAGCCAAAAAAATGGATCTGAAAAAAGCAGTGGGGCCATAGAACAAAGTTTTTGATATTTGGTTCATGTTTTAGCCATAAGGAAATGTTTATATTGCACCAAATTACATTTATTTTTATATACATTTTATTTACATTTATTTTATTTTTCATGTCTGTCATAGAATTGTGTTAGTTAAAATGTGTGTGAACCTTATAGACTGAAAGGCCACAAGAGCTTGGGCTTCACTGGTTTTGTGTGGGTAAGAAGCAACATAGTTATAGAGTGCATCCTATATGAATAAAATGAATAAAACAAAGACAATGTGATTGATTACATTTTGATTTATTTTAGTATTTTGATGTAGTCTACTGAAGAAACTTGAGCATCATTAATACTGCATGGCTGCAGTCCATAAACACACTGCAGACACTTCCTGTCTGAAACCAGAAAGACAAAGTGAGCTAGGTGTTCTTCAAAGCACTTTGAAAGTCATTTGACTGTTGACCACACAGAAGTCTCACTTCTCTGGTTTCAGGTGTGCAAACAACACCAAATGGAACAACATTCTGCAAATGCAGTTGTGAAAGATATATGACATGTCTTAAATTATCAGAAGATTTTCACTGATAAATTGTTTCCTGTCGTGTTCAGTGTAACTGCATATTTAGAAGTTAAGTGCCTGCTTACCACAACACTGCTATGAGAAGGCACAGGCCTGCTGTTTCTGTGCGTGCAGTCTGAAGGCCACACTTAGAGTTTGCAGAGACGTTCTGTTTATGATCCTTTTGCATTACTGAGTTTGTAATATTTGTAATATGAGCTTGCTAGCTTATGTTCCTCACAGTTCTACTGGCTTTTATGTAGCAATCTTTTACCTTTCTTTATCTCTGGCTTGTAGTTCTCTTCTTGCCATACACAATATATTACAACAATGCTTCAACAATCAACAAATCTAAAAAACAAACAAAAAACAAATGCTTTAAAGACACAGTTCTTCTTACAGGACAACATGGCTACAAATGAAATTCCAGGTTTACTGTTTGACACTGGAGTACACACATTCGGTGTTTGTGTTGTCTCTTTGTCTCTTGGATCGGTTGACCTTGTGGTCCCTCAAAGCAGCATAATGGAGGTTGTCTGAATCTTGGTTGCCCTGATAATAACATAACAATTTAAAATTAGTACTTTATTAATCTTTATTGCCACTACAACATAATTTCACATTGCTAAGGACATCTACACACCTGGAAGAATAAATGCATCATCAAATGTGCTGCTTTACATTCAGTAGCAGGCAGGTGCAGTTGATGGTGGGAATCTCACAGTTCGTACCAGACTTCATTTGCAATATGTATACATTTATATTGTGTCTCACGTCTCCTTGTACCACAGAAATGTGTCAAAATTGCCAACTCTCTGCTGGCTTAATAACTGCAGAGTTTCAAACCTCCTCTGGTATTTACATCAACACAAAAACTGCACCGTGGCATGTTTTGTTATAGCCGAGCAGCTCTTCTGGTTCTAATGTTTAGATGGCCCAGTACTTTTGTCCATATACAGTACTGATATCTTCAAACTTGATAACTTCCAATGGTTGGTCATTATGTTGATGGAAGCCATAACTGTATGTGGCAAGTTTTCCTCTTATTTGTTTTTAAAGATAGTTTTTAGTAAACATAGGTCCAAACATAATTTTCTGTTGCTTAAGATAGTAGAAATGCAAAGATTGCAACATCACAAACTAGAAAACTGGCGCAACCCACTTCTGTCTGTCTACATACAGTTAGACTGGCAGATTAGTACTCACTTCTGTATTTGGAGTTGAGGCATTTGCAGATCTTGCTTGAGAGTCTGGTTATGAAGGTTGGAGACAAAGATGCTTTTTAAGTCTTTATGACTGTATATGCTACCTAAACATGAGTGAAAAATAACCACAGCCTACCTGAACTTTGGCGTTTCATTTTGATATTAATCGTCAGTGCTGCGTATGACAGTATAAGCAGCAGGATAATGGTAATTATCAACGCTCCACTCAGGAAATACACCAAGACAACAGAGTGCTCATCTGCAAGTTCAGATGAGTGAAACAAACATTTTTGAACATGCTTTGTGTGTAAAACAGTCACAGTCATGCAAATATGAAACTTATTTTGTATTGCTACTTACGCTCTAAGTGGAGCTCTTCCCGGTCTCCAAACAGTATGTGTCCACATGAGGCAACAGCACAGTAGCTCGAAGCATCAGACAGATTAGGACTTTTCATGGGTAAGTTGTAGAAGCAGGTGTGTGTTTGTGTCTTCTCATACTCATCACTCCTGACTCCGTTGGCATAAATGAGTCCAGGATGAGATTCGGTGGAGTCCTGGAACCAGTAAACTCTGTGGCCTCCATCATAGGTATGTTTGTGTATAATACAGTTCAGAGCAGAGCCTCCAGGCTGAATGGTTTCAGATGGAACCATCGGCTCAGACTGATGGAGCAAAGTTTGGATGTTTATCCCTGAACCCTCTACACTGACAGTAACACCTTCAGAAAATTCAAAATCGTATACATAGATACCAATGCAGTAATAAGTAGCTGAGTCCGAAATCTGTATATCTGAAATGATCAAGTGATTGTTACCATTTCCAGTGTCTAGTGAGAAACGAGAATTGTTTTCAAACTCACTGTAAAACGTGCCACTTTTTTCATGTTTATAAAATTTAGACACAAGCTTTGGATTCTGTCCCAGAGATTGTTTATACCAGTAAGACATCACTGCGTCTTCTTCGTAGAAACATTGCAAAGTCACTTTGTCACCAACGCTAGGCGACACAAAACCACTTTCTTGACGCACATAAACTGAGGATTTCAGGTTAGTCTTCTGAGCTGATGAGGAAAAAAACACTGATTTTAAAAGATTATATATATCATATATGTTCTATACAGCTGTATTTAGAAGAGACAACTTACCTACAAAACCAAGTGCCAAGCAAGTCAGACACAAAGCGAACTTTAGAGTCATCATCGTGTCCACATCGTATCCTGTTGAATGTACTGACTCTCACCAAGCCCTTTATTCCACTGAGTGGACTGCATTTGATTGGCTAACGAGAAGTAACGCCTAGGAGCATTAAGACTTGTGATGTTCCACACCGATTTCTGTCCCTTTAATTTAAACTTAAATGTAATCAGGTACACTATGACATTGCTTTAACTATTGTTACTTTCATTACTTGATGTTCTGTAAATTGCTGTTTTTGATCACAACATATCAGAAAATGACAAACTGTAACATTAAATGGTACGTTAACTATTTTCATGTATTGCACGTCTGTATTACCCATGCATTATCTTCTCCAGTAACAAAAAAAGTCTTGGTCCATAAAGGAAAATCTGATTTTTATATTAAATGTATTAGCAACAGCTGGGTGTGTCTATGTTAGCTAATTGTGGGCAACACTTTCTTTTAATACTCTGCACAAGTGCCAGTGCTAACACAGACAGAAAACCTGAAGAGGTAACCAATGAGTCCCGGAAGAATATGGTAATATTAAAACCATTATGTCAAGATAACATTAGAAAATATATAAAATATATATTTTTTACATCATGCAAATTTTACAGGGGTATTCACTGCTTCATATATGAAGGACTCGTGTTTAAGAGCTGATATATGGGGCGGAGCACAAATAGATTTGCTGGGAGTCATTAAAAGAAGCTCAGGCTAATCTCTAAATAGCTGCTATTTGCGGTTGGTGGTAATGTTTACTTATATTATACATGCACAGAGTGTGCATATGCACAAATGTTAGCTATTAAAATGACTATTAATAATATTAGCTATTTTATTAGTATAGGACACCTGCTCTTCAGGGAAACTGCAAACAAACTATTGTAATTACCAGATTGTTGTATTTTTTTAACTACCAAAAGAGTAATTGGTAAGCCGAGTTAAACTGTGTGGCTGCAATGTACAAAAACAATGCAGCGACTTCCTGTTTGAGACCACAAAGAGTGCAAAGGGTCCTACAGGAGTGCATGGCTGAAGTATACTGAGAGCTATGTTTTTTGCCTATCAACCACACAGACGCTAAAAAAAGACTCCCTCAGCTCTGCTGTGCGCAGACGACACATTTAGAGTAAACAACCTGCAAAGGCTTTCAGATGCCATCGATACATTTAGGGCAGATAATCTGGAAGATTTGTGTATGTCACATAATCATTTTAGACTTTGCAATGGTGGTGGGACTTGTTGTTGTGAAATGGTTGCAGCTTTGTGTGAGCAACCTACCACACCTGGAAGAAGGCTGTGTTGCATGAGTCACATCTGCAGTGCCATGCCGGTTGTTTCCTCCTGACTCAGATTGTGTTAATGCGACTGTTTCATTCAAAAATCAATCTAGAATCAAATAATGTGTGTTGAACTAGAGGGTGAAGCGCTAATTATGTGCAGGCTTTGTTAAAAGAAGAGGGCTGTTCAGATCTTAAGCTCTGCAACACAAAGGTGCATTGTGAAACCACACAACTGTTGTACAGTTGTATGTCGCTCGCTGTACATCGTGAATGCAATGTAAGTACAGCGACAATGGAAATATCACACATTTGACAAAAGAACCTGGCTCAGCTGCAGTTAAGCAAACATGTCTGTTTATTTTGTAAGCCGCAGATTTACATTTAGTTTACGGAGGAGAAAACCACACAAACAAAAAAGCAAAAAATGTGTCATTTTTCTCACAGAGACAACAAAGAAAACATGTCCAGCTTTATTGCTTCACACTAGAATAAACACACTGGCTAAGGGTGTCCTCTTGCTGCCTTCTTGATCTGGTGGCCTTGTTTACCTTCAAAGCAGCGTAATGGAGATGGTCTGCATCTTGGGATGCCTGTGTAGAAAAAAAGAAAGAAAAATGTTGCCCTTAAACCAGCCAGCATAACCACTGGATGGCACATTAAAAGAAAACCCCACTTATAATAAAATTAATTTCAAACCACTACAAGTGAAAACTGAACATTGTGACCTTCACAAGAATATGTAATACTGCAATGCATTGAATTGTTAAGGTGCTCTTCATTCTGTGTTTTTTTTCCTTCCATTGTAAGGTCTTGAAAAACAGTTAATTTATTCACTGATAATTTTTTAAAAATTAGAATATTACAGAAAAACTTACATCTCCATTTGGATCCGAGGTCCCTGAAGACTCCGCGCGAGGGTCTGTTCATAAAAAGAAAGAAAAAAATGATCATTCTTTTAACTCAGTCAAGACAAAATGACTCTCCATTATTACTCTCCATATGTAGTCAACACAGAATTGCAGACTTTAATATACTGAACAACTGAAGTACTAAGATTGTTTCAGTAAACCACCTATGACTTAATAATAAATTAGGTATGTCCTGAGCTAATTCATTTCATTCCAGTAAACAAAATAAATAAATAATTACATTTAAGAATTTTTTTTACATCTTAGCAATTGACAGTAAGAAAAAGTACAAATTGCATTTATGTAGTATAAATATTTATGAAATAACTTTGTTAAAAAGAAAAATGAAAGAAAGAAATGTACTTGTTGTACACATTATCTGGACTTTAAGCGAGTCGACCAAAAATTTCAACCAAGTGTGCTGAAGAAACACCAGTTGATGTCTTCAGTTAACGTAACAATGAGCATTATGACTAACAGCAACTTATTAATGTCTTTCTGCCTTGTTATTGCATTCAGTAAAATGTAAAGAAGTCAGTTAACCTACCTGTGCATTTGCAGTTTTTTCTCTTGTACAAGGTATAGGCTGCATAAGCCAGGAAAACCAACAGACTTGAGTTGAACGCCAAAGCTCCGCTCAAGGCGTACACATAGATAAAAGATTCCCCCTCTTCTGTAGAGAACCAGACATTAAAAGACACCACATACATCGTATTTGATTAGAAACTATTGTTACTGTTTAACAAAAGAGACAGGAGCAGTAGCTACCCTCAATGTTCAGCTTGGCCCCATTTCCAAACAGTATGTGTCCACATGAAGCCACGGCACAGTAGTAGGTCCCAGCATGAGACCGATTGAGACTCTCCATTTTCAGGTTGTACACACAGGTTTGGGTCTGTGAGCTGCGATTCCTCTCACATTGATCATTTCTGCCTCCGTGGGTGTAGATGAGTCCAGGGTGAGATTCTTCAGAGTTTTTGAACCAGTAAACACTGTGTTTTTCACAGGTTCCAGCGTGCACTGTACAGTTCAGCATCACAGAGCCTCCAGACTGGATGGTCTCAGGTGCTGATTGATGAACTGAAGCTTGGAAAACCAAATCTGAATCCTTCACTTGGATGATAATCCCCTCCAAAAATTCATACACATATGAATAGCCACTTATGCAGTAGTAAGTAGCAGAGTCTGACATTTGTGCTTTTGAGATCTTCAAGTTGTTTTTATAGTTCATAGTTTCCAGTTCAAAGCGAGACTCATTCTTAAATTCATCAGTGAACGTGCCATCTTTTTCATGCTTATAGAATTTCGACACCAGCTGTGGTTTCTGTCCCAGAGGTTGCTTATACCAGTAAAACATCACTGCAACAGTAGTTTGATTGAATGAACAATTTAAAGTTAAATCCTGACCAGCTTTAACAAATGTGATATTTAATGATGGTGATAGCTTCAGAGCTGCCAGATGAACTGAAAATAAAAGAAAAAACACAATGAACTTAATATAATAACTGGATAAGTATTGGAATTTATGAGATTGTATAGCTGTCAACAATATTATTTAAGATGCAACTTACCTATTGATCCTGAGAGTAGATATGCCACATAGAAGGATAACAGTGGGGCTGTCATTTTGTTCAAATTGCTGTGGACCATTGAGAGAAGGTCTTTACGTTCTCTACTTATCAGAGACAAGACTGTTTTTGATTGGTCACTCAGAATGACTGAAAGATCACATGCTCAGTGCCCCCTGTAGGGTTCATTTAGGTCTATGAGACGATCTACAAAGGAGGTAATCAAAGCAGATTTGAAAAAGTTTATTTCAAAGAGCAAGTTGTGCAGATTTACTGAAGAAAATGTACATCCAGTTTACATTATGGCAGGCTCTGCCTGTACATGTGACCAATCACATGAGTACTACTGAATAATTTACTCATCACTCAATTAATGTTATTCTACTAATGAAGGTGCTTTGCAACCTGCAACATATGTAAATGTTCACCATTAGCATTGGCTAGTTAACATTAGCATGCTTTGAAGGTCTGAATGTATTATGCATGTTTGGTAGCCAGGTCTCACCTCTTGATTTTGTCACCGTAATGTTTATGAACAAGAATAAACTTGTGAGCCTTCACAGACTTTACAATAAACGTATCTTTAGTCATATTGTATAATGTTTAGGTCTTTTTTGTGACTTTTTCAGTGTTCATGTGGATAAAAACTGAGAGATTTAGTGCTTTATTTTGTACAGCTTGTGTAGTTATACAATGTCATACAAACACAACAGCATAAGGAGATCTATTTAATCATGGTAGAGGTGTTTTGTTTTTAATTAACACCATATGGCTCAACGTGAAGAAAAGTAAGAGAAAGCATAACAGAAATGTTTCATGTGGTATTTTTAACATAGACTATATATGAATGTAACCACTGTGATGTCACCCACTGTAGTACCAGAAATACACTGTCACATAGCTGACTGACACAAATCTCTGTCCTACTAAGGACATGCGTATGTCCGGTATTTAAAAAAAAAACAACAACAACACAAAGATGCTTCATAGCAACTGCGTCTGTTATTAAACTGCAGGAACGTGCAGAAATAGAAGCTACAGTGAGACAACTCTGTTGATGACTGCATTGATTTTTTACTCTTTGAAGATCGGGCTCTGGCTCCAGGGCTGGCATTGACATACACTCACTCTGGGTTCTTTGTTAGCTTTGTGTTAGCACGCTGTGTGTGCGGATCCTTGCAAAGAGCCAGTGTAATGCTGGTGGCTGTTTCTGTTCTAGATGCAATGTGCACTTTACGTGGAAACTCTTGTTCTTTTGTGCAATAAAGATAAAAGTAATATCAATATCACCACTCCTCAAACGTTAGACTGTCTCCCTGCACATAAACGCAGGAGGAAAAATACACGTTTGATGTTTTTTCCCCCTTACTATCTATTGATTGTGCAGATAATTGAAAAACCTAATCATATCATTCTTATTGTAACTTCCTATTTCTGAATTTAGTAGAGTAATCTGCATTATAATATATCACATTCTATTACTGTGTTAACAAAAAGTGTCATTTTTGACATAGTAACATATTATGTTAAGTCTGTATACTATATATTTTCAGTTTGAAAATATGGATGTTTTTTAAGTGATCACAACTGACTGTACATGGGTAAACTATATTACCATGCTGGTTCATAAATTAGCATAAACCAGTAGAACAAAGAAACATTGTAATTAGTAACATAAGACAAAATAGCATCACTCTGCTCACAAAATTGAGGCCTAGCAGACAGCTATTAGCAGTTATTGGCTAGCACACCTATCAACCTATCGCATGAGTGAGCCTAAATGACCCAGTACAACAGTAACAAGTAACAAGGAGGGTGCTCAGTGCATGAATGGAAGCCCCCAGCAGATGAGGCCTACTTTAGAGTAACTAAAGGAGAGTTCAGGGTTACATGTTCCAGCTATATACTTTATCAAAAGGAACATTTTAAGCCTAATCTTAAGAACCTAAAGTAGAGAGGTTATCCCTCTCCTGAATCCAAAGTGGGAGCTGCTTCCACAGATGAGAGGCCTGTCCCATAAACCCCAAGTGGTCACGGCAGATCACTAGCTGTGCCTGAGCCTGGTTCTATTGCGGGTTTCTTCTCATTAAAAGAAAGTTTGAGCACTTAGCAACAACTAAGTGCTTGTTCAAAGGTGGTTGTCGTTGGGGTTTTGTCTGTATTATTGCAGAGGCTTAGACCTTACAATAAAGGGCCTTGATGTGGCTGTTGTTGTGATTTGGCACTTTATAAATAAAACTGAACTGATTTGAAAAAGTAAGCTGCAGTCTGAGAGCAAATCGTTGTACTGGGTCAGGATGCTACTATTACCCACCATTTAGTTTGAAATGTTAGAAACATAAAACGTGTTTTTGTTTTGTTTTAATGAATGGATGCTCAGTTCATTGCAAATAATGCAGGGCCACAGCTTTGGCTCTGGGTTTTATTTTTTTAATATTTTATGTATTTTACAAAAACAACTAAGCAGCAGATAACTTTAAACTATAATGACTTTCCTAAAAAGTGAAGCTTTTTGTACTTTTAGGGAACTGAAACTGTTCAGGATGGATGACTGCTGTTTTTACAAAGAAGCAACTTCCTGTGGAGCAAGAGATGCATTCACACAGTTGAAGCTGAAGGTATGTAAAAGAAATCCATCTCCTTCGATCTTTTTTTCATAATCGTAGTTTATTGCCGATTGCTTTTAGTTTTTCACGTACACAGCACGTCTTGTGAGAGTGGGCTTGCAAACATGAGAGGTTATGTGGCCAGGGGGCAACAGCCCGGTCTTCCTGTGTTTAAGCTCTCGTAGGACTTATGTTTCCACCAGTGGAAACTTACACTCTGTCGCTCACATCACCTTGACCACAGAAGTGAAAGGTAAACAGTGAGAACTTACTGTAGCTGTGACCTGCATTTACGAAGATATTAATAGATCATGGGGGATTTTTATGCTTCTCTACACTACATTTGGGTTCAGTTTGATAGTCTATGTATAACAATGCTGAGCTCACAATAGTTATTAGTCATCCAGCTGGTACACACAAAATATATTTTATTTTACATGATTTTACATTTGGCAGTGAGTATCTTTGCATCCATTCACACTTTTCTGCTCTTTACTCTAGAGTACACACAAATATTATCCACATTTTCTTCTTGACGATGTTGTTTACTACTCCTCTTCAGACTCAGAGCTGCATAGTGGAGGCTGTCTGCATCTTGGCTCTGTTAGTGACAGACAAATGGGGGGATTGTGTTAAAATATAACTGGAAACATATCATATCTAATATAAATATAGCTTCTGCTTCTATTAAAAACATGTGAGCAGATTCTATAGGCTTTTTCACCTACCACTGCATCTGAGACTGTACAGGTTTGATGAGGAACAGCTCCTGCAAATCAAAGAAAATAAATAAGCATGCTGGTCAGATAGTTAGAGGATTGTTGTCATTAGAGATGGCAGAGACCTCACCTTTGCAGACAGAGCAGAGGTTTTTCCTAAGCTTGTACATGATGAAAGCCAAGACAAAGAGCACAATAAAGGAACCTCCTAATGCCGCGCTCAGGAGATAAACTAAGACAGGGGAACCTAACACACACACAAAACAGATGTTACACAGTCAGTGTTTCACAGATTGCTTGAAACCGTAGTATGAAGTCACCCTCCTGCAGTATCACCTACCTGCAATCTCAACCTTTGTTCCATTTCCAAAAATAATCTCTCCACAGGAGGCCAAAGCACAGTAGTAGATCCCAGCATCAGCGGAGCTCACTGACTTTATTGCAAGATTTAAAGTGCAATTTTTCCTGTGAGGTGTTTCCTGTGAGATGTCTGCACACACGTGTCCCTCGCTGGGATACATGACTGTAGACTGAGACGCTCCATGCCTGAACCAGTAAAGGTTCAGCTCCCCTGCACATGGTTCAGCTTCCACTGTACAGGTCAAGTTCAAAGAGTCCCCCAAGCGAAGCGGCTTCAACGTTGGCTGGTCTATTGCAGATCCGATGCTGGTCGCTGGTGATTTGACATGAAGGAAAAGTCCTTGTCCAAATTCAATAGCGTTAAAGACTAAAACCCCACAGTAATACGTCCCTGAATCTGACAGGCTGAGGTTTGTGATTTTGAGATATTCTTTTTTACCTTCTACAAGGACTTTAAACCTGTCTTTATACTGTGCATAGATATCAGCTTCTGGGTTGTGCTTCATCCGAGTTGATATGATGTTAGGTTTGCCACCCAGGCTTTGCTGGTACCAAGAAAGGAAAGTTACAGCATCATCTTGACAAATGCATGTTATTGTTACATTCTCCCCGACTTTAGCTATCTTGATTCCACTCTCCTGAATTACACTTGAGGTCTTGTGAGCAGCTAGCACCTGACCTGGACAGAAATGCATACAATTATTTTAATTATATCTTTAACATCTTATCAGTCTCTTTTTAGAATTTACATCCTTGAAAAAAGAAACTGTGAAAAAAGTGAAAAATACTCACAGATTTTATATAGAAGTGCAAGAAAAGCACAAAAGGGCATCATCTCTGCAGCTCTGCAGTATGTATCGTGTGCCTTTACGGACGCACCCAACTCTTATAGGAGACGAAGACTGATTGTGATTGGCTAAGCTCAATGGTTGGTTTTAAATTCAGAACTACAGTTTGTTTCTTTCCAAAAGATCAGACTGATCAGGTGACTGGAGGTGTGATTGGGTTCAAGTCTTTTTTGGTGACATCATTGTTGCTGTACTAAGGGCAGAAGGTGTGGTAATGTGTATTTTATGTCGGAAAGTTTCTTGGGCCAATTTTTGTTAGTTATAGAGGTTTGTGTGTGTTTGTATTTGCTCTGCAACACATCTAGGGTGTTTTTTAATATCTGATCTATAGATGTGTGTTTAAGTCACAACGCAAGTTTTCATAGTTGCATGAATTTGTATGGGGAGGTGTGTTTAAATAGTTACGTGGGTTAAGAGGGAGTGTTAGTGGGGGGAGACACAGAAAGTAACGCAGAAATCAGGTCAAGAAGTTTAAACCAACTAAAGTGAATAATGACATGTTATGGTTAATGGCAACATTGTCTATGCTGTGATCCAGTTAATGAGTATAAGGGAGGAATTCACATTTGTTCCTGTACTTGTAGACATTTTAAAAAATCTCAGATTTATATGGTCATATATGAAGAAATTGGTGTACAGATGTTTTCAGGATCGACAATGGTTGGAGGGTTTGGCGATAATTTGTGCAAGGGACAACCTGAAAAATGAAGCTAACGTGGAAGTGACAAAAACTGCAGTTGCTCTGGGAACCATCTGATGCTGTCTGAAAGTATTTCAAATTGAAAAGCGATTAAAAATGACTTTTATATTGCTCCTGGGTCTCCAACTCAGCATTTTTGAGCTTGTTCTGGACTTTTCAGCTACATCGTAGTTCTTATTATATTCTTATTTATAGTTCTTGGTTTCTTGTCTCATTATGTTAGTTCCCTTTTGTGTCCAGTTTGTGCTAGTTTCATCTCTGTGACTTGTAATCAGCGTCTCCTGTGTGAGTCAGTGTTTGTTACTGTTTTTAGCTCACCAGTTGTGACCCCGTGTCTGTCTGGCCTCTCTGTGCCCTGTCTTTGTGGTTGTCTGATTTTCCCTGTTCTTTCTGTCAAGTTCATAAATATTTAATCCTGGTTCCTGTGTTAATCTCTTCCTGTTCCTGTAGTCATCTCTTTGTGTTTCATCCTTTTGTGTCCTCTTGAAGTTTATCATCTCTACATGTTTGTTTACATCTTGTCAGTTACTACCTACCCCACTCTATCAGTTTTTCTTTTCCTGTTTGTTTTCTGCCAGTTACCAGCTAATAAAGCTGAGTTTTGAGTTTAATTCTGCCTGCTGAGACCTACATCTAGGTCTGATCTTAGTCAGCCACATGCCTGTTTCGTAACACTTGGATTTGACTTGGACTTGTCTGCCCACACAAAGAAAGGTATTCCTACACTATATTGATGAAAGTATTCCCTCACCCATCCAGAACATTAAATTCAGGTGTTCCAATCACTCCCATGGCCACAGGTGTATAAAATCGAGAACCTATACATTCAGAATATTCAATCATTTATGAAAGAACTGGTCGTTCTCAGATTTCCAGCATGGTACAGTGATAGAATATCGGCAACAAGACCAGTCATGAAATGTCTTTGCTACAGGAAAGTGTTTTTAAAAAGCAGGACTGATTGGGAATGACAGCAACTCATAAATGAACTGTTAGGTCACATAAAACCACAGAGTTGAGTAGGCGCATAGCGTGCAAATGTCACCAACTCTCTGTAGAGTCAATCACTACAGACCTCCAAGCTTCACGTGGCCTTCAGATTAGCTCAAGAACTGTGCATAGAGAGCTTCATGGAGTGGGTTTTCATGGTCAAGCTTGATCCAAGAGTTACATTACAAAGCACAACTCAAAGTGTCCGACGCAGCACTGGACTCTAGAGCACTGAAGCCATGTTCTCATGCTTGTCTGTCTGGCAATCCAATGGGCGAGTTTGGGTTCGGTGGTTGCCAGGAGAACAGTGCTTGTCCAACTGTACTGTGCTAAGTGTAAAGCTTGGTGGAAAGGGGAATATGGTGTGGGTTGTTTTTCAGGAGTTGGGCTTGGCCCCTTAGTTCCAGTGAAAGAAACTCATAGTGCTTCAGCATACCAAGACACTTTGGACAATTTCATGCTCCCAACTTTGTGGGAAGTTTGGTGTGGAAGAACTTAAGTGGGCTGAGTCCCTAACTCAACCTGATGGTTGGTTTGATTACACAGCGAGGTTTAACGTAACATTGCTTTTGCAACGCTTGTTTATTTCCTGTAGTTTCACAGGTTCTGTGCACATATGTTTGGTCAAAGGTCGCACTCTGTGTGTGGACAGGGCAGTGACAACTGGAGGAGAGACAGATCCTGTTGTGTTTTTCTTTTCTTTTTTTTGCTGACAGATGTTGATTTCACTTCATGCCACTGCAATACAATGAACTAGAAATTCATAGAAAATTGCAGGAAATGTGCATTATTCAACCCTCCACCCATCCATCCACCCACCCACCCGCCCACACACACACCATTGTTCTCTTCTTTTTTCTGGGTTGTTTCAGTTTTGTAATGAGTGGCGATGTACTTTCAAAAGGTGACAAAATATTCTGGTCCATTCCCACAAATGTTTTGGATGTCAACGTACATGCACATGACTGTGAAGTCCAGACATTTCACCAGTAACTGGCAAGAGTGAAGGTTCACTCTGACAAAAATGACTCAGGGTGCCAGATTAGAGCCCCTGGTAAAAGATTCCAATGCACACTTACATGCACTTACATGTTTTTGGTGGTGAAAAGGGAACAATCTTGACTGTTGTCAGGTATTTTTATCCATTTTCATACTTTTAGCTAACGTAGCATTTTCATTGGCTCCTTTCAGCTTCGCACTTGCCACATTTGGTTGCATTAGAACTTCACCAGGCAGAAGTAGACTACTGCATGTGACTCATATAAGTCTTTTTGATCTTTGTGGTCAGGTACTGTTTTAAGAAAGCTGCGGTGAAACTTCTACGACTGTTGACTCAGAACAGATGCTGCTTTACTGACCAACAGTCTTCTCACTTTAACCCACACTTCCTGAGTAGTGCAAAGTGACAGTAAGCTGTGCAATGCTCACGGCTTCTTTGACGAGCCAGAGCTACAATGGAAACATTTTGTTGTCGTTCTTTTACAAACAGTTGAGAGGAAGTCGTGTTGCAGGTTAAAAGCGTCAACTGGTAATGAAGAAAAAAGCAGGTGTTTAGTGTGATTTTGGCATGTTGGACAAGACTTTTTCTTTCTCTCAGTTGTCATTTTATTGTCTTCTGTTCTCATGTTGAACTTCTCCAAAAAGCATGGCCAGATGACATTTTTCCACTTGGGTCATCTGGCCATAAAGTCTTTATTTTTCCAGTCAGTTCACAAAAAATCCAGAGCAGCGTACTTTATTTAAATAAACTGCAAACATGTTATTATGTATTTTCCAATTCCTTTCACTTAGAGTGAGCAGGATTAACACAGAGATATTAAGAAGTTGCTCTTTGAAGCTCTAGGTTTAGACGGCCAATGCAGTAAGAAAAAAGAAATGAGCGGATGTTTTGTGTATTTGGCTCTTCCGTGTTCAAATCATAAAAACCAAAGTGTAGCTGATGTAATTATGCTTATTCTTTGCCTTCAGTTTTAAAGGGTGCATGTAAATAGATGAACATGTGCAGTTTAAAAGCTCCAATTTTTTATTGGGACTGTGTTAAAGTAGCTTTGTGTGAATATACTTTATAATTATTGAATACTGAGCCTTGGTGAGACCACCCTCAGTTCATCCTCTGGTAGAAACAAGCTGCTTTAGCTCCTCCTGCTTTAAGGGCACCCGCCCTTTAAACAAACTCTTCTGATTGGCAGCCTGTTGAGCAGCATGTAGGTGGTGCTTCTGCGCTTGCAGGCAGAGATGTGTGGCTGAGATGACCATATAAAGAATAATCTCTCACAGTCACTCTCACTTGCTGTACACAGGTACAAGAGTAGAAAAACACAACAGTAATGGATTGGTTTCGTGAGTTGAAATTAAACTGTGTTGAAATGCTCCTATAAGCATGACTTGCCACATGGTAGTTATTGTGAAACAATTTGGTGCATTTGGGTAATTTTTTTATAGCCTTGAATTCTGATGGTCATTTGAATATAAAAATCATATAGCATCATCAGTCAAATCAGATTTTAAAAAGTAGAAATGACACAACAGAAAATAGGGAAAAGCACAGTAGGTACATGAGGCTAGGTCAGCAAACTTATTTTGTAGTTTTCCGTTAACATTTTGGACTCATATATTTGCAGTACTTGCCGAGTTTCAGTAGACCCAGAGAAAGCTAGAAGCTATCGTGGTTTCCTAAAACAATATTAACTCATCATTTACCAAAACGTTTTAAAACCATCAAAAACTATGAATGTAGACTGAATCCTTGTTCCAAATAGGTCAAAAACACTGTGAACACCACAATGGGGAGGAGTATGTATGTTTTTCCACTGTGCTTCAAGAAGTAAATTCAGGTCACTCAGTGGCATTTCCATTATCACAGTACATATGCGTGCCTGCGCTGCTGGGAAAATATCTCATTTAGTGGCCCACACTTGAAGCACTTTGCTTAAATTAGTTCATGAAAATGGATCAAAAACAGGAATATGGCAGCAACTTAAAACCAAATGAAATGTTTTTTTGCAAAATAAATTTAAAAAATTATATTTTAGCACGGTGGCACGGTGGTTAGCACTGTTGCCGCACAGCAAGAAGGTCCTGAGTTCAATTCCAACGTCAGGCCGGGGTCTTTCTGTGTGGAGTTTGCATGTTCTCCCCATGTTTGCGTGGGTTCCCTCCAGGTACTCCGGCTTCCTCCCACCGTCCAAAGACATGCAGCTTGTGGGGATAGGTTAATTGGATAATCCAAATTGCCACTAGGTGTGAATGTGCGAGTGAAAGTGAGTGCGAATGGTTGTCTGTCTCTGTGTGTTAGCCCTGCGACACACTGGCGACCTTTCCAGGGTGTACCCCGCCTCTCGCCCTATGACAGCTGGGATAGGCTCCAGCGTCCCCCGCGACCCTGAAAAGGATAAGCAGAAGCGAATGGATGGATGGATGGATAAAAAAAACATGGTAACAGAGAACAGAAAGTAATGCCAGGCCCCTACAAACCTTATCATATTGCTCCTCCTCCTTCCTCTAAAAATTCAAACAGGTTCAGCTCTGCATCACTTCACTACTGTTTTTTCTTTGTGACTTGACTGTGGGGAGGTTTTGAACTTATTAATAGACATAAGTGTCAAAGCATACGTGAGAATGAGAAGTGACAGGTCACAACTGTTACTGTGAAGCAACTGGAACAAACAAACAGCATAAAAAAACAACCACATAGACATCCTGTTAGGACGGAGGAGCGGTGGGTTGTTTGTTTGGGGGGACTGGTGAAAAAACCGCTGGGCTTAAACTCGCTGTTAGATAGGTTGACCACAGTGGGAACTCAGTAGCGAGATGTGTTTTTGCATTTCTTATTACTCAGCCGGCTGAAAAACACATCCGTTTCAATAGGAAACAAGATCAAAGTTGAACAAACATCCATTCCTTACGACTCTCTGTTTGTTTGTTTGTTTGTTTGTTCTTTCTGGATAAATAACATAATGTCAAATGAAGTCATGACAGTCACATTTCATCATGGCACCAGGTTAAAAGCATAACTTCCTGACTTACTCACTTATGAAATTCCATAATTTCAGGGAAAAAGTAGCACTGTGCTCCAGCAGATTGCTCCGCTGCTTCTTTGCTACCTTTTCTTACACAATAAAGAAGAAAAGTGTTTGTTTTAAGACATCAAAAGTTGTCATGATCGTGGGGTTTCGGGGGGTTGAACAAAGGGGGCAGCAAGTAGCTTTTTATGTCAGTCAACCACAACAACACATCTAAACACCTCACTGTGTGGGTGGATTGCTTTGTGTTTAGAACAAAACACGTCTCACAAACATCAGTCTTTAATATGTGGAGATAAGCATCTTGCCTTTGTGGTGAGCTTACCTGAAATAACATATATCTCACCACTTAGCTATCTAGTGGTCACGGCCACATCTAAGCGTTGTGTGATCGCTTGAGCAAAATGTTGATCTTTTCACAAGTTTACCAAAGCACAATAATGGTGGGCTACTGCCCTCTGCTGGTCTAAAGCGTAACTGATATTAAATTGCAGGGTCCTCCACCCAGTTTACATATTAGGTTCTATCTGATATGTAAACTTTAAACTGATCTGTACTTCCATCCATTGTTTTAACCATTTTGTGCAAAAATAGTTTATATAGTTTTAATGGTTTAACAATTTTAATCTTTTATTATGCATTGTTGTGCTTTGATCTTAGCATAAATATAGATTTAGATTCACAAATGCAAAGTTAGGTAAGGGTTAAAAGAACAAGATAAAAAAAAATATTTAAAAAAAAAAGATAAAATAAGGATAAAAAAATTAATAATAACACTTCACTTACCTATTTGTACTTTTTTTTTTTATTTAAAAAAAAGTACAAATAGGTAAGTGAAGACAAGTGTGGTATGCAGATGTCGATGTAGATGGATGTACAAAGGAGCTTAATGTGCAAAATTAACTTAATGTGCAAAGTGACCTGATGTGCAAAATTTTAGTTGAGGTAGGTCAGCTGTTCAGGAGTCTGATAGCAGTGGGGACGAAGGAGTTGTTGAGTCGGGATGTTGTAGATTTCACACTTTTAAACCTTCGTCTATGAAGGTGTTGGGGGTGTGTGGGTTCTTTGAGGATGGAGGCAGCTCTCCTCTGCTCTGCAGAGAGGGCAGTGGAGTCCTGATAATCTTCTCTGCAGTTGTTATCACTCCCTGCAGGCGTTTGCGGTCCATAGCAGTAGTGCTGCTGTACCATGCAGTGATGCAGCTGGTCAATGTGCTCTCCACAGTGCAGCTGTAGAAGCTGCAGAGGATCTTGGCCGACATATCAAATTTCCTCAACCAGCTAAGGAAATACAGCTGATGTTCACCTTCAAATCAAAAGGTTTGCCTTTCTACTGAAACCAACATGGTTCATAGGGTGATACTTTCACTTTGAAGGTGAAATTTACTTGCCTGGTTTCTTTCAGACGTGTTGGTCAAGACACCACGCAGCTGGTCAAGACATCTGCGTGGTGTTCAGTGTCCAGGTGAGGTCCTCACTGATGTGGATGCCCAGGTATCAAAAGCTGCTCACCCTTTCCACTTCACGCTCCCGGATAAACAGCGGCTGGTGAGGCCTCCTCTTCTTCCTCGTGTCCACTATCATCTCCTTTGTCTTATCAGTGTGGAGGTTAAGGTTGCTGTCCTCACACCATGACCCCAGACCGGCCACCTCTCTCCTGTAGGCCACCTTGTCCCGTCCCGTGATGCAACCGATCACTGCAGTGTCATCTGCAAACTTCAGTATGATGTTATCTTTGTTGGAGGCGACACAGTCGTGGGTGAACAGGGTACAGAGGATGGGGCTCAGGAGGCAACCCTGTTGGACACCAATGTTTGTGGTAATGCTGGCTGAAGTCTTGTTGCCAGCCAAGAAAGTCTTTCCACACTATGCAGGAACTGAGTCCCTGTTGTCATGGTAAGAAGGGTTGGGGCCTAAACGCAAATCTCTCAGACAGACTAGCTGAGAAAACTCCTCCAAAATTCAAAGAGGAAAACAAACTCAAGAAAGGATTTAAAATAAAGTCTTAAGGCTTCAGCAACGGTCGGCAGAGGTTTTATGCAAGACACCAACACGTCTGAAAGGACTCACTAGCTTACCACCAAGCTGAAACCAGACAAGTAGAATGTTCACCTTTAAAGTGAAAGTTTCACCCTATGAACCATGTTGGTTTCAGTAGAAAGGCAAACCTTTTGATTTGAAGGTGAACATTCTCAGTTTTTAGGTTGTGGCACACTTTTCCCTCTTTCTCTTCTGATTAAGAAACTACTTGGCAAGTGTTTGCAACCAAGTCAGCATCTACTGTGCACACAAAGAGCAACTGTTTCTGCTTGTGACCATAGGTAGGTTAAAGTGCAGCACCATATACTTCTTGGCAATCATGAGGTCACTGACAGTCTGTAAATTTGGGTCTCTGTGCTTTAGAAAATAAGGTCCCAGTGACTGCCAGCAACTACATACAGGATTCCACTGAAACATGTCTTTAGGGCTTTGCAACTGGTAGCACAGGGTAAACAGGACACTCCAACATACCGAGTGCCAATCACAGGAGGTATCGGAAGGGAAATGTGGAACATAATCAGGGTAACTACAAAACTCAGACAAAAAACCCACAATAAACACGACATGAGTGACAACAACTAACAAAATAACCACACAAATATGCTTATAAAATGATAAAAAGTCATAGTGAGAAGAAATGTGATCCCCTAATAATCCTCTGATAATTGTGATAATTTTGTCATTATTTTTCTAACCCTTTATGTGTAGAGTGTTACTTAAAAAAAGTAAAAGTAAAAGAGGAAGTGCAAAAAAAACATAATTTAATCACTCAGATGGTCTAAAATTGAAAGTGATTCACACAAAAATAGCTGTTTCCTGTGGCACATGACGGAAACCCACATCCGTACGTGATTCTCGCCCAGAGATCATATTCAGCGAGTGTGTATTTTTTCTGTTTTTGTAACAGTCACTTTATAAAGGCCTGCATGTGTTGCGTTTAGGCAGGAGTGTCAAACATAAGGCCCGGGGGCAGGAATCAGCCTAGTGGAAACTCCAATCTGTGCCACTGGATAGCTTCAGAAAATGTGAAGGCGTACAGAGATTTAAAATGTCAAAACATTTTTACTAATTTAACAGCTTTATCCATATCAGTAACATTAAATTCAGTGGTCGAATGTTTGTGGATGCTGGAGGCATTCCCGCTCTTTGTTTTGATCATTGCTGGGGTCATTACTCAAAACTTAAAAAGTAATGCATTACGTTACTTAATTACACGCAGGACAAAGATGTTCTTTATGCTACTCGATAAGTTGCTTTCATGTTACTGTGTAAAATTATCTGAGAGTGTAAGAACCAATAAGCAGGATCGATATGCAGGCAGACTAAGGATTCTGGGGAATTGGACTACTGGGAACCAGTTCTCTACAAGAACCGGTTCTCGATTCCCATCTCTTTTCATACTGCATACTAAGTAATTAACTAAAACAGAAACAATTAAAAGACAGATTTATTCTTTAATAAAACAAACACATAGAAAGCACACATTTAACATGTAGTTTTCATGTTTGGGTTGCTTAATGTCAAAAATGGGCTGTATGTGGCCCACGATGTAAAATGAGTTTTACATCCCTGCATTTGGAGGACATTTGTCACATTTTTCTAATAGGGGTAATACATAAGTACACTTAGCTATTATTAATATCTGGTTTTCTTCCACACTATGAATATCTTCCTCTCCACACCCCAACGTGACAGATGTCTGCCACTCTTTTAGCCTGGTTCTGCAAGAGGTTTCTTCCTGTTAAAAGGGAGTTTTTCCTTCCTACTGCTGCCAAAGCGCTTGTTCATAGGGAGTTGTCTGATTGTTGGGGTTGTCTCTGTATTCATTTAGGGTCTTTACCTTCCAATATAAAGCACTTTTTCTCTTTTTGCTTACCTGCCATTAACTCTGCTCCCTTAGCTGAATAATAACGGAAAGTTAAAACATAACTTAATATTTCCCTGACACACATATGCAATGTGGAGCAAAGCCTCACAAAGTAAAGGAACAGATACATTGAGAATAAAAACAAAGACACAAGACAAGCACCACAAAACCCTCAAACAAAACCTCTAGACCCTGGAATCTAGTTTTTGATGTTTTTTTCAACATCAAGACTGTTTCTCTTAGTTTAGAAAAATAAAGTTCATATATACACTACAAGTCAAAAGTTTGGACACACTGAAGCAGCATGGCTACCACAGCATCCTGCAGCGATATGACATTTCATCTAGTTTGTGTTTAGTTAGACCATCATTTATTTTTCAACATGACAGTGATCCCAAACATACCTCCAGGCTGAGTGAGGGCTATTTGACCAAGAAGGAGTCAGTGCTGCGTCAGATGGCCTGGTCTCCACAGTCACATGACCTAAACCCTGTTGAGATGGTTTGGGATGAGATGTGAGAGTGAAGGCAAAATAGCCAACAAGTGCTCAGCATCTCTGGGAACTCCTTCAAGACTGTTGGAAAAACATTTCAGGTGATGACCTTGTGAAGCTCATAGAGAGAATACCAAGTGTGTGCAAAGCAGTAATCAAAGCAAAGGGTGGCTATTTTAAAGAATCTAAAATATAAAACATGTTTTGAGTTATTTCAAACTTTTATTTTACTTGTCCAACCTCTGGTAAAAATTTAATGCACAGCTTAAATTTCACTCACAAACAACTCAAACCCACAGGAAAGGTTTAAGAAGTGAAATTTAGTTGGGTCACCAAATGTAGGCTCATAGATTATAACGTATATGCTGAGTTTCAGTAGAGTTAAGAGTTAAGTTTCCCCTGTGATTTCACTCAGTGTGCACAAATGAATACTGTCTGAAAGTAGTTTTGTTCCAAAGACATGAAAGAGTGTACATCAAAATGTGTTTCCTGTAATAACTTTTTTCCTCTTTAAAATAGGCCAGGAACACTGAGTTGGCTACTCGTTCACCACTTTGGGGAGCAGATGCATTGTGTGGTGAAACTGAGCGGTTTTGTTTTGGGGGGGGAGGTTTTCCACTGTGTTATGAAAAAGTGAATTTAGGTCACTCAGCCACAAACAGTCCTGCCTCTAATGTCTGCACTGTTGCACTGTTGATCAAATAACTCATTTAGGTGCATTGCATTGGAAACATTTTTGCAATCCACCCACCCAACCCTCAGTACATCCTGAAATTTATTCAACTTGGAGCCTAATCCTCTTTTTTTAAAATAAACAACCAAAACTAATCGAACAACCTTCTTTGAGAAGTTAATATTAACCAACATCACAGATGTAGGCGAGACAGTGGCCATAATTTTGACTTGACTGAACAAAATCACTCCACGTGAGACGTTCTAATTGCAGAGTAGATTGGGTCATTGACTGTGTCCTTTCTTTGTCTTCTACTTGTCTCAGTCTTTTTCTTGAAATTCACAGTTGCATACTGCACAACAGCACAGTCTTCAGTCTGTGGGAAATACAAAAGCCATATGATAGAATTTGTCCATATACAGTGGAATGCAAAAGTCTTCATCCACCCCTCATTTTTTATATTTTACTAGAAAAATGTGAAATATGTGGAAATACAGTTTAAAAGAAAACGGCAGGCTTTGTACAGTTCCAACAAGTTTGAACATTTTTGTATGAACACTCTAACCCTGTTCAACACAGCCTTAACTCTTAGTCTTTTTTTGTAATTTATTTAGTAGTCTTTGGGAATAGTTCTCCAGAACTGAAGAACACAAAGCTCTTCTTTGAACATTGGCTGGTTTTTGTTCTGCTCTCTGTCAGGATGATCGGGCCTCTGGGGAGGCCAGTTCATGACTATACATATAGGCTTTTACTGGACTGGCAGCATGTTTGGGATCATTATTATTAAAAATTAAATGGATTAAAATCTCAATCTACTTATTTTCCCTTTATTCAATCACTTTTGACAAAATGTGCAACATCATTGGCTAAATGCAGCCCCAAACCATGACAGAGTCTCCTCTGTGGTTGATAGATGGCTGTAGACACTCACTGTCATGTCTCTATCCTGACCTCCTCCATACATACTAACGATGATGTGAACTGACATTTTCTCATTTAGATTTTTCACTCCATAAAACCTGCTGCCAGTGGTATACTTCAGGTTTTTCTCACCTGATGGATCAACTGAAAGACCGGATGCATCTCTCAGAAGCTGTGTCAGGTCTTTGCTGGTGATTTTCTTATTTCTTAAGAACACGATTCTCATTTCCTACTCATGCGTGCAAATATTTATAGACACACTGTGTTGAGATATACCAAGCATTTGGCTCACAGATCCTTTTGTCTTGTTGGTGCAAAGTTGCTATTTTATGTCTGTCACACTGTGTATCTTTGGCATTTTTGGACGCTTCGGCTAAAGAAATAGGAAGAAATTATGTGCTGTGCCTAAAGATACAATTTAATATTAGTTCATTGTCAGTTTTGGGGAGTAACGGAATACATGTACCGGCGTTACGTATTTAAAATACAAGATATGAGTAACTGTATTCCGTTACATTTACCGTTTAAAAAGGTGGTATTCAGAATGCAGTTACTTTGTTGAAATAAATAGATTATACGGAGGTCTTTTCCTGTTTCATATGTTAGGCTATGCTCTATTTTTGGTAATTCCACATTGGTGGAAACCAAAACAAAACACGCAGAAGAGAGCCTGACGAGCCCAGTTGTAAGTAAGCTATTAAGACTCGACTGTACGCTGTGTTCGTGTTTTCCTCCGAAACAACAAGTTCCGTTGGTGCAGCCTTTGAACGCCTCTCTCTGTCTCAAACTTGACCCACACATATGAAGAGAGAGAGTATGCATTGTATGCAAACGGCTACCAAACAGCCACCATAATTCGTCATACAATGAGAACAGGACAAATCAACAATTGACAATGACTAATTAACATTAAAATCTGTAACTTAATGTATTGTTTGGAGTTTAGTCTGTTACTGTTACTGTTTTTACCATTTCTTTTTGGAGCAACTGTAACCCACATTATTTCCTTAGGGATTTATGAAGTATTCTCGTTTCTCCTCCTCTTCTTTTCTCTTTTTTCTAAAATGAGCACCTGATGGCTTTGAACTTTTCTTGTCCATCTTGGTTTTAATTTTGCACTCCAGTATGAACACCCATCCCCCAACTCGAGGATTACCACAACATAATCTAACACACCTACACCTTAGTTCACAGATTCACTTTGTCTAGGGTTTATTTCTGAGATTTCACACAACCCAGGATTCAAATCATGAATACATAATGGGCTTGGATTTACATCATTATGAATGAAATGTGCTCTATTTGGAAGCAGCCAGCCCCCCTTCCCTTTCGACGGGTTATGTGTGAGACTTTAAATCATCAAACTGTAAATTAAAGTTCCCTTTACCCCTAGTTTATTGTTTGTTTACTTGCACTGCTGTAACTGGAGCCTCGTCGTCTCGTCTCTCTATATACTGGACTGTATGTAGCGGAGATGACAATAAAGTTTACTTTGATTTCAGCAGCGAGCAGGCACACCGAGGGCTCTCGCGCTCACTTTTCACTTATAGAATTTCGAAAAAACATTGGTGCAAATTATAAGTCTGTATTATAATGTCTGGTGTTTTCGTGTGTGTTGGTTTGTTTTTATTTTGGGTTTTTTTTGCGAGTTGGTTATTAGATGCAGCCAGCCAGAGAATCCCCCGCCGGCCCGCCCTCTCCTCCCAGTGCCGCAATCAGCAGGCGCACCTTGCAAACGGAGGGCGCCTTTACTCCCAGCAAATGGGCGATAGAAAAACGATCGGTGCCTCTGCCATTCCCAATTTGCGCTGGCATGACGTCGGGGCAGCATGAGTACGAGCAATTTTTTCTTTTTTTGCCGATGCCCGTGATGTTGCCCCCCCCTCCCATCATGATGCCGCCCCGGGCAACCACCCGTGTCGCCTGTATCAAAAACCTACTGTTACTCATTTTATATTAAGATTTAAAAATCTAGTTGTTATTGGTATGGCGAGTATTCTTCAGTAATAGTAATAAATCACACAGCAATAGTACATTCATGTAGTTGTAAAAAGCATGATAATATGTTAAGTAATCCAAAGTATTCAGAATACGTTACCTTATTGAGTAACGTAACGGAATACGTTACAAAATACATTTTGGGGCATGTATCCTGTAATCTGTAGTGGAATACATTTTAAAAGGAACCTTCCCAACACTGTTCATTGTTAAGTTGCGTGTTATGTGTCGATACAGCACTGGTTCATCCCTTGATAATTATTCCCCACAGTGGTCAGGCACTGGACTGAAAATGACTGAAAAAGCCGTTCAAGTCCAAAGAAAATCTCTTGAGAAAGCCTGAAGAACTATTGCTCAAGACCATTTAACAAATGACCACAAAGTCTAGCTGCTTTGAAGCTAAATATAAGAAATCAGAGGCGTTTCAAGACTTACTGTACTGTACTTTTTCTCATTTACTAACCTCATAGTTCGCAGTGTATTCTGGAGTATTAGGCTGTTGAAGTGACCCTTATGAAAGAAATAGAAAGGAAAGAGAAATTTAACCGCTGACATGTTTTATAGTCATCAGAATGCTTTTATGATAGGCAATAGTTACCTTTAGAGGGACACTTTTTTCTCTGGACTATTTTGCAGAGGGTACCACAGAAGATTACATTGAAAATAACTGAGACAACCAGAGCTGCAACCACAGTCTTAACCAAGACAGGGACAGCTTCGTCCTGTTTCACTGCAAAGACATACAAAGCAACGTAGAGTAAGCAAAAGAGGAAAATAAGAGGGTGAAAGAAACCATAATTGGTTTCAGTTTTAACACATATGCTCCTCACCTACGACATCCAGTCTCGTGCCTTTCCCAACAAGCACCTCGCCACATGAAGCCACAGCACAGTAGTACGTCCCGACATCAGACCGGCTCACGTTCTTCTTTGTGAAGCTGTAAACGCATCTCTGTGCAGAGCAGCTGAACTCAGACCTCTTCGCACACTGGCTGCTGCTATTTGTGTGGATGTACATGATTCCCAAGTGAGAATCTACTGTATCCTTTTTGAACCAGTAAACGTTGTCTTCTTCGGCACTGGATCCTTTGAGCAGCGTGCAGTTCAGTGTCACCGAGTCTCCTTGTTGCACAGAGTTTGATTCTGGCTGCTTTAGGAAAGTCCTGTGACTGGACTCTGAAAAAGTATTAAAAACAATTGTTAAAATAGGAAGTGCAGATTTGTTTTTATATTGTTAATATTCCCAAATCTTAAAAACTTTCCACATTACCTCTCAGGACCAAAAACGTTCCGTTGTCAAATTTAGTGACTGAGATGCTGGTCTGTCCACAGTAGTACATGGCCGAGTCAGAATCCTGAACATTAAAAATGTTCAGACGATAGAAATCTTCTCCACTATCAACTGAAATGCGTTGATTGTTTTTAAACCCGGGGTGGAGGATGTTGGAGTCGAGGAAATGTTTGTAGAAAGAGGATATGACTCGAGGTGACTCTCCTATGACTTGCTTGTACCAGGAGAGATATTTGGCCGTGGTGGCAAAGGAGCAATGCAAAGTCACATTATCTCCAAGGTTAGCGTAGAGGAGCGCACCATCTGGAACACAAATCAAGATAAGTTAGAGACTGCTGAAATACCAATTCACAGTTCCACAAACACAAGATTGTGAGATTTAAGGCAATTGCAACCCATGTACAGCATAAATGAATAAAAAGTGAGCGTGAAGGACTTACAGGCTCTAAAGAGGGGAACCAGGAGCACGTAAAACCTGAGCATCCTTTACTCTCACTTCACTGTTCAACCTCTTCCAGCACGAGTGCAGTTTGAACAAAGGAGCCACAGAGAGAAGTTACAGCCTCAGCAGAAAAGGTGTACACGTAACAGAGGTGTGGGTGTCAGTGCTCATCCACAGAAGGAAGTCAAAAACTCTGAGCTGACCTTTTTCTTAATGAGAAATACAAATACATGCATATATACATAAGCGTTGCACTCTAAAAACTATTGTTTAAGCTCAACAACAAAAAATTAACGCAACAGTTTCCATTACTCTTTTTGAGTTACGATAACTTATGTTGAAATTAGATTGAACCAACAAACTATATTGAGTTAGGGGAATTAACTTTTCCTCCATAATCAAAGGTGATTTTAATTACCATTTACGTAATATTTGGTAGCTTAAAAACATATTTTTAAGTTGTTTACTCATAAAAATTATGTTCCTCCAATTACTTTTTCTACATTATTTAAAATGATTTTTAAGTGTTATTTAATTAATTACAGCAATTACAAAAACAATTTTTTAAAGTTCATTATTTAAAATATTAAGTTGCTCATTTTCATCATTATTATCATCATTTTAGCTTTCTCTTATTTTTTTTAATTGTAATAGCTTTTAAGAAAGGAATTCATTCAACATTTTTTTTTATCAAATAACTTTTTTATTTTTTAACTGTAGGCATTTCAACACTTTGTATTTAAAATGTGAAAATAAACCAGAAATTTAGATTTATACCATCACAGCCAAGTTATAGAATATGCCTTTATGTATTTAACACCACAGAAACAAATGTGTTCAATTGGTAAAAAAATCTACTTAGAAAACATTTTGTTACAGTAATACTTTCATGCAAGTGTTCAGTAAATGTTAACTTTCAATGCCTACCAAACTTTACAAGATCTTGTATCTTTCTCTTACACAATGCAGCAAACACCTTTAAGATCAATGTTACACATACAGGATTAAAAACAGTTAACAATTTTTGAAACAGAGTCAACATCTTTAACATAATGATGGTTCCATCAAGGTCAAGGAACAGCTTCTGAACAACTTTATAAAAAAGGTATATTTCAGATCCTTGCATTAGCTCAGATTGAGGGCACATATTATGCCCATGAGCAAAACACAGCACTTTGGGAAATTCTGGCCCTCCATGATTTTTTGTTTCCTCCACCACAATAGTTGCAGTCTTATGGTTAGATCCAGGGGTGTACCGGTCACTGATGATGGCAGTTTTCATCACCTGCCTTTCAAGGTTGGCCTTAAGTTCCTCGGTGTCCTTGTAAAGCAAATTTTAAAAAATAGGTTAGTGAATTATAGATTAGACTTTTATATTTACTGAATCTTAATGAATTCAGATGATCAATGGAACACACACACACACACACGCACACACACACACACACGCACACATGCACACACAATGCTGAATTACTTACACCAAACTCCATGAAAAGGTCCTCTTC
The DNA here is from genome assembly GCF_056152115.1 of Neolamprologus brichardi. Lineage (NCBI taxonomy): Eukaryota > Metazoa > Chordata > Actinopteri > Cichliformes > Cichlidae > Neolamprologus > Neolamprologus brichardi. The sequence goes on along the minus strand of NC_142106.1, from coordinate 44,314,914 downwards.
CTTCTCTCCAAGGAAAGTGATAAGGCAGCAGGTGGCTACTTCTCTGCGTGTTTCAATTGTGTTGTCCTATTTAAGAAAAAATAAAGTATGAGTATAAAATACATGGGTGACTGCCAACAAAGTGCATTTCAAAGCTACCCAAAGTCTAAATAGTTGTCCCACCTCAAGAAGCATGTCCTTGATCTGCCTGATTCTCACTCCTTTAGCTCCTCCCCTTGATAAAATGACATCCATCAGTTTTGGGGTGCAATGGTCAAGTGTAGCCATTCAAGGCTTACAGTGGTTATTCTCTTGAACTCCTCCTTTATCTGTAGACCACTCAAACAGAAGAATTAAACCTTGCAGACTATTAGCTATACTGCATTAATGAATGCTCTAATACATTATTTAAAGAGGATAGATGTGATCTAAGGCTACCCCAAGTTTTGAGGGAACAAAAACAATCTTGGTGAAGACAAGGGAGACTTCCCCACCATAACCGTGGTGTAATCTCTAATGTTTTAGCAACCCTGTTTTTGCAGAGGTTTCGAATTTACACATTGTTCACTCCCAGCCCATTTTGTAAAAAATGTGTCCCAACTTAATAAAACACTAATGACCCTAGATTATCACACTATACTAACTGCTTACATAAAGTTTTAATGTTAAGTAGATTCACATAGCCTATGCCAGAATAATGCTATTGGAATGACATTAACAATATTTCACACAATCTGATTTCTAAAAAAAAAACAAAACAAAGATAGCTACAGCTCTTAAGATCAAGATAAATACTTACTTTAAGCTGTATGACAATACTAACCAAAATCATTTACAATGTAATATTACGTATAGGTCATGCAAGTTTTATAAAGACATAAAATAGGTGAGCCAGACGGAAAAAAGAAGCCCCTAGGTTATCCCTCTGACAAAACTATTCACAGTTTAAAGGCTTCTAATTTTGGTAAAAAGAAAAACAAAATCAGCCTATGATCAAAATTAGATTGCACTGTGTAGCAAAACCTTAACCACGCTTTTCCTAGCCACAGTTGCACTCTCTAGCTGAAGACTTTTGTCAAATGAAACTTTATAAGTCTTATCCTCTCCTGTGCTAAAGTTTAGAATGGCTAGCATTAGCTACATGTGGTAGTGCAAAGTATTTCCTTATCTGTATGAGCATCACATCATACACAAATCCACTACAGCTGACTAGCACAAATGCTTTGCTTTGGTAGAACTGTTATTTTTAAATGAAATGTTACTTACCTCTTTTACAAAAGCTTGCACCATGCAACGCAACATGTGTGAATTTGCCCGGGCTAGTTAAGTCGGTAGAGGAGGGAATTCGAAATCAGAAGTTACAGTGGAAAAAAAATAAGTTATCTATTCAATTTCTTTAAGTAATTACAACTTGAATTTTATTTTGAACCCACTAACATTGGGATTTAATTTCAAATTACATATAAAATTAATTTAATGTAATTACCAACATTATTAATTCAACACAACCCAAAAAAATAAAGTTTGCAACTTAGAAGGTCTATCTTAATCAATAAATTGGAATTTTTATGTTGCAGCCATGGATTTAATCAAGTGGTGGTAAAAGGCCTGATGAATTACTTTTTAGAGTGTGTGTACATACTTAATTCAATTCAATTCAATTCAATTCAATTTTATTTATATAGCGCCAAATCACAACAAAAGTCGCCTCAAGGCGCTTCATAGATACAGAGAAAAACCCAACAATCATATGACCCATCCTGAATCCAAACTGCACTTTTATTAGCGTCTCCATCAAACACCTGCTTCTGCTTGAACTGCGTTGCTGTCTTTATGGTGCAGATGGTTTTTCACAGCTATAGAAGCACACAAAGCCCACTGCAGTGACCTTTGTGTGCTTTGACTTTGCATCCCCGTGTGCATGCATTTGATGCTTCTTCTTCCTTTGATGACTGCTCTGCATTTGACCTGAAGAGGGCAGCAAAGAACTGTATTATGCTCACCGCTGATGTTTTCCCCCCCACACATGATCTAAGATTTCTTGATGAGTCACTTTGTTTGTATTGTGGTTCTCAAACTTTAAAGTGGTTCACAAAGTGAAACGGTGATTCAAAGCAAAAAATATCTAACTCTCAAGATTAGTTAGAGGTTTAGAGAAAGTGCACAACATTTCAAACATTCCTAAATACATTTTATTTGTATTTTACAGATGTGGAATATCAGCATTATATTTGTTTTCATTTCTAAGTCCCCCTGAGATGTAAGTCATCTAATTTATATTGTTTTAAAGCAGCGGTCCCCAACCCCCAGCCACGGACCAGTGCCCTTTAAAAAAGGTTGGGAGCCGCTGTTTTAAAGAACAAAAGAGGATTATTTATTATTATTGCATATTTTATTTATTTGATGACTGACTCAGATTACTTATTTTAAAGAAAACTGTATTTATTCTAGTGAGTGACAATAAGGGAGCAACAGACTGTTATTACACCCACACACAGCAGTAGTAAAACTGTTGCTGTCAGTGTGAGCACAGAACAAAAAGAGGTCAGAGCAGGTCTGGAGCTTTGGGGGGATTTCACTGGTCTTTTTCCTTGGTTGCACAGATCAGACAAGAGGAAGCAGTCTGCTTTCAAAAAAGGGAAGGTGATCATGCATTTGCATTAGGGCATTAGATATGTAAATGTAAATGTATATGGAGATAAGCGCAGATGTGCTATTTTGGGTAAATGTCAGGTCATCAAGTGTGTTATACTGACAGATAATGCAAACATAGTAAACAAAGCAGTTTTGTCTAATCAGAGAGCTTTCTCGGGTGTTTTATGATTTGACAGATGAATCTTGGTTGATGTCATAATCTAGTATTTCATATTTTAAGATTTAGCGCTGTTCAGAACTACTTCAGTAAATGTGTTGCTCAGTTGGGTGTGCTCAGGGTGGTATGGCTATAAGCTAGGCTTACTGGTTCCCCCAGCTGGTGTCTCATCTAAGTACTAACCAGATCTGACACTGCTTAGCTGGAAAGATCACATGAAACCAGGCGAGTCAGACTGTCAATCAGTCCATGTAAGTGGTGTGAAGAATCTGTCTGTCTGATCAGTTGTAAACTCTTATCTGATTCAGATTTGATGTATTGCAGAAGACCTCAATAAAAGCAGTCCCAGGTTGTTTGGATGAGCAGCTCTTATATTTTGTCTAAAGTCACATCTGTGGGTGACTATGCCCTGTCCACTCCCCGGGTGGGGAGGATTGCACAAACACACACACATAGAGTAGTTTGGCTCTTTGTGAGGACACTGATGCAGTTAAAAGCCTCTTTCTAATATTTAATCCTCAACCCAACCTGATCATCACAGAAGGCTTCAATCATTCACTCATGTTGTTTGGATAAGTGGTTCTGGAGAAGACTGCAACACACACCCTGTTACTGTTTAAAATGCAGTGAGTGTGTGCTTGTAGCTGTCATCGTTTCCCACACTAACCTAATAACTGCTATGTTTACTCAACACCTCTAAATTATAGTCTCTCACAAACAGGAAGCATATCAATCATTTGAATACAGAGATGAAGCTGTAAAGTCTTAAATGAATTCAAATCTATTTATTTTGTTTTTTGAACAAGCTCCAGAGAAACTTGTGTGACAAATGACTGACCTCAGAAAAGGTTTGCCAAGATGTTATTTGTTGAAGCAAGCATGCAGAGGAAAGTACAACAACAGCTCTAGAGATTCACACTTCACTGCAGAGTGGGGGAAAACAATCGTAGTTGTAAATGACTTGTCAGCGACGTGCTGTCACTATTTTTTTTCTGTCTTGTCACTGTATAATTTTCATGTCAAGAAACGTAGACCATGCCCTGTGCTCTCTCCTTATCACCCACCAAATATAGAAAGACAAAAAGCAGAAGTTATAACTCAGCACTTCATTCTTTACCATATTAAAAACATGTTTGCTTTGTAATTGAGAAAACTCCCTGTGATAAAATCTATAATTAGGAAATTTGTATTATGTTCCCGATCAGTTATCATGCAATTGAGCAACTTTGAGGGGCTTTCTTGAAGGGGCGACACTATCATTGGCCAGCAGGTGTCAGTGTAGACCCAGTGCGCTTATAGAGGAGGGCTGGATTCACAGAAAAAGAAACACTTTCTTGGTACAATGTATTCCAAGTAAAACCTTCGCTATAGTGATATTAACATTATTAGATTAGGACATTCCAGTGTTATAAAGAGAAATCCAGCAAGGTACTTTGAGGTACTTTGTACTTGGTGACAGTGGGGAAAACGAACTCCCTTCTGTCAAAGGCCTCGTCTGGTTAAGGAGAGAGCAGGTGAGCAGTAAAAAACAGCACACAGTAATAAGGACAGGTTGGTTGTGCAAGTGAGATGTTCAAGTTCAGAGCTAGAGAGAGACAGAGAGAAGGCACTGAGGACAAAACACAATATATGGGTGAGAGAAAGGATCCAAATTTAACAGCATGCATGAGACTCAGTGTTAACCAAACAGGACGTTCTCTGCTTCCTGAAATTCTCTCATTTTCTCCAATGTTTTTATCCCCAAGATCTAAGTCTACGATTAACACGGGCTCATCAAATCTGGACAAAAAATGTCACTCGGTCCGATGAGTCTGAAGTTCTGCTGAGACATTTGGTTGGTAGGGTGAGAATTTGTGATAAATGACATGAAAGCATGGATCCATCCTGCCTTGTAGTGAAACTCAAGCTGGTGGTGGTGTAACGGCGTGGGGGATTTTTGCATGGCACGTTCTGTGTCCCTTAGTACCAACTGAGCACCGTTTAAACACCACAGTCTACCTGAGTATTGTTGCTGATCATGTCCGTTCCTTCATGACTACAGTGTACCATCTTCTGATGGCTACAATAATGCACCAGGCCAAAAAGCTTGAATCGTCTCAAACTGGTTTCTTGAACATGACAGTGACTGTACTCAAATGGAGTCACCAGATTTCAGTCTAATAGAGCACCTTTGAATAGTGGTGTAACGCGAAATTTGAATCACAGATAGGCAGCCGACAATTCTGCACCAACTGTGTGATGTTATCTTCTCAACTCTGTGCTAACAAAATGTACTTGATATAGTGGCCAGTTGGTATTTATATATTTTAAAACAGTGACCAGTGACTTTTTGAACATTTTAGCAGATAAAAATACGTGAGATTACAGGGTGAACAGGATATATATCACACAGGAAATGCATTAAAAGCAGATTCTGTGTGATATTGTACCAGTTATTTAAATCTTCAACAGCTGTAATGTCTGCAAAAATGAAAGCAATGCTGTGTGAATGCTTGTAGATGTCAGTGATAGCGTCTGGCCTTTTTCCTGTAACTCAAATGATACTGTGGTAGTCTATATGGACTATACTGGCAGTGTATCAATCTAAAAATGACTTATCTTCATTTAGTTACAGACTGGTGACTTTATTTCTCTGAACAACTTGGGCCTCTTTAGAAACGGGTGTCTGGTTTGACACTTGGCTAAAGTTTTCTTCAATCTTGTGAAGACTTTAGGGTTGATTCTGAGGTTTGTGACTTCCTACTTCTCAGTACTTATACATCCATGAGGCTGGTGCTGTCAAAGTGTCATCTAGTAACACAGCACGACAGAAACCACTTCAGACCTGCTGCAGATAAAACAGAAACAAAACGAACCGGTAAGAATTTTGTCGTTGCATTTTGTGAATCCATTGTCCAGTTTCCATTTTCACTGGAATCATGAAATGTGCTGGAAATGGGTAATATCTTGCCAGTTTAATATGAGCATGAATGATGTGGTTTGTAATATATCTTTCAGATAAAGACTTACTTTAATAAAAGCTGTAAAACTACTTTTGATAGAAGTTTTAGAAGATTTTGGCACAGTTTCCTTCAGCAGCAATGCAGTAACCAAATAAATCAATGAATGACAAAATATATATAATCCAAATTGTTCATGCCAGTCCTCCTTCTTCCTAATTTAGTGCTTTTAGGTGTTATAGCTGTCTTTATTGTGATGTAATAATGTTAGCCGTTGAGTTAATTACTGTCATGTTTAATTCATTGTATATGCGTGTGCTACATTATTAGGTCACGTTATACATCTGCAGTTGAAGTTGTGTATAGAGGATGTGGGGAACAAGAGTGTGTGAAAGACAAAGAGATGCAGAGATACTGCCAACAAAACGATTCATCTTTCAAATAATGCTGTTTTGTTCTGCAGTGTCACTCTAAAAACGCATGCTGGAGGTTCAGAATAAAAGCGTTGTTCTACTTCTTCTTTTTGTTTTTGTGTGTGTGTGTGTGTGTGTGTGGGGGGGGGGGCAGTAGTGTTGATGACCACTAACTGTGAAAACTCACACAGACGGGCTGACCAGAATGACAAACAAATTGAAAGAAAAGTAAAGGCAGCAATAAGAGCAGCCAGTTTGGCAAAGAAAAACAGAAACGCTGTTGACAGAACCATAATTAACATGACTGTTTACAATTTTATACCAATGTGGTTTTTTAAAACAGGACTTTATGGCAAGCCTGGAAGTTTCCCACACAAATGTATATGTGCGTGTAATGTATCTGTATGCAACTGCTGACATTTCTTCTTTTCTTGTTTTTATGATATTATTGTAGAGTATCTGCCTCAAAATATAAAGTGCTTTGAGGTGACTGGTGTTGAATTAAACTCACTTGAATTGAATTGAATTGAATTGAATTGAATTGAATTGAATTGAATTATAGTTTATATCACCAGATGCCCTGGTTACAAGTGTTTGGCCTAATTCATACTTTAAATCCAGAGTTTTTGTGCAGACATTTTCCTGCCCTCATAAGTGGAGCTCTTTTTTTCTCCACGTTGACATATGCACTGTTGCGTCTTGTGAGTTTACATAAATGTATGAAGACTGCCACAGTGTGTAAACAGTCTTCTGTATGAGTGAGAGTAGCTGTGCCCTGTAAACTCTAATGATGTGGATTCTGCATTTTTAGCCTGTAATTTCACTCTTTTGCGACTGAGTGCGTTTATCTCGTTTTCCCTCCTTACATCACTGTGTTCTCCAGTCAGACAGGCTTTATCGCAGGTGGGTATCAAATGTAATAGTGCATTATAGACCAAATATGGTGCGTTTGAACTGTTGTCTGCTTTATCTTCTGGACTCTGATAGGGACTAAATGCCTTCATTGTTTTTGTTTGTCCCTGTTGTTGTACCTCGTTCCCTACTAGTCTCCACTTGCCCATTAGAAACTCCTCTTGGTCCTTTGTCATAGCATCTGTGATTCTCCCCTAATGTACTCTCAGTTTTCCTCGGATTTCTCTGCTTCCTGATGCCTGGATTACGAACCAGAATTATCCAGCTAACTTCAGGATAAACACTGGGTTTGCTGAACGACAGAAGTGATTCACTTCTTAAAGGAACATATCACCATGGTAACTTGTGCCGTGAAGCAGATTAGATATCAACAGGTATGAAATCAATACTTCAGAAAATAGCGTCGCCATTCCTGGTTCTTTAATCTTTTTTTGTTTGTTTGCTTTCTGTGGTCAGAAAAAGAACTTTACAGCAGTGTTATTATTCTAAACATTATTCTATACAGACACTGCAGTTTAATTTTCACTCTCAAACCCTTAAACTGCACCGAGTTTGCAGCTCAGAGAAGAACAGGGAGCAGCTGATGTTACAAAGTTTAGTTTAAAAACGCCACATTTTTTTGTTCAGCATTATTAAAGTGCATTACCGATTCTCTGCAGGGTCAGCGCGTTTCATAGGTGCAAGTTGTTAAAGCGAACGTACTAAAACCACTGACCGAAGCGCAAACTATGCATTACATTCTTACAGGAATTACACACATTCAGTTGGTGATGCAGAAAGTGTGCAAATGTTGCACGCTTGATTCTAATCTGCTGATAGGTCTCTTTTACAGTACTGGAACTGCAAAGACTAGAACATAGAGCACAATCTTAGACTACCTGTTCAGTCAGGGGAATAACTTCACTTGATCTGCAGACAGACTGCAGCAGCTCCTTGACCATGGTGCATGGGAGTAAGCTTTAATGCATAAGTTTAAAGTTTCTAGGTTTTATATACAGTTTTTTTTCGTTAGAAAAGTTCAATTTTTTGTCTTCTTCTTTTATGTTGATAACCATTTTATCAGCATCTGATAGAGTCTCTCGAGTAGGTGGCACTCATAGAGAGTCATGTGACCAGTGAACCGGTCAGATGATACCCAAACCATGCCTACTTCCTGTGAACATGCAGGGGAAAACCCTGGTTTACTTTAGCAAGTTTGTAACCAGCTTTGTATGACTGCTAATCTTGACTGTCAGCGGTCTGACGGACAGATGGCCTGAGTATGCTCAACTCGCCTCGTAGTGCAGGGCCCTGCAGTTCGAGCTTACTCTCTTCACCTTCACCTTAAGCTGAAAGCGCCCATGCAAACACACAGTTACAACCCCTTAGATTCCAGTCTTGTGTACACTTTTTTGTTGTTGTTGTTTCGTTTTAAACACTGTCTGTGATTGACACAGGAAACTGACTTAAGGGTGTAACAGTTGTTGAAAAAACTAAACGAGGAACAAGGTACTTTAGAAAGTTTAACTTGTTTGGTGTCGTACTACCAGAAACGAATATTCTGAGACACAACAACCTGTAGTCTCCTAATTACCCACTGTGATGTGATGAAGCTGACAGCAATCTACGTTGACATATATTCTACTTCTTATTTATTTTTGGGGGGAGGGGGGGGGGGGGGGGGGGTAATTGTGAAATGATTTCAATTGCCCTTCATTCTGTCTATTGAACCATTTACTCACTATTAGGCCAACCATAAGTCAAATCATGCTGCTAAGCCTAGATCAGGGATGTCAAACATAAGGCCCAGGGGCCAGAATCGGCACAGCAGAGAGACCCAATCTGGTCCGCTGGACAGCTTTGGAAAATATGATGGAAGGCATACATTTTTGGCTTTTTAAATAAATGTATTATTTATTTATAGCTTTTCAGCTTATTAAACTCCCCAAAGCCAGTCACACTACACTAAAGTAGTTAAGTACAGTGGGGCAAAAAAGTATTTAGTCAGCCACCGATTGTGCAAGTTCCCCCACTTAAAATGATGACAGAGGTCAGTAATTTGCACCAGAGGTACACTTCAACTGTGAGAGACAGAATGTGAAAAAAAAATCCATGAATTCACATGGTAGGATTTGTAAATAATTTATTCGTAAATCAGGGTGGAAAATAAGTATTTGGTCAATAACAAAAATACAACTCAATACTTTGTAACATAACCTTTGTTGGCAATAACAGAGGTCAAACGTTTACTATACGTCTTTACCAGGTTTGCACACACAGTAGCTGGTATTTTGGCCCATTCCTCCATGCAGATCTTCTCAAGAGCAGTGATGTTTTGGGGCTGTCGCCGAGCAACACGGACTTTCAACTCCCGCCACAGATTTTCTATGGGGTTGAGGTCTGGAGACTGGCTAGGCCACTACAGGACTTTCAAATGCTTCTTACGGAGCCACTCCTTTGTTGCCCGGGCGGTGTGTTTTGGATCATTGTCATGTTGGAAGACCCAGCCTCGTTTCATCTTCAAAGTTCTCACTGATGGAAGGAGGTTTTGGCTCAAAATCTCACGATACTTGGCCCCATTCATTCTGTCCTTAACACGGATCAGTCGTCCTGTCCCCTTGGCAGAAAAACAGCCCCATAGCATGATGTTTCCACCCCCATGCTTCACAGTAGGTATGGTGTTCTTGGGATGCAACTCAGTATTCTTCTTCCTCCAAACACAACGAGTTGAGTTTATACCAAAAAGTTCTACTTTGGTTTCATCTGACCACATGACATTCTCCCAATCCTCTGCTGTATCATCCATGTGCTCTCTGGCAAACTTCAGACGGGCCTGGACATGCACTGGCTTCAGCAGCGGAACACGTCTGGCACTGCGGGATTTGATTCCCTGCCGTTGTAGTGTGTTACTGATGGTGACCTTTGTTACTTTGGTCCCAGCTCTCTGCAGGTCATTCACCAGGTCCCCCCGTGTGGTTCTGGGATCTTTGCTCACCGTTCTCATGATCATTTTGACCCCACGGGATGAGATCTTGCGTGGAGCCCCAGATCGAGGGAGATTATCAGTGGTCTTGTATGTCTTCCATTTTCTGATGATTGCTCCCACAGTTGATTTTTTCACACCAAGCTGCTTGCCTATTGTAGATTCACTCTTCCCAGTCTGGTGCAGGTCTACAATTCTTTTCCTGGTGTCCTTCGAAAGCTCTTTGGTCTTGGCCATGGCGGAGTTTGGAGTCTGACTGGTTGAGGCTGTGGACAGGTGTCTTTTATACAGATGATGAGGTCAAACAGGTGCCATTCATACAGGTAACGAGTGGGGGACAGAAAAGCTTCTTACAGAAGACGTTACAGGTCTGTGAGAGCCAGGGATTTTCCTTGTTTGAGGTGACCAAATACTTATTTTCCACCCTGATTTACGAATAAATTCTTTACAAATCCTACCATGTGAATTCATGGATTTTTTTTTCACATTCTGTCTCTCACAGTTGAAGTGTACCTCTGGTGCAAATTACTGACCTCTGTCATCATTTTAAGTGGGGGAACTTGCACAATCGGTGGCTGACTAAATACTTTTTTGCCCCACTGTATGTCAAGGCTGCGGCAGCAGTCGTGCGATGTGTGGGAAAGTGGACTCAAATGCAGGCACTTACTAAGATGCAAGTGAGGTTTATTGTAAACAACAGAACACAAGGCAGGGATGGCAAAACAAAACTAAAGAAAACCTGAACTGGGAAAAACTATTGCATTTTTTAAATCTTATATTAACATATGCCAGGGATTAAATGTGTAGTTAAATGTCCTTACACTGAAATTCTTCCAAAGGTTCTTCAGTTATCTGCGTGCTGGGCGGAGACAAACAAACAAACAAAAAATGCAACTCAGTCTTACAGCAAAGTGTGAAATAGGCACTCCAGTCCACTGTGTTCATCATGCTTTTCTCCTTCGTAGTGTAAAATGGGCACACATGTAGAAGCTGCATTACCAGCAGGAGGAGACTTTTAAAGCCACGAAGTCGCTAGTGAGAGGCAAACGTGAAATGGACACAGGGGTGTCTATTACATGATACTGGGTTGAAAAACGTGTCCTTTTCTTTCGGCGCATTTGTGCTACAATCAACTGATTGTACTTCATATGTATGGAGAGGGACAATGGTGGAGGTGTACACAACTTCTGAGAAGTGGAGATAGGAATACTCCAATGGCCCAAAACAACAAGGTAAATTGGTCAAGTGCAAAGTGCGTTTAGGACAGAAGTAACTACAAATGATTAACATGACATCAACTCTTTGCGAGCATCTCCACAAATAGCATGCTAACACAATGTGAAGAACCCAGACTGATGTTAAACCTAAGTGTGCAGTCAGTCTTGCAGCCAAGGTGTCTTCCTGTGTGGTTCTACAGTATAATCACTGTGGCGATCACTTTGAAGTCTTTTTGAACCAGTTTTCAGTGTTGTCCACTTCGTGTTAATAATTAAACAGTAAAAGAATGATGACTTCTACTTGCGTGTGGCAAAAGATTTATACTGTTAACTGGTAATTGGCAGCAGAGTTTAAGTAATAATTTAGTTTCTCTGTGGGGATAATCAAGTACTGTCCAGCATTACAGCATTAAGAAATGTAACAAGTAACAAACCCAATATTGACCAATTTCTGGGCAATGTGTTGTATTAGTTTGTTCCATAAGCCACTTGAAATGTACCTGTGGAATCATCCCTAACTCCCTAACTGTGTGCACATAACAGAAAACGTATTAAAGAACTTATTGAAGGTTGGTGGTTGGTGGCTCACCCTAGTTTGCATGCAAAATATCCTTGTGGCAGGATATCTCTGATGCATCCATCGGAGTGTGAATGGTAGTTAGAAAGCACTTTAAAGCATAGAAACCGTGTTTGTGTGAATGTGGCATGTTGAATATAGCGTAGAAATATACGAATCACTCCATTTACTGTAGCTATACTAAATAGACCAGTAGCTATTTACTAGTACTGAACAAGAACAGACAAATCAGATTTGTGCTGAGCCATTCCTCGTAAAGTAACCACATTTAAACAATAACAACAAAAATTTTTCTTAAAAAAAAAAAATCAGAAATGACTTTGTTCTTCATGTTATCATCTCTTTCAGGTGTGAAGCACATCATCTGAACTGCAACCACCCGACACGACGACAAGAAATCGTTCATCCAAGATGACTGAAAATAGCAACCATAATGTATCCAGCCACCCTGTAGGGTCCCATTCTTTGAATGTTTTTACCATTACCCTCCATGGCATTTTCGCTACAATTGGAATCGTGGAAAACCTCCTCATCATTGCAGTGGTGGGCTTCCATGTCCGTCGCTCCATCATTAGCATCTGGATCCTGAACCTCGCAGTCTCTGACCTGCTAGCCACTTCTTCCCTGCCCTTCTTCACCCTGTACCTGGCCCGGGGCAAAACCTGGACACTGGGGACAACTTTCTGCCGCATCCATTCCTCCATCTTTTTTCTCAACATGTTCGTCAGTGGCTTCCTACTGGCGGCCATTTCTCTGGACCGCTGCTTGGTGGTGCTGAAACCTGTCTGGGCCCAAAACCACAGAAACATCCAACTAGTTAAGAAGATATGTGGGGTAATCTGGGCCATGGCTCTGATCTGCACTATCCCCTTCTTCCTGTTTCGTGACGTCATCCCTTTAAAAAATGGCCAGAATCTCTGTTACTATGATTATGGACGATTCCTGCCTGAACCAAAGAATCAGACAAATAATAAAGCTATAATTAAACAGCGGAAAGAAGGACTGGCAATAATGAAGCTGTTTTTTGCCTTCTTAATCCCTTTGGTCATCATCATCGTGAGCTATGCTGTTGTACACTCCATAATAACAAACAGATGTAACCGTCGCCCTTTTCGTTTTGTTCGGCTTGTAGTGTCTGTGGTGGTGAGCTTTGTACTCTGCTGGGCACCCTACCACATATTCATCGTCATGGAAGTGATGGCTCCAAACTCTCAATCTGTTCAGGGTTTTATAAGACAGGGCCTCCCAGTTGCAGCGACGATCGGCTTCCTCAACAGCGTCCTCAATCCTGTTCTGTATGTGTTCAGCTGCCCCGACCTGTGCAATAAGATCCGACATTCTCTCGGTGCAGTGATGGAGTCTGTTCTGGCTGAGGATCTTGCAGAGTTCGCCCGGCGCCGCAGCACAGCTCGGAGCTCTATCGGCAACTCTGAAATAATGACGAGAAAGAAGCATTCCCTTGCAACTCAGGAAGAAAGTATGAGTACTTCAGTTTAGAAGTAAAACATACCATCTCTTCTTTAGGAAGTGCAAAGAAGGTTTTATTTACCTCAACTGCACATAAAAACGTTCCCTGTTGTCTAACACATATCATTCAGGCAATACTTTTTCACAAAAAGCTTATCTGTTTTACTATAGCATTGTATTCTCCATCCATCAATCAAGTTATTAGTGCCCCATCTAGGATTAAGAGTATGTTTTAGTATAAATTAACATCATTGGGAGTTCATGTTTGGAACATGTGGATAAACTACAATCCAACCTTAATCCTGACACTGGATGGAGCACTTGTGACCTGATGGATATTAGGAGGTTTCTGTTGTTTTCATATGCGTCTTTATGTATTTAGACAATGACAGCAGACATTTGTCTTCAAAATAATTAAATTTTAGAAATGACCTTTCTTTTTCATAACAGAAAGAGCAAAGAAGAGCAAGGTTCACTCCATGTCCTTTTACAAACTTTCTTTGCTTCTTAATTGTATCTTTTCAGATTAAAGACATCCAGTAATTGGTCTAATCTGCTGCAGACTTTTAATCTAAAACTTTTGCATATTCTTAGTGAAATCATGTGTAGGGATGGGTGTGAAATAAGTATTGCAATGTCAATACAACACTTGTTACAAAATATCCATTCGTCCCTGTTTCAGTAAAAATATATATCAGTGCTTCCTTGTGCTTGACATAGAGATATATTGCATAAAAATAGAGAAAGCTTTATCATTTAATTTTAGCTTTTCAGTACAAAGTCCTAGACTCATTTGTATTCCTTATATTTAGCGAATTATATGTGATGTAATGTCTGTACTCTAGCAAGAAAAAACAGTTTAGTTAGCATTACTATACAGTCATGTGCAGTATGTCACTAAATTTGCAAAAACTTCCCCTTTCTAAGGTACTTCTCTTGTTTTAAGGGTGTTTGATGAAAATGTAAATTTAGTTTAAAGTAATACACGTTTTTTTGCTTTGTAAATAACCGAGCCTTAGACTGCTTAAGAAATGTGTAATGTGTTTCTCACCAGATGTTATCAGCAGCTGTAAGCGCCTACACCAGCATTTTTTTTCAGATGCAAAACATTTGGTTTCCTTTTATGATGAAATTGCTCACGCTGTTTATGAGAAAAAGTGTATTGCACGTTTACTTTAGTGCTCATTCATATGCTGTCAATACCTTTTAGCAGTAAAATGACATTTTAGAAAATGAATAAAAGAAAAGAAAAGCATCCTGGCACCTTCGTATGACTAGTTGCTTACCGTTATATAACCACAATCTTGTGTTTCCATAGTGATTCACACCTTTTCTATTTTTAAAATTACTGACAGCACACGTGTGATTAAATGCAGTTTTTAATGATCGTAAACTGAGCAGTAGAAAACATGAACTCACAGTAGTTATGGATGTGCGGTTTTGACAAATATGAAACTGAATTTCCATATTTCAGCTGAGTTACATGTAAGCAGAAGTCACCGTTTGCACAAAAATATCTTTTTTCCTCTCCTACCTTTAAGCAGTATCTAGATGAGGAACTGTGAATGCCCAAATAATTCTTTAGATGAAAAGGTGGAAACACTGCGAGGCATAAACTCAACATATGTCTTCCCACTGGGTGGTGCAATTGCTTTGATTGTGGTCAAGTCCAAACTATATTGCTAGAAGGTTACTCTGCCTATTTTCACTCACCCTCTTGGTGTCTGGGTGAGCCCTGGTACTAAGAGTCATGCTTTTGCTTGGGTTTTGCCCTCTTCCCAAACAGGGCAGGGACCTTTGCAGCTCTAGCCGAGCATCAGGGCAGAGGAAGATGTAGAAGAGGGGATCCAGCAAAGTGTTCAGACTGGTCAAACCATAGCACAGGCGATAGATGAGAAAAAGCGAATGCTCCAGTTCACATGGATCATCAGTCAGCAGCAAGGATACAAACCTGTATCCGCCTACCAGGTGGTAGGGTCCAAAGACAACAATGAAGTTGACAGTAATCACGACCAGAATTCCTACGATTTTGTGCCGTTCATGGGCGGAGAGGGATGGAGATTGCCTGAGTGTCACCCCAATGTGGGCTGAGGTGTAGCTGAGGGAGGAAACAGATTTGGAGATCAGAAACCAGCCTTTAATCTAATATACAAAACGTTTGATTGATTGATTGATTGAATCTTTATTTTGAACATGTTGAAAAAGTACAACAACATAGAATTAAAAGAGACAAATGAACAAAGCAAAACAAAAGGAAAACGAGCAACCACAACTACAAATAACTTTCATGTTCAAAAAGGAGCAGCAAGAAGCATGAGCTTATTTAATCCCACCCCTTTTCCACTATCTAGTAATCAATATACTACAGAAATACCTCCTTGCAATTACATTATATGTCACGTGTATTTTTTTTTAATTATTCATTTTTTTAAAATATATATACATATATGTTTCTATCTATCCATACATACGTATATACACATACGCACATATACACATTTTCAATAACCCCATTAACACCTCAAAGGATACACAACCTACAGATATATATATATACCCATACCAACATACCCGTGCACCCGTACACACATGAAAATATTGGACAAGAACACCCTATCAAATCTCTACCTCCTCCCTGTACCCTGTAAAAACCATCTCCTTAAACCGCTTTTTAAACTGTGCCATGCTCGGACATTGCTTTATATCTTTACTTAGTCTGTTCCACAGCTTCACTCCACACACAGAGATGCAAAAACTTTTTAATGTTGTACGGATACAAGGATATTTTAAATTTAATTCCCCCCTCAAATTGTATCCCCGTTCCCTTTTAGAAAACATTTTTAGAATATTGTCAGGAAGCAGGTTATTTATTGCTTTATATATAATTTGTGCAGTGAGAAAATGAACCAGATCTGTGAATTTTAGAATTTTTGATTTTAAGAATAGTGGATTTGTATGATCTCTGTAACCACTTTTATGGATTATCCTTATGGCCCTTTTTTGTAATAGAAAGATTGATGATAGCGAACATTTGTAAGTATTGCCTCACACCTCTGCACAGTAATTCAAATAATAATAATAATAATGGATTGGATTTATATAGCGCTTTTCAAGGCACCCAAAGCGCTTTACAATTCCACTATTCATTCACTCTCACATTCACACACTGGTGGAGGCTACAGTTGTAGCCACAGCTGCCCTGGGGCAGACTGACAGAAGCGAGGCTGCCATATCGCGCCATCGGCCCCTCTGGCCAACACCAGTAGGGTAAAGTGTCTTGCCCAAGGACACAACGACCAGGACAGAGAGCCCGGGGATCGAACCGGCGACCTTCCGGTTACAGATACGCTTCCCAACCCCCTGAGCCCCGGTCGCCCATATATGGTGCAATCAGGGAACAATAGAGAATGTGGAGTGATTTGTGGTCCAGAATGTGTTTTACTTTACTCAAGATTGAAACACCTCTTGAAATTTTGTTATGTATATGATTTATATGGGACTTCAAGTTTAATTCTAAAAGAACAGGGAAATATCCAATTTATCTAGAAAACATTAAGTCAGAAACATATGTGCACATGTAAATGTTGACATTAACTCACCCCAGGATGGCACATGGCAACAAGAAGCCTAGAACCACAGTGGCGATCTTAAATTGAGCATATCGGGGGCTGACGGGGTACTGCTCCAAGCACAGCAGTCTGTCAGAGTTGAACACAGATGGCAGCAGCCCACTCAGACAGAACAGGAAGGTTAGGATCCACACCGCTACACCTGACACTGCTGCGACTCGGACTGTTCGCACCCTGCGGCTGCTGAATGGGTAAACAATAGCCAGGCAGCGGTCTGTAGCTATCAGACACAGGAACATGACACTTGCATAGACGTTCACGTAAAACACGTAGCCAACTAGCTCACAGGTTAGCTGGCCATAGGGCCACTGGTGTGGACCCTGGAGGTAAAGAATCCATAAGGGCAGTGTGAGCAGTTGGAGGAGGTCTGACAGCAGCAGGTTGAGGATGTAGACCAGCTGACAGCCTCCGCCACCTGAGCGCCCCAGGTGGTACAATCCCCAAAGAGACAGGAGGTTGCTGGGGAGACCCAGAGTGAAGATGAGGCCATAAATACAGGTCAGGCCAAATATGTCCGTGTCCAAGGGGAGGTTGCAGGTATCGTTGGACATTTCTCTGCGGGTAAAACACGTCACATGGGAGACTTGAGGTGATCTCAATCAGACGTTGATTCACACTCACAGAACGGTGAGTTAATGTAGGAAAGCCCATCCATTCACTCAAGGCAGAGAGGAAGAAAGGAAGACTCTGGTCTCAGGTGCATTCTTCCTAATCACACGTGTCCACTCTGCAAGATTCATAAAGCCACTCTGCTGTGGAAAAATTCACCCTCATTTTCCATGCTGTCACTCAACCAGGCTTCAGAGCATCCTGGATCGATTGGTGGAAATGAAAACCTGCAAAACAGATGCCATGAGTTTTTAAGTGCATGAGGAATGAACCCATAAAAAAGCTTAAATCCTTTGTACTCACCCCTCAGAGCTTTGAGACTGACTTTATTCCACAAATACTGTGCAGCCCAGTCTGCAGCCGGGTGACCTGTGCTCAAGCAATGTTGGGAACACGTTGCCTCGACCCAGCCTTGTCTATTCTGTGATCGTTTCCTCCACAGGAAACCCACTTCTTCAGCTTTAAAGGCAACATCCTGAGGCAGGAGAACGCCTTTCTGTCCCAGAACAAAAACAAGCTCCCTCTTTTTCTGAGCCTCTGTCTTTCTTGCTTCTACAGCAGCCACAAAGATTAGGCATGGACAGGCACCGTGAGTGCAGGGATCGATGTGTCCGCTGATGGGAATTCCCAAAGAATTCGTTACATTGTAGCTGGTCTCCAGCTACAATCCGTCAATCATGTTGACCCATATGCTGTGATACCTCTAAACATGCTGTTAAACAACACTGAACGAGCTATTAGGTATGTCGTGTGGAATTGTATTCATTAGCTACAGTTCTTTTTCATGCCTTAAAAGAGTTAAACTCTTCTCTTATCAAAGCACCACGTGTTGTGGTTTTAGATAAAGTTTAGGGTGATTTTAGATCATTTATAACTGATCAGTTAAGGAAATTCTGGTTGTGGTTAGTGTTTATTTAAGTCTTCAGGAAATGAATGAAAGCCAACATAATGTCCTCTAAAGACATGAAAATATAACTGTGTGTGTATGGGCTTACTTCTGCTATTGTGAGGGCCAGAACATTTTAAACTAGAGACGATATCTATCATTTTTGGACTCCCTTTTAAAGGGTTAATTAAGTGTTAAGACTTGATGTGATGTCTAAGACTGGAATTACTATAAGGCTGGAATAGAAATGGGAACAGAAAGTTAGAGTGAAGAGAAATGTTCTCACAAAGATAGCCAAAACAGTAAGTGTGCGTAGGTTTGTGTATTCTGTGTAGATTAGAGAGAGAAGGTTGAAACTACAGCAAAAACGGTGCAGATAGACAAACCTACCAAACCGAGCACAATACTGTGGTAAAATTTACTGCAAGGTAAAAGAAGAAAAAGCTTCTCACCCAACTGATTTAATTAATAATTTGTAGTCAGTAAATGTTTTACACTTTGGCTCCGGGGAACTTTTTTCATACAGTGCAGACCAAAAAAAAAAAAGAGTACACAATTGAAATTGTTTGACTGAAGAATAGGCGTATTGAAACAATAGGTATTACTTGGTATTTTTACCACATGGGTTCAGAGGGAGGGGAGCCTAATCACTCACTTCTGTTTCTTTTAAATGTCACAAAACTTTGATTCATCAGATAACACAAGTTTGTTATTTATAAATTAGAAAGTACATAGGTTCTCCAGAGCTCCAAATAAAGATCTCTATATTTCTTTGTACATGACTGGCCATAAAGACAGATGGGAGTTGTGTACTGTACAGACTGTAAGTCAGAAGCAGTCACTCTAAATAGTCCTCTATAACAGCGGTCCCCAACCTTTTTTGCGCCATGGACCGGTTTATGCCCGACAATATTTTCACGGACCGGCCTTTAAGGTGTCGCGGACAAATACAACAAAATAAAACTAGTACCGGTACCGAAAAAAAGGAAATTTATTCATAACACACGTGAAAAGACCAAGGAAAACCGAGTAAATGATAAAAACGATAACAAAATAACGCTGAAAACCGATAAAAACCCTGAAAACCATAAAATTCACACCTGAGCCTCAACTCTCGCGGCCCTGTATCAAAGGACTCACGGACCGGTACCGGTCCGAGGCCCGGGGGTTGGGGACCACTGCTCTATAAGCCCTGGAAGGCTGTGTTTTTCTGCCAATCAGAGCACTCAAAGCGCTTTTTGATACAACTTGTCACATTCACCTATTCACACACACACACACACACACACATACACACACACACAGTCTGGTGTTGCTATCCTCGTGGGGACATCTCATTGACATAATGCTTTCCCTAGCTGCTTATCCTAACCCTAACCATCGCAAAATGAATGCTTAACCCTAACCCTAAACCTAACCATAACCCAATTGTAACCCTGATACTAAAACCACATTCTGAGTGTGAAAAATGCCTTCAACCCCGTGAGGACCTGGATTTTGGTCCCCACAAGGGCTGTTGGTCCCCACCAGTATCGTAAATTTCAGATTTTGTTCCCCACCAAGATAGGAAGAAGTAGAACACACACACACACATATTAATATTGTGTTTTAATCTTTGGTTTTCAGGTATTTTTTATCATGTATACACTTACACACCACTGCATGCATCAGGGGAGATTGTTTGCTCAGTAGCTTGCCTGAGAATACTTGGACATCAGGGCCGGAGAAGAGAAGCCACTGATCTTCCGACTAACAGAGTATCTCTGGGCAAGATGCTTATACCAGGTTGCTCCTGATGTGGTGATCAGCATGTGAATGTCAGATAGATCACTTAGTCATTGTATGAATGTGTTTGAATGGATGAATGACGCGCGTTGTATAATTTGTTTTAAGTGGTGAAGTAGAGTACAAAATAACTATATAAGAACCAGTTTGTTTACAACTGCCACGGGACTTTGCCTACATTAATCACTGACAGTCTGAATCACTGGGTTTATAGGACCCCAATACAAAGTTTAAAAAAAAAAAACACTTCTTTTAAGTCTGAGGGATTATAAAAGACGGATTGTATTTGCATAAATTTTATAAAGTTTATTCACGATTGTGAGCAGGACTAGCTAGTTGTAACAGAATACCTTGGACTGGGTATGTCTGTTATGGGAAAAATAGGCTGTTTTATAATGTAACATTTGAAGTGAGGCTGATTCACATGACTGAACAACACGAAATTATAAATTAAGCTAGTTACACACGCTAAAGACAAAATGACTCCAGTCTTAATTTTACAGGGAAACAAATCATTTTATTGAAATAGACTTTATTCAGGGAGCATAAAGAAATTATACTTTATACAATGTATCTTTTTATCTTTCATAAAGTGTTGCAGAACAGTTTAACAGCATATGTTGGAACATGTTCTTGTCTAACGAGCAGTGCCTCTTCCTGACTTGGTCTGAGGGTATTTCCAAATTTAGAATCTCAAAGAAACAACTAAACAGACATTGATACAGTTGTCTCACTGAAAAAAACAATACTACAAGTACTGTACTACAATCTGATTACGTATAATATAAGTGTAGTATTTTGACTGTTAATATAAGTTACTTACGTTTGTCAACATGATGATAGCGTTATGATAGTGTAACTCATACTGAATCCGAAACCCTGCCTGTGTCTGCATTTGTCTGAGATGTGACTCAAAGAGAGAGTATGAATTTCACACCAACTGCTGCCACATGTAACGCTCTCACGTACACTGCAGTTTGCAGTCCTCTAAACCTCAGCCTAAAACTATGCAAAAAGCACAACTATGTCAAATAGCTCCTTTTCATAAAAGCTTAAAGCTTGGAAAGAGTTTATCTCGTTTGCTTTCATTGTACTCAGTGCTGGTTGGTCATATTAAACATGGCTAACCCTTGAAAGAATCAGGTCAGTCTGTGAAAGTAATGCCAACAAGCCAAAAGCTCCTTTCCTCCCTTTATTGTTTAACCCTTTAAGACCTACCATAGAACCAAGTCCGCCAGAGCTTATCTTTATACTTTTACATGCTGCAGTGCCATTTTTGGGAGCATTTCAAGTTGCTATACATCAATACAACTGTTATAGCCCAAATTTTATTAATATGTATGCATTAAGTCCATAGAAACTACATAAATTGCAAAAAAAAAGTGCAATAAACTACAAAAAAATCGTTTTTGTTTTTTTCACATATATTTCTAGTTAGAGAAATTTAAGAGGTTGATTGCTCAAAACTGTTAATACAAAAAAGTTGCACAAAATAGTTTCCAACCACAGGAAATTGATTTTGAGTGTCTTCATAGTTTCATTTTTGAGATACACCAATTTTTGTATAGCTCCTGTAGCTTCTGAATAAATACTGTGTCTTCTATTATTGTAGCAACTGATCTGGCTAAGATCTTGTGACCCTGATCTAACATGGACGTGATCAAGTACTGTTGGCAGAACGTGCGTATAAATGTAGGATAAGTGCGACATTCCATAACATCCTGTAACATTTTGTTGTAGTAGTTAATGTCTGACTCATCCGCAAGCGTGCTTATATTAATAGAAGTATAAATGGAAGAGTTATTAGGGATGTACCAGCTCTTTGCAGAATGCAGAACTGTGATGTTGTGGCCCCTAGAGTGTAACTGTTCAAGGATAATTGTCATGTTTATCCAGTGGCTACCATCAACAGGGACTACCAGAATGTTGCTGCTGCTACATGGAGGGGGGTTGAGAAGCAGGAAGCAGAGCACTGTCACAAACAGAGGGATGGAAAGACCGGACATTTCCTGGAAGAAATAATAGAAACAAAGAATCAGACTTGTGACCTCAGTAACTTATAACCTGTTAGCGTTCACTGAGTCACTGGTGAAGGACCTAAGATTCAAAATGGGTTTTGTTTGAACCCCACATTCAATAAGCAAATGTTCGTAAAGTAACTAGAAGCCGATTATCCGCTCAGTTTACCTATCGTGCAGTATAATATAATTATATAATTATTCCAAGAGTCTATCCAGGTCCCAGTTAAGGTTCATGACTTAGCCAAGTCACTGGTGAAGCATCTAAGATTCAAAATGGGTTTTCTGTTGTTGTTTTTTAGCAATATGCTAAATAAGCATATGTTCAGAAACTAACTAGGGCCAATAATTGAAACTTGTCCTTCAATAGACTGTTCATGCTCAAAAGCCATCCAATGTGGCTGAATTAAAACAGTTTGGTAGAAATGGTTTGCTACTTTGGCAGTTTACCAGTATTATGCCATTTTTGTTGCATCCAGGGTCCTCAGTTTAAAAATAACTCTGCAGGAGACCCAGGTGGAAGCTTTAGAATCCTTTACTTTGGCAGAGTCATCATAAGCCAGTAGAGGTCATATTATTATAGCAATTCTGAAGCAGTTCTTTTACTCTCAGGATTTTTATACTTAAGATAAATATTCTGTTCATCCCTGCACTCACATAAGATACTTAGTCATATTTTGCCTATTACTCAGCTTTCTGACTTTCTCATGGCTGAAGAAACAATAAACAGACATACATGTCAGTGACAGGCTCTGAAGCTACTCATCATGTTACAGATCAGAGTCTCTGAGTTTGGGACTGTTGGGATCTGTCCAAGGGAAAAGAAAATATTGTATGTGAAAAAATAAAAAAAAGATAGATCAATGCAATTTTCTCCTCAGAAGTTCTTCCATTTTCCAACTTCGTCAGAAGGGGCTCATGTGAGCTTTTTGCTACACAAGTGTGCAGCGTAAAGGCACCTTTGATTTTTTTTCATGCAGATAATTGAGGAGCTTACTCTGTGTAAAACAAGTAACACATTATTAGTTACCTGTGATTAGCTCAGTAATGCATTAGATTACAGCGGTACAGAAAAAGTTCCTGCAAGTAGTTTGAGATGTGTTACATCAAGGGATGGGAATCAAGACCAGGTTTGCAGTAGTCCAGTTCCTTGGAACTGTAAGCCTGCCTGTCTGCTGATCCGACATATTGGTCCCCCTTGTATTTTTGCTACAGTCAGATTTCAGTTTGTGTCCTTAGGAGGAAAGTAGTGACAGAGTCTGCAGCGTGGATATTACTTTTGTTTTTATTGCTCAAAAGGATGAAAGTGTGATGGTAAAGTGGAAACTGCATGCAGGAGAGAAACTGCTGCGTTATGCTGCGTAACACAAGTTCAGCTAACATGCACAGACGGTATGCTAATGCTAGGCTAGCAAAGAACCCAGAGGAAATGCAAACCCCAGCCCAGAAGCCACAGCTTAAATTTTGCTGCAGCCTCTGTTTCTACCCATTCGTGTTTCTAGAGTAGAATCACCGTGGTGATCGTTGTGTCTTTATGCTGTGTTTTATTGTTGCTTTGTGTTTTGAGCTTTGTGTTCATATCTAAATACTAAAAGAAAGTTCATATTTGTGTCCTAATTAGGGCAGTGATTTGTGTTGATGTGTAGGGCTGTAGCCTACAGAATTATGTTATTAAACGGTCGTTATGAGACAGTGTGTTTCAGGTCATTTTACGGAGTAACATGAACGCAATCTAACAAGGGTGGGGAGGGGTGGGAGGGTGTTAAGTACCAACATTCACAAACATTTGACCACACAGCATGCAATTAATTTGTATGAAGGAAATGTCTTCTTAGCGATGGTGGTGACTCTCAAAGCAGAGCCAATGAGAACCCAGTGAAAATCGATAAGAGAATCGATAATTAGAATTGCTAAATTCTTACGTCATGGTCCTGGATATTTGAATAAGGATTTTGAGGGACAACTCCTTATTCTGAGTTAGGAATATCTTTAGTTTTGTATTCTTGCTTGTCTTTAGTTTTTGTAATGATTTATGTTTGAAGTCTTACAATTTTCTGATAGTGATTTTAATCGTTTGTTCTCTGTATCATGCCGGGGTGTTCTCCAGTCGTATCTGTCTGTTCCCTGTGTGCCCAGTTTCTGTAGCTGGTCATGTTTCTGTTGATTCTTCTCTTATCTTTGCCAAGTTTATATGTCTCAGTGTTAGTTTTCTGTTAACAGTCTTCATCTCATGTCTTGTCAGTTAGATTCTTTTCTGTTGTGCCTTGTTTTCTCCAGCTGTCTTTCACCTCCCTAATTACCTCATGTGTATTTAAGTCCTCTGTTTCGCTGTGTTCTTCGTCGTCATCCTTTCCCTCATCGCTGTGTGCTCTCTTGCCCGTGTATTCTGTGTTCCTTTATAATCTGAGTCATAGTTTAGTTTAGCATTTTGTACAACTGAGGCTTGTTAGAGTACAGCCAAAAAGCTGCCTTCCTGTGTTACGCCTCGCCTCCAGAGCTCTGAATTTTGAGTCCATTGCCTACCACACAGCAGCATCATGAAATCTTTTCAAATCCTATTCCTAGTTATTCCTGACACTAATGTTCATATAGCAAAATGAGTATTCAATCATATAAGACATTAAGACATTAATATTAAACAGTTTATTAAAGGCGCTATTAGGGGGCTATACAAATATATAGTATCTCAGACTTCACTTTTCCAACAGTCTATAATCTGTGGCTGGAATTCTTCACACATCCGCCCTCTAATCTTTAAACATATTTCAAATAGTTGCGTTCACCTTTGTGCATTACACTGTATAAAATCCCCACTGACAGTGACATGTAAAGCACTAAAATAATACACAAATAAAGTTGTATTATGGCTAACATATTTAAGTGAATATTGTTAAATTATAATAGAGCTTACCTATTTCTTCCAAAAGTTTGACTTCCAAAAAGTTGTTGTACCTTTTAAACAAACAGGCCAGGTCAAGTCAATATGTAGACGAGAGGTAACTCGGAGTTCTGCGGTTGTGCTTTAAATATGTCACATATTATCGTTTTTCTTGTCCTTCATCCAGGTGTCTGCTGGTTATCAGATGGAATTTTGTTTGGTTTAGTACAAAATTAACCCTCACCTTCTCTCCTGATTTGCTCAACATTATTAATCATTTTCTAGAGGAAGGTTTAGTGACAGTCTTATCCATGTGAGAGCCCAATTCAACAGATTTCTATTCTGATTCTCAAAGTCTACTGAGCAAAATTAACTTTTTGTACAAAAATCTAGTCACTCAGGAGACAGGAGTTAGGTCAGTAGTAAGACATTTTTTTAACTGTCCTAATGGAATTGGGTTGCCATTTAATTAGTGCAATCTGAACTTACTGACCAGTCAAAACACTGACAAAAAACTTTGCACTTCAAATCACACAGAGAGTTAGGGAAACCTGCAACAAACCTTATAAACAGTACATTTGCACAATCCCTGAATGAATGCTCAATGGTAACTTTATTGTCTCTAACGGGAAACTGATTTGCAGTATGTCCATACAGAAATATAAAAAACACAAACAAACAAACACATCACATACACACAAAAAATAATATAAGCCCTGAGAAAACAACCTAAATTTTATCATCAAAAAAGTGCAATGTGCAATGGCAACAACACTTATGGTTTAGTGCTATTAACCATGATAATAGCAGTAGGGGCTTTAATCAATGTTTGTTTTTACCATGATCAGAACGGATCATGGCACCGTATGATGAAACTGTGTGATGAAACTCTATATAATGAAACTATAGACCAGTTGTTTTTTTTTTAATTGTGTTGACTTACCAAGTAAAACAAGAGTTATGATAAATAATTTACGTGATGCATTTTCCTGAATACTGTAAGGCAAGTAAACAGTTTTTAATGGTGAAATATAAAGAAAAAAAGTAGTCAAAAATGGCCAATTATATCCTGGAACCCAGAGGTTTACAGTGCACTAACTTGTTATCATTAAGCAGCTTTTAAGCAGTTTGTGTCTTTTGTCCAATGTATGAGCTCTCAGAAACTGCCTTTCTTAGTACTTAATTGCAATTATTTCTATATTGGCTGAAAGATCAAGAAAAAAAGATCAGTTCCTTAAAGTGAGATTGAATGGTATTTATGTGAGAATAGAATACAGTCTCTGTATTATGGAAATATCACATTAAACATTTTGGTACCAAATTTTTTCTTTGATTACCAAAGACACTATGTGGACTGACGAGGAACAAACATATGCAATTAACTATTTTTCATTACCATAGCTTTGAAAATTTCTTATTTTAGCTGTGGCTGTCTCCACCGTGATGTACATACACATCACTTTAATAGGTAGGATTATTTCATTTGGGCCAGCACAGACGTTGTGAACAACTGCAAGAACCACAAGGACCAACAAGCTGCAAGGTCTCAGAAAATGTCAAAAAGCCTTTTTTTTCTGTTTGCTAGCAGCTTAGTTTTCAGATCAGTTTACATTATAGAGCCTTGTAGGGTCATATTATCCAGTTGACACTAGATCAATGTGGCACAGAGTTTTACATTCTTACAGATTAGGTTGCAAAAGTGTTTATTTTATTAATCTAATAAACAATTTATTACCATATCACATGCATGTCATCATTATATCTGCTGAGTTTGTGTCCAAGGCTTAAGTAATCACCATGAAAAGAAGAAGCAAAATAATGTTAGAGGGAAATAAATAGTAGTAAATTTCTACTCAGCACGCTCTGATTTGTTGCTATCACAACACAATTTCAGTGTTGCTCTCGTAATATAAAGTTTGCACACTAGAGCAAAGTTACGTTGCACTTTCACAGTTTCACAGGTTTTGTGCGATAGTTCGTTGATGTTTGCTTCAAAAGAAAAGCAAACTTATTTTCACTGCGAACAAACTGTCTGATTATGTTCAGAATTTAAGTCTGCGAAAAACTAGAGGGACTTTAAGCTTTAATTGTAGAAGGTTAAGCAGCACTGCCAACAAATGCACACAACAGTTTATAACCGATAAGATAATGCTTAGCATGCTTACCATTTCTAGCCACGTGCATAAAATTTGGTCAACACCGAATACCACTGGCACAATGAGCTGATATCAGGGCATTTCCACATAACGTTCATTGCCACACTTAATGAGAGCAGAATGAATTCTCTCCGTAGTACCTGCTGCTCCGTATTGTAACTGACTTAAAAACACCTATGCACCCTCAGTATCATGGTAGCAGGAACATTTTGGGTTTAAGTTATGGATGCACAGGCGATTCCTGCCAACAAACACATGCAAACCCCACCATCCCACAAACATCCGCAGAGATATGACTGAAGTGACGTGTGATTCTTTTGGTGCTAAACTAACAATATGCTGCCAAATACACTATTGCAGAAGTATGATATTAAATACCAACATGTACAATACAAATTAAAACTTTTATTTGTGACCCACATGTAGAAAAACGTTACAATAACACCTGATTGCTGTCTACAATGGGAAATCTCAAAACTAGCTAGCTTGACCTTGATGTTAGCATGACCTGGCGATAGCTGGGCTGACTCAGTTTACTACTTCAACAATAAAATGCAACTGATTTAGGAAGGCCACTTCATATCTAGCTCCCTACAGTACTTTCCTGTTGAATTATGGTTAGTTCTGATGCCAAGAAAATAGCACAGTTCAAAATGCTAAAGTTGTGACTTTAAAATTTGCAGTACAAAAACCAGTGGGTGATGTCTCAGTGTTTAAATCCACGTGTCATTTAGATTATAGTATTAGGACCCTGGAAATATGGTCTGTTTGTCATGTTCCTTTCCTGAGAGATTCTGTCCTATCGAAGGGGCATTGTCCTGCTGGGAGAGGCCACTTCCATTAGAGAATATACTATGAAGGGTGCTTGGAGCTCGAAACAATGTTTAGGTCGATGATATGTGTTTCTAAATGCATGCCAGTGCAATGACCCAAGGCTTCAGAAACAGACCATTACATGGTAAAAACTCAGTGAAGTTTACACACACAGACACACTCACACATGCATGCTGTTTATCTTTGAGGCACAATTACTTTCATTCATTTTAATCTATGTATTCCACGTGCACGCTTGTCTTCTCACAAATGACCTCCTAACATGTTTGGGCAGCACTACATATCTCATACCATGGAAAAGATAGGATGATATTCCTGGATTAGGAAAGCTGATAAAAGTAGAACCAAATATGCATCAGCTTGAGAATGCTAGCCCGAACGGATTTTTGAGATGAGATATCCAGACAAAGACATCCGGTAATGTGTTTTGGATATTTCAATGTCATAAAAAAAAAACCAGAGGCCTAAAATACTGGAAGGATTGAGCAGGATTAAAAGCAGGATGCGTCCTCATGCCTGTATTGTTGATCTCTGCCCACCTGGCACAATGAGCAGATGCTGTAGATAGCAGATTTGATATAGTCAGCTGTCACGTGTCCCTAAGTAGAGACACAAAATGTCTCAAGGGAGAAAAGGTGCAAGGCATCTGTCTGAATATACGTAGAATCATGCAGAGGGTGCGATGGGACGAACAACATCTGGCATCCGCAGCACGCTGCAGCACATCCAGCAGATGGAGACAGAAATGCTTTCATGGGTGGTTTTGCAGACAGAGAAGCAGCTGGAGGCAACACAACCTGCAGAAGGTCACATGGCTGTGATGGGAAAACAGGCCTTATCTGAGAAGCTGTATCACATTCTTCATCTTTATTTGTTCGTTGTGAGAAGTTAGATATATCAATAGAATGTTCTAAATACAGACTTATGAGACAGTCTATATAAGGGCAGGTAGAGAAAAATGCTCTGGATATTCAACATGTTTAATTTAGTAGTATACTTACCTACTTTTTAGCTCATGGTTTCTATTAAGTTGGCTAACATTTTTTTGTGTGTTTCCATAAACACGCTATATGCTGTATATACAGATGTGGATAAACCTATTAGCTTCGCTACGGCATTTAAAGTTTTTGTCAAAGATTTTTTAACAGAGCAGTGGATTTTAAACATCATATTTCAACAGGGTCAGTAGTATTAGCTCAATGAAAAACTGAACTTTTTACTGAGCCACAGCACAAACCACTGCTGTGCAATTATGTGTTTTAACTTTGTAATCCCCAAAGCTTGTAAAATCAAGTTGAAACTGACTTTAGTACAAGCTTCACATTTACATGTGATAGAAAATGTTTAGGGAGGGTTTAAGCTCTCACTTTATAAAGCATCATGTCCAAAGGAAAATAAATCAGTGTAGACTACTACTAGCAGGAGATGGGTATACAAAGTTATCACAAGTGTTCCCAAGAGTAGTGTACTAAAAAATATCTTCAAGAAAGTAAGAAAATCACAGAATACCGAACAAGCCTGGCAGAGGCAAGAAGAGAAATATTTCAAAGACTCTGGAAAGAACTGGTGAGAGATGTTTAAAGACAGAACAACTGACAAAGTATGAGTGACTGACTCAGCCAAGTTGGGAAGTGTAGTCTCAAAGAAAACACTCACTAGAAATGTGCACAGGAATTGACTGCAAGGTTGAAGAAAACTTGAAACACATGACCCCAACACCTTCAAACCAGACTGAACTATACTAAGAACAGCCCAAAGGAAGTTTAAGCATAGTGGAAGTGTGTGGAGGTGTTTGTCCATCCGGTCTTTAAGTCTAATGTCGTTAGCCGTGCCTGCTATCATTTCCGACATAAATGAAGACAGGAAAGTAAACAGCCGTGACATTTGTAGGGTTACTGAAGTTTGACTAGCTGGTATATAATAATGTGCTATGTGATCACTAGCAACACAGCTATGTTAGCATAATATAAACAGTGAAGCTGCAGGATGAACGCTAACTTTTTTCCACTCAATAAAAGTTCATGTGAGGGTCCCCAAAGGTTCTGGACAAATGCAATTGCATGGCGGGATGCTGTAAATGGACCGAACTTCAGTCGGGAGAACAACTGAGATGATCCATGGACTGTAGTTATATCGTAAGGTTTTAAAAACTGAGCTTTGAAATGAATAGTGGTAATAAAAACCAAGAGAGGCAGTGATCACTGACTGTTTTTATGGGCTTGTTGAGATTAAATAGAACAAGATGCAAAGCATTAAAACATGTAAAAAACACAAACGCCTCATTAAAAGTGGAGTAATTTGGGCCCGGAAGCAGGATTTATCACATCATCACTTAAAGAGCGGATAGAGACACTGTTTATGTTTGGAGAAAGAAGGGAGAGGAATACAATGCAAAGTACAGGGAGTATTATGTTGTGGCGATGCTTCATTGCATCTAGAACTGAAGACTGAAGATTTTGAAATACAATCTTGAGACTCTCGACAAAGAACAATGAGCCAGGCGTGCTCAGGAGGTGAGTGTGAGACTTGTTGAAAGCAACAACTGACTACAGGCGGTTAACTAACAAAAAGGATGCACAACTTACTATTAGCATTGGAGTACTTATGTTTGAACTTTTTTGGGGGGGGTGGGGGGGTTCTGTGTGCAAAGTAAAATAATATAAGCATCCATAATAAAACTTG
Organism: Neolamprologus brichardi; assembly: GCF_056152115.1. NCBI lineage: Eukaryota > Metazoa > Chordata > Actinopteri > Cichliformes > Cichlidae > Neolamprologus > Neolamprologus brichardi. The sequence goes on along the minus strand of NC_142106.1, from coordinate 44,284,159 downwards.
GATGTTTGGAAAAGTTGTGTTAAAAATTCTTTGCTCTGTTTAACAGCACTTGAAATATACTTGTAAAAC